>NC_057713.1:97346281-97424671 GCF_004010195.1 Chiloscyllium plagiosum
GCAGATGGAGTTTAATTCAGATAAATGCGAGGTGCTGCATTTTGGGAAAGCAAATCTTAGCAGGACTTATACACTTAATGGTAAGGTCCTAGGGAGTATTGCTGAACAAAGAGACCTAGGAGTGCAGGTTCATAGCTCCTTGAAAGGCGTTTGGTATGCTTTCTTTTATTGGTCAGAGTATTGAGTACAGGAGTTGGGAGGTCATGTTGCAGCTGTACAGGACATTGGTTAGACCACTGTTGGAATATTGTGTGCAGTTTTGGTCTCCTTCCTATTGAAAAGATGTTGTGAAACTTGAAAGAGTTCAGAAAAGATTTACAAGGATGTTGCCAGGGTTGGAGGATTTAGCTATGGGGAGAGGCAGAAGAGGCTGGGGCTGTTTTCCCTGGAGTGTTGGAGGCTGAAGGGTTATAAACCTTATAGAGGTTTACTAAATTATGAGGGGCATGGATAGGGTAAATAGGCAAAGTCTTTTCCCTGGGGTCAGCGAGTCCAGAATTAGAGGGAATAGGTTTAGGGTGAGAGGGGAAAGATATAAAAGAGACCGAAAGGGCAATGTTTTCATGCAGAGGGTGGTACGTGTATGGAATGAGCTGCCAGAGGTGGAGGCTGGGTACAATTGCAATATTTAAAAGGCATTTGGATGGTTATTTAAATAGGAAGGGTTTGGAGGGAAATGTGTCAAGTGCTCGCAGGTGGGGCTAGATTGGGTTGGGATATCTGGTTGGACTGAAGGGTCTGTTTCCATGCTGTACATCTCTATGATTCTATGACTCGAAATCCTGACATGGCAGATGAATTCAATAAATATCTGCAGTTAAGAATCTAATGATGGTCATGAATCCATTGTCAATTGTCAGAAAAATCCATCTGATTCACTAATGTCCTTTAGGGGGAAGGAAACTGCCATCCTTACCTGGTCTGGCTTACATGTGATTTCAGACCCACTGCAATGTGGTTGATGCTTAACTGCCCTCTGGGCAATTAGGGATGGGTAATAAATGCTGCCCAGTCAGTGACACCCTCATCCCATGAATGAATGAAAAGAAAAGTGCTGCAGGGTGGATGAGTGAACTGACTGGGGCACCGCTACATGGGAAGCCATTTAAGAAGGAAAGAGTCATCAAGTCATAGAGATATATAGCATGGAAACAATCCCTTTGGCCCAATTCATGCATGCTGAGCAGATCTAGTCCCATTTGCCAACATTTGGTCCATATCCCTTTAAACCCTTCCTAATCATGTACCCATCCAGATGCCTTTTAGATGTTGTAATTGTGCCATCATCCACCACCTCATCTGGCAGTTCATTCCATACATGCACCACCCTCTGCATGAAAAAGTTGCTCCTTAGGTCCCTTTTACATCTTTCCTCTTTCACCTTTAGTTTTGGACTCCCTTACCCTTGAGAAAAGACCTTGCTATTCACCCTATCTATGCGGCTTATGATTTTATAAACCACTATAAGGTCAGCCCTCAGCCTCTGATATTCTTGGGAAAATAGCCCCAGCCTATTCAGCCCCTCCTTATAGTTCAAAACTTCCAACCCTGGCAACATTGTTGTAATTCTTTTCTGAACCATTTCGAGTTTCACAACATCTTTCCATAGCAAGGAGACCAGAATTGAATGCAGTATTCCAAAACTGGCCGAATCAATGTTCTGTACAGCCATGACATGACCTCTCAATTCCTCTACTCAGTGCACTGTCTGATAAAAGCTGAAAAATGTGTTGGAAAAGCGCAACAGGTCAGGCAGCATCCAAGGAGCAGGAAAATCGATGTTTCGGTCAGAAGGGCTTATGCCCGAAACGTCGATTCTCCTGCTCCTTGGATGCTGCCTGACCTGCTGCGTTTTTCCAGCAATACATTTTTCAGCTCTGATCTCCAGCATCTGCAGTCCTCACTTTCTCCACACTGTCTGATAAAGGCAAGTGTACCAAATGGCTTCTTCATTACCCTGTCTATCTGTGACTTCAGTTTCAGAAACTATAAACCTTCACCTCAAAGAGATTCAATCAGATTGGGTAAAGCAGGAAACTGCAGGCCAGTTAGCCTAATCTCTGCCAGAGGAAAAATGCTGAGACTAGTTATTAAGGAGGTTATAACAGTGCACTTAGAAAACCTTAATATAATTAGGCAGAGTCAACATGATTTTGTGAACTTATTAGAATTCCTTAAACTAATTTATTAGAGTCCCTTGAGGGAGTTGCAAACAACATTGATAGAAGCGAACCCAAAGATGTAATGTATCTGGATTTCCAGAAGACATTTGACAAGATGCACATCAAAGGCTAGTATACAAAATAAGAACTCATGACATAATGTGTAGCTTACCACCATTGATATCGGTATCATTAGCTAACACGAAACAGGAAGTAGGCATAAATGGTTCTATTTCAATTTAACATCATGTGATAAGTGATTCCTAATTAATGTGTAAAGCACAGAAAGAAACCTTGCATTCTATTTTGTCTGTGTCAACTCTTTGAAAGAACTACCCAAGTAATTCCACTCCTGTTGCTCCCTTCCCATTGTCCTTTGAGTTTTCTCTCAACAAAGGTTTATCCATTTCTCATTTTTTAAAATTGCTATTAATTCAACTTACACTGGCATTTCAGGCAGCAAATTTCAGAACACAATAACTGTGTTTTACAAAGTAAAAACACTTTTCCTCATTTGCTTTGATTTTATTTATCGTTTACTGTAAATCTGTGTCATCTGATTACCAACTTTTCTCCCACTGAATTGAAACCCTCCATAATTTATGAATTCCTCTATTTAATGCTTCCTTAACTGTCCCAGCTCTAAGGAGAATAATTCGGATAGTGTCAACTAGTTTTGATATTTCCTGGACTAGTAAGAGTAGAGAAAGAGGAAAAAAGAGTTGGGCTTATCTGACTTGATCATTATCTAGTGCAAATTTCTGTATGTGATTATCTGGGGATTACCGATGCACACCACAGTGCAAAAGCCTGTTCAATCACTGCCCATGCATCCATAAATGTTGGGTTTCCTTCGGGTACTCCAGTTTTCTCCCACAGTCCTTAGATGTACAGGTTAGGTAGATTGGCCATGCTATATTGTCCATAGTGTCCAGGGATGTGCAGGCTAGGTTGATTAGCCGTGGGAAATGCAGAGTCACTGGGATATAGTGGGCGGGGGGGGGCTGGATCTGAGTGGGATGTTCTTCAGAGGGGCAGTGTGGACTCCATGGGCCAAATGGCCTGCTTTCACACTGGTAGCATGAGCAGTGCATGTGCTTATTTATTCAATTAATTGTTACAAGGCAAACTAATGAAATGCAATTTTAAAAACTTTCATTCGGCTAATTCTACAACATTTCTGACTGTAATGGGGAGACAATTTATTCAAGGGAGACACAGCAGAGTTGCTACTATGTACAGAGCCAGACTGACTCCAGAGTGTGTTAACAAAAAGCGGGCAGTAGGTGGGTGAGAGGAGGTAATGATATGACAGCAAGAGCTATGGTCAGTGAGTGTGGAAAATGTAACCCTTTCGCTTTATAAGCTCAGGGTATCTCAAAACAATTTTGATTTAACTTTAGTTTAGCTTATACCTTGAAGTGTAATGACTGTAGCAATGTAAGAAACACCAAATGAATTTCACATCAAGGTGGCTCATTACCAGATTTTGATACTGGAGCATATAAGGATGTATTAGGCGAGCGAGGTCAAAGAAGTAGGTTTTAAGCAGCATCTTCAGGAGGAAAGAAATCTAGAGGGAAGGAGAGGTGTAGGGAGGGGATCCTAGGGTTTAGAATTCAAGCAGCTGAAGTCTCAGTGATCAATGACAGTACATTAGCAATTGGAATGGTCTAGAGACCAGAATTGAGGGCCTTAAGGCTGGAAGAGGTTATAGGGAGAGGGAAGAGGGAGGATCTGAAGGAATTTGTTAAAAATGATGAGAGCTATCAATTTGACCCACTGCTTACTGGTAGCCTGGATAGCCCAGTGGGGAAAACCGATTTAAAAAAGTGATATTTGGAAATGGTTTTACTGGAGATTCAGTCAGTGAACGTGATGGAGAAGGGGACTTCGTGTGAATTAGGGCAAGTTCTTTCTTTTTTGATGTATCCTATAAAAGAAAATCTGACTTAAAATGAACTTCAGTCAGCTGTCTCTAGAAAGGCCCTATTCTTTTTCAGCAATAGTGAGTGGCTAACTGTTTTAGGCCAAGCAGCCTTTTCCACAAGATTGTCTCTTTCTAACTGGGTTTTCTTTGTCATTCAAAACCTTGTTCAGAAACTAATTAAGTCACGATTGCTTGGCAGCTGGAATAACTTATGGAAATGTTACCATATGTGGGCTGACTAACTCCAAATGCAGATCCATTAATGGGAAAATGTGTAGAGGAAGTGGCAAGGGTCCAACGATTAATGTCTCACCTCCGAAGGTGTGAGACCTCTTAAACCCCTGACTGGAGAAGTTTCATAAATCAGGGGCGTGGGAGGCGGAAATAGGAGCCAGTCCCACGGAGCCAAGGTGGGGAGGTGTGGGCCTTCATTATTTTAGGTGGAATCTGTATTTCCTACTCCATTTAGAAAAATCAGGGAGACTGCTCTCAGGAGTGACACAAGCTGTGCCAGTTCAGCGGGCATATTGGGTGGTTGCGGGGAAGTGGCAACCTTCGGCTTCCCTAGGACTCTGCCCTATCTGGGAAGATACTGTTTCATTTATTCCAGTCTGGGGATCCCCTCTGGCGAATGGCAAGCTTCAACATTTGCAATCTGCCATCTCAATGAGGTGCTCATTGCCATGGCACTGCAACTGATGCCAGCTCACGCCCGGGATATTTAAACAACATTATTTCCTGAATGTAGAAGTGGATATGTGCCCCTGATCTCCTTCGGATTTCTTTGTAATTTGCCACAAAACCCAGACTCCATGGATAAATGACATTTTGGTCATTGATGTACGAGGTGCTGATACAGTTGGCAGCATTCTCAGTTTTAGGTCAGAAGGTTTTTGGGTTCAAGTCTCAAAACCGATATGTAATTGAACTTGACACTTGCAGTGTAGTACTGACAGAGTACTGCTCTGTTAATGGTCTTCAGGAAAGAACTTTAACTAAGTTGTCTTTTTCGATTTCCCAGGTGAATATAAATTATCCCATGGCACCAGTTTGAAGAAGAACAGGAGAGTTCTCACTGGTGGCCTAAATAATATTTAACCCTCTACTTTCATGGCAAAGACAGAATTAGTCAGTCAACCTCAGGTTACTGTTTGCATGATCAATGTTTGTTTCCCAAGTTTCAACAGTGGTCACACTTCCAAGAATATTTACTTGCCTGAAAAGCCTTTTGGGATTTCCTGAAGTCCTGAATGGTGCTATAGAAATTCAAGTCTTTCTTTTTCATGATTTTGCTGGTGCTTTCCATTTCACGTGAACACAGTCAAGCACAGCTTGTGATGTTTCTTACGCGCCTGATGGTTTCCAGAAAACAATGGCTGAGGTGTTGGTGGATATCCTGATATTGGATCAGTTTAAGAAACAGCTTAAATACAGTGTTATAGAATACCTATAGTACAGAAGAGGCCATTCAGCCCATTGAGTCTGCGCCAACCCTCCAAAGACCATCTCACTCAAACCCAGTCCCAACCTTATCCCCATAACCACCTATTTATCATGATTAATCCACCTAATCTTTCCATCTTTGAACTCTGAGAGGAAACCAGAGCATCCAGTGGAAGCCCACCTAGACACAGGGAGAACATGCAAACTCCATACAGACAGTAACCTGAGGTTAGAATTGAACCCCAGTCCTTGGTGCTGTTAGGCAGTAGTGTTAACCACCGACCTACCGTGCAGCCCATACCTGGAAATTTTGATTAGTTATTGATCCCTGAGCATCTCAACCATTCTACATCTCCTTACTGCTTAAGGCACTCCTTAAAACCTAGCTCAATAATCAATTTTATGACCATCAACTCTTATTACCTCCTTCGTGTGTGTATCTTACACGTTTCAGCAGCAAATTTAGATTGGTAATGCTTTACAAAATATAAATTCAAGTTTCTGTCAATACACGTTGATTGAGGACTCCCCAGTCCATATTGTAATCTTGTCAGTAAACCTGAAAAAAACTGATCGCCAAACTTATCTTAGATAAATAGATTAGGTTATTTACAATGTGGAAACAGGCCCTTCAGCCCAACAAGTCCACACCGACCCTCCGAAGAGCAACCCACCCCGACCCATTCCCCTACGTTTACCCCTTCACCTAACATTACGAGCAATTTAGCATGACCAATTCACCTAACCTGCACATTTTTGGACTGTGGGAGGAAACCAGAGCACACCCACGCAGACACGGGGAGAATGTGCAAACTCCACACAGACAGTTGCCTGGGGCGGGAATTGAACCCGGGTCTCTGGCACTGTGAGGCAGCAGTGCTAACCACCATGCCGCCCACACTGTGCCACCATGCTGCCCACATTATTTCAGGATTATGGAAAAGTTCTAGTTGTGATTCCATGGAATCCATCTTTCATGCATTCCTTGACAGTGAAGGAAGTTTTCAGACAATCATCCCTTACCAAACACTTCCAGTTTCAGACTATATCCCGGTGATGACTCTTCCTCCCGCTAAGTAGTTTCATAATCCAATACATCCAATAGAAGTATCATTCATTGAAATGCTGCACAATACTGCCAATTGGATTAATGCTTGAAAAGGAAATACTTGCAGGGCTGTGGGAAAGATCAAGCTAATAGGACCAAGTGGTGATTCTATTGAAGAACAGGGACAATAGACTGAGAGGCTGTATGTCTCTATACATTACAGCAATGCTCCATTTTTTGTCCTTTGGCCCATCCGCCATTAACAGACCTCAGATATGTTGAAGCATCCCATCCCCATAGTGAGCCTAAGCAGGCTTGCTATCATACCCTGAGATAAGCTTCTGACCAAATATTCATTCCATCACTAGGTCTACCTTCATCCACCATTGTAACATCAGATAACATTGCTGTCTAGGCTTATTCTGTTGCTAAAACTCTCATCCATGTCTTTATTATTTCTAGACCTGACGATTCCAACCCACTACTGGCTGTGACTCCCACATTCTAACCGAATGACTTGAAGTCATTTAAACCTCTGCTCTTGAAGTGCAGGTTCACAGTTCCTTGAAAGTGGAATTGCATAGACAGGATAGTGAAGAAAGGGTTTGGTATGCTTGCCTTTATTGATCAGAGTATTGAGTTGAGGGGTCATGTTGTGCAACATTGGTGAAGCCACTTTTGAAGTACTGTATGCAATTACAGTCTCCCAATTACAGACATGTTGCGAAACATGAAGGGGTTCAGAAAAAATTTACGAGTGTTGCCAGGGTGGAAGTGTTTGAGCTACAGGGAAATGATGAATAGGCTGGAGCTATTTTCCCTGGATCATCGGAGGCTGAGGGATGATCTTATAGGGTTTTTAATAGAACCATGAGGAACATGGGTAGGGTGAATAGCCAAAGTCTTTTCCCCAGGGTGTTGGAGTCCAAAACTAGGTGAGAGGTGAAAAATTTAAAAGGGAACTTATGGACGTTTTTCTCACACAGAGAGTGGTGTGTGTACGGAATGAGCTGCCAGAGAAAATGGTGAAGGCTGGGACAATTATAAGATTTAAAAGGCATTTGAATGGGTACATGAATGGAGTCATGGAGATGTATAGCATGGAAACAGACCCTTCGGGCCAACTCGTCCATACCGACCAGATATCCCAACCCAATCTAGTCCCATAGGCCAGCACCCGGCCATATCCCTCCAAACCCTTTCTATTCGTATACTCATCAAGATGCCTTTTAAATGTTGCAATTGTACCAGCCTCCACCACTTCCTCTGGCAGCTCATTCCATACATGCACCGCCCTCTGCGTGAAAATGTTGCCCCTTAGGTCCCTTTTATATCTTTCCCCTCTCACCCTAAACCTATGCCCTCTATTTTTTTTAGATTAGATTAGATTAGATTACTTACAGTGTGGAAACAGGCCCTTCGGCCCAACAAGTCCACACCACTCCGCCGGAGCGCAACCCACCCATACCCCTACATTTACCCCTTACCTAACACTACGGGCAATTTAGCATGGCCAATTCACCTGACCTGCACATCTTTGGACTGTGGGAGGAAACCGGAGCACCCGGAGGAAACCCACGCAGACACGGGGAGAACGTGCAAACTCCACACAGTTAGTCGCCTGAGGCGGAAATTGAACCTGGGTCTCTGGCGCTGTGAGGCAGCAGTGCTAACCACTGTGCCACTGTGCCACCCACCCCAGGGAAAAGACTGTCTATTTATCCTATCCATGCCCTTAAAAATTTGTAAACCTCTATAAGGTTTATAACCCTTCAGCCTCCGACGCTCCAGGGAAAACAGCCCCAGCCTCTTCAGCCTCTCCCTATAGCTCAAATCCTCTAACTCTGGAAACATCCTCGTAAATCTTTTATGAACCCTTTCAAGTTTCACAACATCCTTCCTATAAGAAGGAGACCAGAATTGCACGCAATATTCCAACAGTGGTCCAACCAGCATCCTGTACAGCTGTAACATGACCTCCCAACTCCTATACTCAGTACTCTGACCATTCTTTGCTATCGTATCTACCTGCGACTCTACTTTTAAGGAGCTATGAACCTGCACTCCAAGGTCTCTTTGTTCAGTAACAACCCCTAGGACCTAACCAGTAAGTGTATAAGTCCTGCTCTGATTTGCTTTCCCAAAATGCAGCATCTCGCGTTTATCTAAATTAAACTCCATCTGCCACTTCTCAGCCCATTGGCCCATTTGGCCCAGATCCTGTTGTAATCTGAGGTAACCTTATTTGCTGTCCATGGCACCTCCAATTTTGGTGTCATCTGCAAACTTACTAACTATACCTCCTAAGTTCACATCCAAATCATTTATATAAATGGCAAAAAGTAATGGACCAGCACCGATCCTTGTGGCACACCACTGGTCACAGGTCTCCAGTCTGAAAAACAACCCTCCACCACCATCCTCTGTCTTCTACTTTCGAGCTAGGTCTGCATCTAAATGGCTAGTTCTCCTTGTATTCTATGAAAACTAACCTTGCTAACCAGTCCCCCATGAGGAACCTTGTCGAACACATTGTCGTCCATATAGATCACGTCCACTGCTCTGCCCACATCAATCCTCTTTGTTACTTCTTCAAAAAACTCAATCAAATTCATGACACATGATTTCCCACACTCAAAGCCATGTTGACTTTCCCTAATCAGTCCTTGCCTTTCCAAATATGTGCAAATCTTGTCCCGCAGGACTCCCTCCAACAACTTGCCCACCGCCAACATCAGTCTGTAGTTCCCTGGTTTGTCCTTACCACCTTTCTTAAACAGTGGCACCACGTTAACCAACTTCCAGTCTTCTGGCACCTCACCTGTGACTATTGATGATACAAATATCTCAGCATAAGGCCCAGCAATCACTTCTCTAGCTTCCCACAGACTTCTAGGGTACACCTGATATGGTCCTGGGGATTTATCCACCTTTCTGTATTCAAGACGTCCAACACCTCCTCCTCTGAAATATGGACATTTTTCAAGATGTCACCATCTATTTCCCCACATTTTATACCTTCCCTATCCTTCTCTACAGTTCACACTATGCAAAATGCTCATTTAGTATCTCCCCCCTCTCCTGTGGCTCCACGCAAAGGCTGCCTTGCTGATCTTTGAGGAGCCCTATTCTCTCCCTAGTCACCCTTTTGTCCTTAATGTATTTGCAAAAACCATTTGGATTCTCCTTAACTCTATTTGCCAGAGCTAGCTCACATCCTCCTGATTTCCCTCTTAAGTATATTCCTACTGCCTTTATACTCTTCTAAGGGTTCACTTGATCTCTCCTGTCTATACCTGACATATGCTTCCTTAATTTTTCAACCAAACCCTGAATTTCCCACATCATCCAGCAATCCCTACACCTACTAGCCTTTCCTTTCATCCTAACAGGAATAAGAGAAAGTGAGGACTGCAGATGCTGGAGATCAGGGTTGAGAGTGTGGTGCTGGAAAAGCACAGCAGGCCAGGCAGTATCCGAGGAGCGGGAGAATCGACGTTTTGGGCATAAGTCCTTCATCAAGAATGAGGCTTATTGGCCAAGGGGCTGAGAGATAAATAGGAGGGGCGGGGGGGAGATGTGGCTGAGGGGAAGATAGCTGAGAATGCAATTGGAAGATGAAGGTGGGGGGGATGGTGATAGGTCGGAGAGGACAGTGGAGCAGGTAAATGGGAAAGATGATGGACAGGTCAAGAGTGAGATGCTGAGTTGGAGGGTTGGGACTGGGATAGGGACGGCGAGCACGAGGGGGCATAGCTTTAAATTGAGGGGTGATAGATATAGGACAGATGTCAGAGGTAGTTTCTTTACTCAGAGAGTAGTAAGGGTATGAGGTAAGATGGGCTTCAGATTGGTAAGACAAGTCGGTGCAACATCGAGGGCCGAAGGGCCTGTACTGCACTTTAATGTTCTAATGTTCTAATGAGAAGGTTGGGGGGAGAGGAGATGAGGAAACTAGTGCAATCCACATTAATCTTATGTGGTTACAGGGTCCCAAGTCAGAAGATGATGCGTTCCTCCTCCAGGCGTGGGTGGTTAGGGTTTGTGATGGAAAAGGCCTGGCGACCGATTAACCATCAACATTTAGCACAAAACCACGGACTCCCACAGCTATCTGGACTGCACCTCCTGCCATCCTGCCTCCTGTAAAAACGCCATCCCTTATTCCCAATTCCTTCATCATATCTGTTCCGAGGATGACCAATTCCACCTTAGAAAATCCCAGATGGCCTCCTTTGTCAAAGACCACAATTTCCCCTCCCACATGGTCGACGAGGCCCTCCAGCGCACCTCCTCCACTTCCTGTACCTCCCCCCTTGAATCCCATCCCTCCAATTGCAACAAGTACAGAAGACCACCTGGTCCTCACCTGCCACCCCACCAAATTCCGTATACATCGCATCATCCTCCGCCACTTCTGCCACCTACAAACAGACCTCACTAATAGGGATATATTTCCCTCCCCACCCCATCAGCGCTCTGGAGAGACCATTCCCTCCGCGACTCCCTTTTAGATCCACGCCCTCCACCAGCCCTCACCCTATTCCTGGCATCTTCCCCTGCCACCGCAGGAAGTACAAAACCTGCACCCACACCTCACCCTTCACCTCCGTCCTAGGCCCCAAAGTATCCTTTCACATCCAAAAGAAATTTACCTGTATGACCACAAAGATCATCTTCTGTATCTGTTGCATCCGATGTGGCCTCCTCTATTTTGGGGAGATAGGACATCAACTTACAGATCATTTCAGAGATCATCTTTGGGACACGCGCACAAACCAACCCCAACGCCCTGTCGCTGAACACTTCAACTCCCCCTCCCACTCCACTAAGTACTGGCAGGTCCTGGGCCTCCTCCATCACCAAAACCTATCTATCCGACGCCTGGAGGAAGAAAGCCTCATCTACCAACTTGGGACCCTGCAACCAGATGGGATTAATGTGGATTTCACCAGCTTCCTCATTTCCCCTTCCCCCACATTATCCCAGTCCCAAGCCTCCAACTCACCCTTTTGACTTGTCCACTTTCTTTCCCATCTATCCGATCCACCCTCCTCTCCCCATTTACCTCTCAGCACCCCCCTTCGGCCCACAACCTTCATTCCTGCTGAAGGGCTTATGCCCAAAATGTCGATTCTCCTGTTTCTTGGATGCTGCCTGACCTGCTGTGCTTATCCAGTGCCACACTCTCGACCCCTCGACCCTAACAGCAATATACTGTCTCTGGGCTCTCGTTATCTATTTCTGAAGGCTTCCCATTTTCCAGCTGTCCCTTTACCTGTACACATCTGCCCCCAATCAGTTTTTGAAAGTTCTTGCTTAATACTGTCAAAATTAGCCTTCCTCCAATTTAGAACTTCAGCTGTTACATTGGTCTATTCTTTTTAGATTTTTTAGATTAGATTACATTACATTCCATCACTATTTTAATTCTAATAGAATTATGGTCGCTGGCCCCAAAGTGCTCCTCCACTGATACCTCGGTCACCTGCCCTGCCTTATTTCCCAAGAATAGGTCAAGTTTTGCACCTTCTCTAGTAGGTACATCCACATACTGAATCAGAAAATTTTCTTGTACACTCTTAACAAATTCCTCTCCATCTAAACCCTTAACACTATGGCAGTCCCAGTCTATGTTTGGAAAGTTAAAATCCCCTACCATGACTACCCTATTATTCTTACAGATAACTGAGATCTCCTTACAAATCTGTTTCTCAATTTCCCTTTTACTATTAGGGGGCTACAATACAATTCCAATCCCTTTCTTATTTCTTAGTTCCACCCAAATAACTTCACTGGATGTATTTCCAGGAATATTCTCCCTAAGTACAGCAGTAATACTGTCCTTTTATCAAAAACGTCACTCCCCCTCTTCTCTTGCCTCCCTTTCTATCCTTCCTATAGCATTTGTGTCCTGGAACATTAAGCTGCCAGTCCTGTCCATCCCTGAGCCATGTTTCTGTAATTGCGATGATATCCCAGTCTCAAGTTCCTAACCATGCCTTCATCTGCCTTCCCTGTTAGGCCTCTGGCATTGAAAAAAGTGCAATTTAATGTATGAATCCTACCTTGCTCTCTGCTCTGTCCTTGTCTACCCTGACTGTTTGACTCACTCCCTTTTCCAACTGTAGCAATCTCAGGTTGATCTCTTTCCTCACTATTTTCCTGGGTCCCACACCACCAGACCCCCCACAACTCCCCCCCTCAACCTTACTAGTTTAATCCTCCCAAGCAGCTCTAGCAAATCTCCCTGCCAGTATATTATTCCCTTTTCAATTCAGATGGAATCCATCCTTCTTGTAAAGGTCACTTTTACCCCAGAACAGATTCCAAAGATCCAAAAATGTGAATCCTTCTCCCATACACCAGCTCCTCAGCCATGCATTCATCTGCTCTATCCTATTCCTGCCCTAACTAGCTCGTAGCACCGGGAGTTATCCAGATATTACTACTCTCGAGGACCTCCTTTTTAAATTCCTGCCTAACTCTCTGTAATCTCCCTTCAGAATCGCATCCTTTTTCCTTCCTATGTTGTTTGTTCCAATGTGGACAATGACCTCCTGCTGGTCCTTCTCCTCCTTGCGAACCTTCTGCACCCTCTCTGAGACATCCTTGATCCTGGCACCAGGGAAGCAACACGCCATTCTGAGAGGGATGCAGGCCAAGTGCTGGCAAATCGGACTGGATTAATTTTGGATATCTGATTGGCATGGATGAATCTGATTGAAGGTTTCCATGCTGTACATCTCTATGACTCTATGACTTGCACCAAGTCATTATCCCCTCTCACACATATCTCACTGATCCGCAATAGCTCAAGCATTAACTCAATTTCAACATTTTCATCCTTGATTCAAGTCCCTCCCGGGACTTGACCCTCTCTGCCTCTTTATTTCTTTCAAGCCCACAATCCTCTAATATCACTCCTTTAATTCCCTAACATTCCCAATTATAATTGCACTGACATTGATGACCGTGCTTTCAGTTGCCCAGATGACGTTATAGAATGAAGTACATAGAACAGTACAGCACAGGAACAGGCCCTTCAGCTCATGATGTTGTGCTGAGTATGACAGCATGACATCAAATTAAACTCATCCCTTCTGCCTGCCCTTGGTCCGTATTCCTCCATTTCTTGCATATTCATGTGCTTATCTAAAAGTCCCTTAAATGCCCCTATTGTATCTGCCTCCAACATCATGATCTAGACTCCTACCATACTCTGTGTAAAAAAACTTGCTCCTCACATCTCATTTGAACTTTCCCTCTTCATCTTAAATGCATGACCCCTAGTTTTAGACATTGCAACTCAGGGAAAAGGACTCTGACCAAGAATCCTGTCTATGCATCTCATTATTTTATACACTTCTACTAATTCTTCCCTCAGCCTCCTCCGCTCCAGAGAAAACATTCCAAGTTTTTCTAGTGTGTCCTTATAGCTCATACCTTCTAACTGAGGTAGCATCCTGTTAAACCTCTTTTTCACCCTCTCCAAAGCCTCCACATCCTTCCTGTAACATGGCAACTAAAAGTGAACACAACACTCTTTGACCTAACCAAAGTTTTATAAAACTGCAACATGACGTCTTGACTCTCATACTCAATTCCCCAACTAATAAAAGCAAGCATGCTGCACACTTTCTTTACCCTATCTACTTGTGTGGCCACTTTCTAGAGTTCACAATCTCTCAAATTCTCTTCCCAAATCTCTGATTCTCCACATTTTCCTTCTACACGATACTCTTTAAAACCTACCTCTTTTAAAGAATCTTCTGGTTATCTGCCTTAATAGCCTCCTTATTTAATTTGACCTAATTTTCTGTTTTATCATGTTTCTGTGAAGGTGCCTTGGGAGGTTTTGTTATGGCAAAGGTTAAACATCACATGACACCAGGTTATAATCCAACAGGTTTATTTGGAAATACAAGCTTTCAGAGTGCTGTTCTTCGTCAGGTAGCTAGTGTTGCGTGATTTTTAATTTGCTCATCCCTAAGCAACACCGGCACCTCCGCATTATGTTAAAGGTGCCATATAAATGCAAATCATTATTGTTGCAGTTACAACAGGGCAGGTTCATCCAGGGTTCCTGGGCTTGGAGGTGTTTTACATTGGGAAATATGACATTTCACCATCACCAGCCAACAGAATTGTAAAATTAACCAGTTCAGGGTGTCATGAAAATGTAACATTACCTCAGGATGAGCCACTACCCTAATGAGAGATGTTGCTGTGGGGTGTGGAAGAATTAGAAAAAACATTGTTTCCGAAGTATTGCACTGACATCAGGAAATCTCATTGCTCATCAACACTGACATAAACCCCATTTTAAGAAGCAGATGTTCACAGTTGACATCAACCATAGAAGAATGAATAGCTTCTATTCACGGTCAATTTGCATGAAATCCCACAAACAGCAATGAGATAATGACCAGATTATGTGATTTTAGTAATGCTCATTGAGGAATAAATACCAGCCAAGGAACACTCTGCTGCTCTTCTTTCAAATAGTGCTGCAGGACCTTTTGCATCCAAAATGATAAGACAGACAAAGCCTTAGTTTAACATCTCATCAAAAAGATAGCACCACCATTGTGCAGGAGTCCCTCACTACTGCGTCAAAGGGTTGCACCTTGCATTATGACCGCTACTCTCTGGATTCTTGAACTCGCAACTTTGTGAGGCAGAGGGCTGTTCTCTGAGCCAGTAAATCTCACTGGGAACCCTCGGAAGACTTTTCACATGTGCAGATGGGAACTGATCCAAATGACTGAAGAGGTAGCTCAGCTCAGGGAATGCGATGTATCAGCACTGCTGTGAATGTGCTGGGAAGTCCACGGAATGCCAGCCTCACCTCGGATCTGTGGCTGCTCAACCAGAAAACTCACTCAGCACATTTTTAACGTGGCAAAAACAATGACTGCAGATGCTGGAAACCAGATTCTGGATTAGTGGTGCTGGAAGAGCACAGCAGTTCAGGCAGCATCCAAGGAGCTTCGAAATCGACGTTTCGGGCAAAAGCCCTTTTAACGTGGCTTCAAATATTTGTACTCCATGGTACAAAGCAGGGAATAATATTCAATTGCTTTGTCCAAGTACCACAAAGAGAAGCATTTGCACTTCGCATCTCTCAAAAGGGGAGTAGAGACAACCCTGGTGATTATAGACTAGTGAGCCTTACTTCGGTTGTGGGTAAAGTGTTGGAAAGGGTTATAAGAGATAGGATTTATAAGCATCGAGAAAGGAATAAGTTGATTAGGGATAGTCAACACTGTTTTGTGAAGGGTAGGTCATGCCTCACAATCCTTATTGAGTTCTTTGAGAAGGTGACCAAACAGGTGGATGAGGGTAAAGTGGTTACTGTGGCGTATATGGATTTCAGCAAGGCATTTGTTAAGGTTCCCCAAGGTAGGCTAATGCACAAAATCTGGAGGCATGGGACTGAGGATGATTTAGCGGTTTGGATCAGAAATTGGCTAGCTGAAAGCAGACAGAGGGTGGTGGTTAATGGGAAATGTTTATCCTGGAGTTCAATTACTAGTGATGTACCACAAGGATCTGTTTTGGCTCCACTGCTGTTTGTCATTTTTATAAATGACCTGGAAGAGGGTGTAGCAGGATGGGTTAGTAAATTTGCAGATGACACTAAGGTTGGTGGAGTTGTGGACAGTGCCGAAAGATGTTGCAGGTTACAAAAGGACATAGATAAATGGCAGAGCTGGGCTGAGAAGTGGCAAATGGAGTTTAATATGGAAAAGTGTGAGGTGATTCACTTTGGAAAGTGTAACAGGAATAAAGAGTAATTGGGCTAATGGTAAGATTCTTAGCAGTGTAGATGAGTAGAGAGATCTCGGTGTTCATGTCCATAGATCCCTGAAAGTTGCCACCCAGATTGATAGGGTTGTTAAGAAGGCATACGGTGTGTTAGCTTTTATTAGTAGAGGGATTGAGTTTCAGAGCCACAAGGTCATGTTGCAGCTGTACAAATCTCTGGTGAGACCGCTCTTGGAGTATTGTGTACAGTTCTGGTCACCACATTATTGGAAGGATGTAGAAGCTTTGGAAAGGATTCATAGGTGATTTACGATGATGTAGTCTGGTATGGAGGCAAAGTCTTATGAGGAAAGGTTTGGGGACTTGAGGCTATTTTCATTAGACAAAAGAAGGTTGAGAGGTGACTTAATTGAGACACATAAGCTAATCACATGATCAGATAGGGTGCACAATGAGAACCTTTTCCTTGGATGGTGAATGGATGTAGCTTTAAATTGAAGGGTGATAGATATTGGACATATGTCAGAGGTAGGTTTATTACTCAAAGAGAAATGGGGGCGTGCTGCCTGCAACTGTAGTAGACTTGCCATTTTAAAGGCATTTAAATGGTCATTGGATAAACGTATGGATGAAAATGGAATAGTGCAGGATAGAGAGGCTTCAGATTGGTTCCATAAGTCAGTGCAAGATTGAGGGCTGTATTGTGCTGTAATGTTCTATGTTCTAAAACTGACAGGACTGTGAAACAATTCCCGACTGAAGAGGTTCAGCCACTTGTTGTCATGTGGAAAATGCAGGAGGCAATTTGCACACAGCAAGCTCACACAAATACATTGGATAATCTGTTAACTGAGAGAAATCTCTTCCATTTTTCTTCGAAAAAGTGCCAATAGGGTCTTTTATTTCCATCTGAGAGAGCAGACAAGGTCTCTGTTTAATGCCTTATCTGAAACCCACCAACCCCACCATTGTGCAGCATTCCCTCAGTCCTGCATTAGGAAAGTCAGCTCTGATTGTCATGTCTGAAAGTGGGGCTGAACTGGAGGTCAGCCTGTGAAATTTGCCTGTGGAGCTCAGATCACTGAGTGTATTCTGAGTATGAGAAAAGGATTGGTAATTTTTAAAGGCATTGAGGGATATGGAGAGATAGTGGGAATATGGTGTTACGATAGAGAATCAGCCATAATCATATTGAATGGCTGAGCAGGCTTTTGAAGGGCTGAATGGCCCATTCTTGTTCCTTGTTTCTATATTTGAAACTACAACATTCTGAGTCAGAGGTGAGAGTGGTAGCCATTAATTGACAGCTGAAAAAGAACAAAGACCCTTTGATTGCTTCACTTTTTTCAACCAACACCCCCCCACCCCTTACCCTGCCCCCAACTGACCTCTAAAGCTTCACTGACGAGCAACTCACTTTATTGCATCTTTGCACTCATACAGTCTCGCAAATTATCTCGGTGTTTACTTTCAACAGACAAACATTTAAAAATATTGGAAGATGTGTTTCATGGCAGAAGTAGGTCTAAGCCCCATGCACAAATTAGCTGCAGAGTCAGAGTGTCACTATGACATAGTTGGAGGCCATTCAGTCTATCAAGTCCATGCTGGTATTTACCGAGAAGCTAGATAAACAAATGAGGGAGACAGGGATAGAAAGGTGTGGAGTGAGATGTAAGCGGGATGAGAGCATAAACACCAGCATAGACACATTGGTCTGAATGAATAGTTTCCGCAGTGCAAGGTTTTTTGTCATGTTATTCACCCATTCTTTGCTTAGAGGCAAAAAAACTGCAGATGCTGGAAAACAAGTAAATAGGCAGGAGGCTGGAAAAACACAGCAAACCAGGCAGCACCAGGAAGTGGAGAATCAACATTTCAAGTGTAACCCTTCTTCAGTCCTGAAGAAGGGCTACATCTGAAACATTGACTTCTCCACCTCCTGATGCTGCCTGGCTTGCTGTGTTCTTCCAGCCTCCTGCCTGCCTATCCATTCTTTGGTAGCAGGGAAATGGAACGGTTATGAAGTTTAAGCAAGGTGGTTCTAACTGCAGTGTGTGACCGTGACTGCACCATTCCTGAGGTAAATAGAGACAAGCATGAGCCTTGTTTCCTGGCTGGGGAGGAGATTTAGAATCATAGAATACCTACAGTGTAGAAAAATGCCATTCAGCTCATCGAACCTGCACTGACATAGAGAACAGCATCCCAGCCAGATCTCGCCCCCTACCTTATTCTCGTAACATCACATTTATCATGGCTAATCCACCTAGTCTCCACATCTTTGGACTGTGGGAGGAAACCGGAGCACCCAGCAGAAACCCACACAGACACGGGGAGAATGTGCCAACTCCACATAGACAGTCATCCTGGCAGTTTGATGTAGAAATCCTAACCACTGAGCCCCCATGCAACTCCTGATTTAGATCCATCCCTCGTGAGGACAAAAGGCCATCCCAGGTCAAAGCTTGAGGTATTGGATGTTTTATCTCACTACAATTAACTACAGGCTGCTGGTCAAATGGGAGAAAAGTGAGAGATTTTTGATTGATAAGAGAATTCAAGTCTTGGTGAGGATAGGTAGGAGGGGTGTGGTTGTTCAACAGGAAAGTTGAATTAAGGCCATCGTCAGAATAGCCAAGATCTTATTAAATGACAGGAAAGGCCTGGGACAAGCCTGGGACCAAGTTGACCTTCTCCTGCTCCTATCTCTTACATCCTTACAGGCACAGGCAGAGACTCTGCAGGACAAGCGCTTCTCAGTAAGTTGCAGGGAAGGGTTTGTGGGAGGATCGCCTGGGGTGAAAGTGGGTGGAAACATGGAGACATGGATAGAAAGGTGTGGAATATTTGTTCCTTGTAGGAAGCAGAGGGGCCACTCCTGATTTTTCTGGATAACTAAGGAAAGGTTTTACTCACTTATCCCATAGGAGTTACAAGAGGAGTCTCTTCATGTTCCATGACCCAGCTTGATGTTATAGTGGCCTTGATCCACATTTCAACTTTCTGAATGCAACAGGAATCTTAGCTGCCACCAGTAGTTCTAACCATTCAGAGTCAAAGGTTGGTTGTGAGGGATGTTGGAAACAGACCTTTTTCAGTCTTCAAGAGCACCAGGCTTGATTGCAACTTCCCTCCCTCACCCAAAAGCCTCATTCCTGCTGAACAGGCTGAGTTCAACCATGCATCCCTCTGCACTCACTTAACCACCCTCTGAATGACCTTGCAACTCACTCAGGTAAGGGCAATTGCGGATTGGTTAGCAATGTCTACATCCCCTGAAAGGGTGTTTAAAAAATGTTTTCTCATATTCATGCAAATTTTGGATGAAATGGTGCAGGTCTTTGTCATAGAATCATGGAATCCTTACAGTGTGGAAACAGCCCATTCAACCCATTTAGTCCACACCAGCCCTCTAAAGACTATCCCACCCAGACACCATCTCACTACCCTATTCCTGTAGCCTGGCATATCCCATGACTAACCCATTTAACCTACACATCCCTGGACACTGTGGGCAATTTAGCATGGTTAGTTCTTCTAACCTGTACATCTTTGGACTGTGGTTGTTGCCACATACAACAATACCCCAGATGGCTGCTGTGTTTCCCTTGGAAAAACACTGCATCAACATTTTGTTTTCATTAATTGTTCAGATGCAAGCATCGTTGGATAGGCCTGCATTTATTGAGCACCCCTAACTGCTCTATAGAAAGTGGTGGTGAGCTGCCTTCTTGAACTGCTGTAGTCTGTTTGGGACAGGTGGACCCAAAAGTGCTATTTGAGAATGATGGGATTTTGGCCCAGTGACACTGAGGGAATTACGGTACATTTCCAAGTTAGGATGATATGTGGCAGATGGCAACTCGCAAGTGGTCAGTTCCCATGCCACTGCTGCCCTTGTCTTTCCAGGTGAAAGAGGTCATAGTTTTGGTAGCTGCTTCATTAACTGTAAATAGCTTTGTGACATCCAAAGGTTGCCATGGGCACTACATAAATGTAAGTCTTTCTTTACAAGAGTGAGCTGATGAGGGCTGCAGGCAACAACAGCCTGTGACTGCCTTCAGAAGGGGAACAGTCTGTAGGGAAATGCTATACTTCACTTTGTGTACATAAGAAAACATGTATATGATTAAGGGACCTGTGCCGACATAGTTAATGGGAAAAATTGGCAAATCAATTTCAGCGTTACGCATGCTAGTGCCTATCATATTGAACAGACTCATACAGTGGTTTCATTCATAAGAGCAGGGTTAAAAAAAAATTCTGGTTTAATTTCAGTTGAAATTTAAGCCCCTCAGGGCTCGATCTTACAACCAGTGAAAGGTTACTCATTTGTTGCTCAAATCTCCCCACAGTGTTTTCACAGTCAAAGTCCTCTTTTCTTCCTTCATGCATTGCAGTCTCGTTAGTTTTCCTGTTTAATATCTTAAACTGTTCAGTCATATGTGTGTGGTGCATTCCCTGTACAATTGCGTGACATTTACACCACCCTTTTTTGTTCGGGGGCCCTGCCTCCCTCTGTTTGCCTGGATCATGATGTTTCTAAATCTGTTAACATGGCTTCATGTTCAAGATGTAAATCCTGCTTCCTGACTTCTCTTGAGTTCACCATCATCTCCTTTTGTAGTTCCCATACAAATAGTCACTCATTAGACTTCACTGAACCAAATGTTGAATTTCTGAAGATTCCAGAAGCTTTCAATGATGACTTACCTCATTTCTGTCTTATTTTCAGATGTTTCATTGACCTGCTTCAGGTCTAACATCGCCTATAAATCCTGTGTTAAAGGCATTATATAAATGCAATTTTTTGTTGTTTGGGTCTTACGCAGGAAACAAGACATATTCCTTGATGCTGTGGTCAATCTTTCCATTCTTAGCTAATAACATCTGAGTATTTGTTTTTCTGAGGTTTATGTTTATATTTTATGGCTGTTCAGTAATCCGTAATGGAGGGTGGACCACAAATAAATCTCAGCAGAAGAGGATCTCCTCTTAAGTAACAGAGGGTAGTTTATTACATCCTTGTAACAACACACAGGTTACATTAATTATTGAGCACGGAACAATTCTGCTTGTGATGGCTCTATGGAAGAGCTATTCAATGAGTTCCACTCCTTTGTTCTTTGCTCACAGCCCCACAAATTACTCCTTTCCAAGCATTAATCCACATTCAGAAAGTTATTATTGAATCTGCTCCCAGCAGTGCATTCTAGATTATAACATTTCTGAAAGTCTTTTCAAAGGCTCCAAGACATCTCAACCTCCTTATTATTTGAGAAAATGGATGCGGAAAGGTTAATAGGAGCCAAGCCGGAGCTCTGAGTCAAGATGAGACGAGTGCTGGAAAAGCACAGCAGGTCAGGCAGCATCCTGGGAGCAGAAAAGTCAACATTTGGGGCAAAAGCCCTTCATCAGGAAGCTGGAGCTCTGCCCACTCAGATATATATCACACTGCACTCTGTGCAGCATCGCACACATTGTGAAAGAATGGTCCAGGTTTTTAGACAGACAGCAATGAGGCACAGTCTTGAGATGCATGCATCACACCTACCTTATGTATGCATTAGTTAAGAGGGTTGAGTTAATTTAATCTGCATATAGTTACTAAGATGTAATAAAATATCTACTATTACTTAAAAGAAGATCCTCTTTTGCTGAGGTTTATTTGTGGTCCACCCTCCATCGCAGACAACTGAGCAGCCCAGCTTAGTCCAGCGTAGGAAGGAGAATTGGGGACAGTTCTATACCCAACCACTAGCCACCTGTCATTGGTTCCCAGGTATCACATTATATTCTGACATGGTATTCCGGGATGAGCATCAGTACCTATCCCACAGCCATTGACAACCCTTAGCAAGGAAAAACCAAAAGAACAGCAGATGCTATAAATCTGAAACAAAAATAGAAATTGCTAGAAAAGCTCAGCAAGTCTGGCAGCATCTGTGAGGAAGGATCTGTGTTAATGTTTCAGGTCCAGTGACCTTTCCTCAAAATTGATGGTAGAGAGGAAAATTTTTTTTTATGTTAAAGATAGAGTGGGTGGACAGGGTAAGGAGTAACTGGTAGGTGGGGATAGAGTCCAAAGAGAGAGAAGAACAGTTGGACAGACAAAGGGGGAAATAACGATCTAGCTGGAAGAGCAAATAGCTGTTAATAGGGATGGTTAATGACTAACAATGGATTGTATGTAATAGCAGATGACATGATATCAAGGCCTGGTTGTGTGAGGGTTGGGGCAAGGACATGGGAAAGTTCAAGCCCTAAAGTTGTTGAACTCGATATTGAGTCCAGCAGGATAATGGGATAAAGTCTCCAGCAAAGGGCAGCATGGTTGCTCAGTGGTTAGCACTGCTGCCACACAGCACCAGGGTCCCAGGTTCGATTCTGGTCTCGGGCGACTGTATGTGTGGAGTTTGCACATTCTCCCCGTGTCTTCATGGGTTTCGTCAGTCCAAAGATGTGCAGGTCAGGTGAATTGGCCATGTTAAATTGTCTATAGTGTTAGGTGCATTAGTCAGAGGGAAATGGTTCTAGGTGGATTACTCTTCAGAGGATTGGTGTGGATTTGTTGGGCCGAAGGGCCTGTTTCCACACTGTAGGGAATCTAATCTAAAAAATGAAGGGACAGGAAATAGGTTCTGTGAGTCTGGAAGCATGAGTAACCTACATTGATGACACTCTTGTTGGAAATGTGGCCTTAAATGTTGTTGGAACCACATTCATCCAAGCAATTGGGGAATATTCTGTTAGATTCCTGGCAGTGCTTTGTAAATTGTGTACAAGCTTTGGGGAGTTGGAAGGTGAGATGATCCAATCGGAATTCTCAGCCTTCTTGTAGTTGCGATAATTAATTAGTTGGTGCAATTAAGTTCCTGGTCAACAGTGACCCTTCACTTCAACTACATTTAAAACTGTTTCATTATTAATGATAAATAGAAAAGATATTGAAGAAAATATGAGAGATGATAAATAACATTGTGGATGACTATAGGAAGGACGTGTTTGCACTGGAGAGAGTGCAGAGGAAATTTACCGGTACGTTTTATGGGATGGAGCATTTCAGTTCTGAAGAGATGTTGGATAATCTGGGACTGTTTTCTTTCGAGCAGACAAAGCTGAGAAGGGACTTGATTGAGGTGTATAAGATTGAGGGGTATGGACAGGGTCAATAGAAAGCAGCTGTTCCCCTTTGTTGAAGGATCAATAGCATGGGAACATATTTTAATGTAAACATTTTAGAGGGGATTTGAGGAAAAGCTTTTTCAGCAAGAGAATGGTGTGAATCTGGAATGCACTGACTTAGAGGGCAGTTGGGGTGGGAAATCTCATACCCTTTTAAAAAGTACTTGGATGAGCATTTGAAATATCATAAGATTCAATGCTATGGGCTGAGTGCTGGAAAGTGGGACTAGTGTAGAGTTAGAGTAGTTTTCTTGTCAGGCAGTCTCAATGGGCCAAATAGCCTCTTTTATACTATATGACTCTATGATTGGTAAATCATTTTGAGAGCCATACAAGGTGCTTTACAACTGCAAATCTTTCTTGGGCGAGGTGGTAGTGTAGTAGCAATGTTGCTGGTCTGGTAACCCAGAACCCGTAACACATCATAAGACATGGGAAAAGGAGTAGATCGTTTCGCTGCATGAGCCTGCCCCACCATTCAATAGGATCATGGCTTCTCCGACATTCGGCACGTCCTTCTCTTTCCCCGTAACCCTTGATTCCCCTATTGGTCAAGAATCTATCATCCTTAAATATACACAAGGACTACGACCCCACAGCTTGCTTTTTTTATTACTCATTCATGGGATGAGGACATCACTGGCCAGTTCAGCATTTATTGCCCAGAGGGCAGTTGATAGTCAGCCACATTGCTGTGGGTCTGCTGCCAGCCTAGGAAAGGATGGCAGCTTCCTTCCCTAAATGACATTTTTCCTAACAATCAACAATGGATTCACGGTCATCATTAGACTCTTAATTCTGGATTTTTAAAAACTGATATCATCTGCTTGGCAGGATTCAAACCCACATTTCCAGAACACTACATCTGGATTAACAGTCCAATGATAATACCACTATGACATCACTTCCCTGTCACCTCTGTGGCAAGCAATTCCAAAGACTCAAAATCCTCTGAAAGAAGAAATTCCTTCTCATCTCAATCTTAAATTGGCGGCCCCTTTATTCTGAGACTGTGCCCTCTGGTCCTAGACTTTCCCATGAAGTGAAACATCCTCTCAGCATCTACCCGGTCAAGCCCTTTAAAAGAATCCTTTCAATGAGATCACTTCTCATTCTCCCAAACTCCAATCAGTAGAGTCTAAACCTGTTTGGTCTCTGCTCATATGACAATCCCTCCATTGCAGGGATCATCTGAATAAGCTTTCTCTGAACTGCCTCCAAAGAAATGATATCTTTCCTTCAATAAGGGGACTGGAACTGCTCACAGTACTCCAGGTGTAGTCTCACCAGTACCATGTATAGTTACAGTAAGACTTCCCTACCCTTATGCTCTAGCCCCCTTGAAATAAGGCTCAACATTCCATTATCCTTCTTGATTACCTGTTGCACCTTTCTGTGTTTTCTGTACAGGGTTCTTTGTGTTGCAACTTTCTGCAGTTTTTCTCCATTTAAATAATACTCTATTCTTTTGTTTACCCTTTCAAAATGAACTTCACATTTTCCTACATTATATTCCATTTGACACCTTTTTTTCCCACTTATTTAACCAATCAATATCTCTCTGTAAACTCTTCATATCCCTCTTGCAACCTACCTTTCCACCTCTTTTTAGTGTCGTGTGCAAATCTGGCTACAGTACACCCACTTCCTTTCTCCAAGTCAATATGAAATGAATATGTATTGTAAACAGTTGTGGACCCAGCACTGATCCCTGTGAAGCCCGTCTGGTCACCAACCTGAAGATCTCCACTCACTGTTTCTTAGGCTAATGTTCTGAGGCCACAGCTTCGAATCTCACCATGGCAGAAATTTGATTTCAATGAAATATTTGGATTGAAAAGCTAGTCTAATGGAGAGCATGTACCTACCCGTTGATTGTCATATATAATCTCTCTTAGGTTCACAAATATCTTTCAGTGAAGTAATTATAGTGTCCTTATCTGGCCTTGCCTATGTGTAACTCCAGACCCACAGCAATATGATTGACTCTTAAATGCCCTCTTGGTAATTACAGATGGGCAATAAATGCTGGCCTAGCCAGTAATGCACATATCCCATGAAGAAATAAAAGAACGATGTCCTTACATCAGATGGCCTGGTTCCCATTCATATTTTCTTCAGACAGGAACTCAACACATATTTTCATCGATTGCCAAAGTAAGATCTGGCCGACTCTGTCTGTGAATGTGGGTGTGATGGTCCCAGTGGGTGACAGTGAAGCAGCTCTTATGCAGTTTAACCTGGCATTGAGCTCCTTCTCTTCCCAACAGTTCCAGACATTGTCGGAAATGTGGAATAGATGGATGGAATAGGTCTTTGGCTGATCGGGTGACCACAGCTTTAGTTTGCAATAATATCCCCATGCCTTGTGGTGTCTGTTGAGGCTGTTGAGATCATTGGGATATTCTCAGCAAGTCTTTCCAGAAAGATTTGATCTCTGTTGAACCTAAAGTAAACCTGCATACCTACACTGCCCCTTTTTTTCTTGAAACCTCCTGCACCCTTACAACTCCTCAAATTCTGGCCTCTTAAGCACCCTCCAATTACTGCACCAAAATGGCCTGTATCTTTAGCTGCCTGGACTCTAAGCTTTGGAATTGCCTCGCTAAGCTCTTTGTCTCTCTGACCTCCAATAAGACACTCCTAAAACACTAGCATTTTAGCTAAATGTTCGTTTGCTTGTGCTAAAATTTCCTTAATATTCCACATTTTGTCCAGGACTGATCTTGTGAAATTTGTGTTCATTTTGCTATGTTCAAGACGCTATTGTATATTGAATGGAGGTTATTGGTGCAGTCTTGCTCCATCAAGGGTAAGTGTCTGTATGTTGTACATCTCCATGTGTGGCTTATTGTCAAAGTTTGTAACATATACTGTGCGTAATTCTGCCCAATGCCCCTGAAAGCACTTTAGTCATTTTGGTTTAAAGTTGCGACATGAATGCAAGTTATTGCTTTCGTGATCAAACCAAAACAATGTTGCTGCTGTATATAGAAGTTCACTGTCTGCTTCACAGATTTAAATCTAAATATGGTTAAGCAATAATGGGGGTTAGGTGATGAACTTGGTATACATTCCAGACCAGTTCCAAGGGAAGGAGGTTATGTGGCACTATAATAGTGTCCTCAAACATGGGCTAAAAGATCTTGGTGAAAGTCTCAGCTCAGGACATGGTGGTCATGGAAGGTGTGTCATAACTCAGTCAAAGAGGTAGATTATCAATCTGCAAATACTCTGATACACACGGCAATTGGTAAGAGTGGGAAAGTTTCCTCATGTGCCATAACCCCCCAGGCTCCTTATATATAGGACTCCACACATGAGCAAGCATCATCCTCATTGTGAGGGACTAACACACACACACACACACAGCTGCATTTGTCAGAGGTGTCCTTTAGGTGTGATGTTCAACTGAAGTCCTTTTTGTCTACTTTAGTGAGTACAAATCATAGGATCCCTGCAGTGTGGAAGCAGGCCATCTGGCCCATCAAGTCCACCCTGATCCTCTCAAGAGCATCCCATCCAGACGCAGCCCTATGCCATCAATACTGCATTTTCCCACGGCCAACCCACCTAGCCTCCAGAAAGAGTTATAGGAATGTACAGCACGGAAACAGACCCTTGGGTCAAACTCGTCTATGCCAAACAGATATCCTAAACTAATCTAGTCCCATTTACCAGCATGTTGCCTTATGCCTCTAAACCTTTCCTATTCATATATCCATCCAGATGCCTTTTAAATGTTGCAATTGCACTAGCCTCCACCACTTCCTCTGGCAGCTCATTCCATACGTGTACCACCCTCTGTGTGAAAAAGTTGTTTCTTAGGTCCCTTTTAAATCTTTCCCCTCTCACCCTGAACTTCTGCCCTCTAATTGTGGACTCTCATACCCCAGTGAAAAGACTTTGTGTATTTATCATATCCATGCCCCTGATGATTTTATAAACATCTATGAGGTCACCCCTCAGTCTTCAATGTTCATGGGAAAACAGCCCCAGCCTATTCAGCCTCTCCCTATAGCTCAAATCCTCCAACTCTGGCAACATCCTTGTAAGTATTTTCTGAACCCTTTCAAATTTCACAACATCTTTCCGATAGGAAGGAGACCAGAATTGCACGCAATATTCCAACAGTGGCCTAACCAATGTCCTGTACAGCCGCAGCATGACCTCCCGACTCCTGTACTCAATAGTCTGAACAATAAAGGAAAACATACCAAACACCTTCTTCACTATCCTATCTACCTGCGATTCCACTTTCAAGGAGCTATGAACCTGCACTCCAAGGTCTCTTCATTCAACAACACTCCCTATGACCTTACCATTAAGTGTTTAAATCCTTTGATTTACTTTTCCGAAATGCAGCTTCTCGCATTTATCTAAATTAAACTCCATCTGCCACTCCTCAGCCCATTGACCAATCTAATCAAGATCCTGTTGAAATCTGAGGTAACCTTCTTCTCTGTCCACTACACCTCCAATTTTGGTATAATCTGCAAACTTACTAACTATAACTCCTATGTTCATATCCAAATCATTTATATAAATGATGAAAAGTAGTGGACCAGCACCAATCCTTGTGGCACTCCACTGGTCACAGGCCTCCAGTCTGAAAACCAACTCTCCACCACCACCCTTCGAGCTTCGAGCCAGTTCTGTATCCAAATGGCTAGTTCTCCCTGTAATCCATGAGATCTAACCTTGCTAACAAGTCTCCCATGGGGAACCTTTTCGAATGCCTTGCTGAACTTAAACTGATCATGTGCACCGCTCTGCCCTCATCAATCCTCTTTGTTACTTTTTCAAAAAAACTCAATCAAGTTTGTGAGACATGATTTCCCACACACAAAGCCATGTCGACTATCCCTAATGAATCCTTGCTTTTCCAAATACCTGAAAATCCTGTCCCTCAGGATTCCCTCCAACAACTTGCCCACTACCAATGTCAGGCTCACTCGTCTATAGTTCCCTGGCTTGTCCTTACCACCTTTCTTAAACAGTGGTACCATGTTAGCCAAGCTCCAGTCTTCCGGCACTTCACCTGTGGCTATCGATGATACAAATATCTCAGCAAGAGGCCCAGCAATCACTTCTCTAGCTTCCCACAGAGTTCTACGGAACACCTGATCAGGTCCTGGGGATTTATCCACCTTCATGCATTTCAAGACATCCAGCACTCCCTCCTCTGTAGTTTGGACATTTTGCAAAATGTCACCATCTATTTCCCTACATTATATATCTTCCATGTCCTTCTCCACAAGAAACACTGGTGCAAAATACTTGTTTAGTATCTCCCCCATCTCCTGTGGCTCCACACAAAGGCTGCCTTGCTGATCATTGAGGGGTCCTACTCTCTCCCTTGTCGCTCTTTTGTCCTTAATGTATTTATAAAAACCCTTTGGATTCTCCTTAATCCTATTTGCCAAAGCTATCTCATGTCCCCTTTTTGCCCTCCTGATTTCCCCCTTAAGTATACTCCTTCTGCCTTTATACTCTTCTAAGGATTCACTCGATCTACCCTGTCTATACCTGACATACGCTTCCTTCTTTTTCTTGACCACACTCTCAATGTCTCTAGTCATCCAGCATTCCCCAGACCTACCAGCCTTTCCTTTCACCCTAACAGGAATATACTTTTTCTGGATTTTCATTATCACATTTCTGAAGGCTTCCCATTTTCCAGCCACCCCTTTACCTGCAAACATCTGCCCCCAATCAGCTTTTGAAAGTTCTTGCCGAATACCGTCAAAATTAGCCTTCCTCCAATTAAAACTTCAGCTGTTACATCTGGTTTATCCTTTTCCGTCACTATTTTGAAACTAATAGAATTATGGTCACTGGCAAAGTGCTCCCCCACTGATACGTCAGTCACCTGCCCTGCCTTATTTCCCCAAAATTTTCTTGTATACTCTTAATAAATTCCTCTCCATTTAAATCCTTAACTTTATGGCAGTCCCAGTCTATGTTTGGAAAGTTAAAATCCCCTTCCATAATCACCCTATTATTCTTACAGGTAACTGAGATCTCCTTACAAATTTGTTTCTCAATTTCTCACTGGCATTAGGATGTCGGTAATACAACCCCAATAAGGTGATCATCCCTTTCTTATTTCTCAGTTCCACCCAAATAACTTACCTGGATGTATTTCCAGGAATATTCTCCCTCAGTACAGCTGTAATGCTATCCCTTATCAAAAATGCCACTCCCCCTCCTCTCTTGCCTCCCTTTCTATCCTTCCTATAGCATTTGTATCCTGGAACATTAAGCTGCCAGTTCTGTCCATCCCTGAGCCATGTTTCTGTAATTACTATGATATCCCAGTCCCATGTTCTTAATCATGCCCTGAGCTCATCTACCTTCTCTGTTTGGCCTCTGGCGTTGAAATAAGTGCAATTTAATGTATCAGTCCTACCTTGCTCTCTGCTTTGTTCCTACCTGCCCTGACTGTTTGAATTGCTTCTTTTCCAACTGTACCAGTCTCAGATTGATCTCTTTCCTCACTATGTCCCTGAGTCCCACCGCTCCCCCCACCTTACTTGTTTAAATCCTCCCAAGCAGCTCCAGCAAATCTCCCTGCCAGTATATTTGTCCCCTTCCAATTCAGTTGCACTCCATCCTTCTTGTACAGGTCACTTCTACCCCAGAAGATATTCCAATGATCCAAAGATGCGAATCCTTCTCCCATACACCAGCTCCTCAGCCATGCATTCATCTGCTCTATCCTTCTATTCCTACCCTCACTCGGACTCATAGCACTGGGAGTAATCCAGATATTACTACTCTCGAGGACCGCCTTTTTAAATTCCTGCCTAACTATCTATATTCTCCCTTGAGAATCTCATCCTTTTCCCTTCCTATGTCGTTGGTTCCAATGTGTAGAATGACCTCCTGCTGATCCCTCTCCCCTTTGAGAGCATTCTGCACATCCTTCATCCTGGCACCAAGGAGGCAACACCATTCTGATTTTTCGCTGCTGGCCGCAGAAACATCTGTCTGTGCCTCTGACTAGAGGATCCTCTAACAGAGTCGATCACTTCGAACCCGTTGTATCCCTCATTACATCAGAGCCTATCTTGATACCAGAAACTTGGCTGTTCGTGCTCCATTCCCCTGAAAGTCCATCACCCCCTAAATTTTCCAAAACAGCATACTTGTTTGAAGTGGAGATAGCCAAAGATGATTCCTCTACTCCCTGCCTGCCTCTCCTACCTTTCCTGGAGTTAACCCATCTACCTGAATGTATCTGTGGCTTTTCTCCCTTCCTATAACTGCCATCCATCACAGCCCTTAGCTCTTGTAAATTCCTCATTGCTTCTAACTGTCGCTCCAACCAATCCATTCGATCTGACAGGATTTGCAACCAACGACATTTATTGTAGATATATCCTCAGTAACCCATAAACTCTCCCGAAACTCCCACATCTGGCAAGAAGAGCATGTCACTCTACAAAAGCCCATTTTGCTCCTTCCAATCTATAGACCCAGAAAATAACAACATCTTATTACTCTGTACATCACTGCTCAAGGCTAACTTAATATTTATGGCCTATATTTTTAAAATTTAATCAACAGACAAATCCCAACAAAAGCATATAATCAAGAAAGAACCCACTCTACTCACTATTATAGACTTACAGCAAAACTGTACTTAAAACTATTTACTTACCTGTTTCTGTTCTATGACCTCTCCCAAACAGGTTCCTCCAAGATCAGTTGTGAATTTTGCTGTTTGTTAGGTTTTCCTAGACACACTCCGATGTCCAGTGATACATGAATTCAAACAACAAAGGCAGTAACTGCGCAGGTTCAGTGCTGTGTCAGTTAGCAGTGTGGGTTTCTTTCTCTCCCTTACAGACAAGGGAGAGAAAGAAACCTTTGCCTTTGCTGCCTTTGTCTGTCTCCCTTTAAAAAGTGTTGTTATTTTGACTTTGGAGAAAACAAAATTTCAAAACGATTGCAACAGCATATAAAACAGCTATTGCCGCTCCTGGAATTTGGGGAAATCACCACCTAAAATACCTCAAAAACGGAGCAGCCTGTTACAGCCAGAAATTTTCCCCATCCTCCGTCTTGGAGTACCCAGAATCAGCCAATCCACCTAGTTTGCACATCTTTGGACTGTGGGAGGAATCCAGTGCACCCAGAGGAAACACACACAGATATGAGGGAAATGTGCAAACTCCACATAGACAGAGGATAGGATCGAACCCAGGTCCCTGGCATTATGATGCAGTAGCTCTATCCAGTGAGCCATCATATTGCCAAATCCTTCTCTAGATAGTTGACTAAATAATTTAGGTTACTTCTGCGTGAGTGCTCACTCTTGGAAGTGTGATCACATTTCTCTATTCTCTATGTCTGAAATTAAATTTAAAATACCATTCAAATCAAACCAAGTCCCTTACTGGGAGAAAACAGATTAAAATTGGCCTCATTAGGCAGGTATAAGATTAAACCTTTGCCTGGTACTGTATCCTAGAGGTTAGGGTAAAATTGTCCAAATGTTTGAGGAGTGGTTTATTAATTAATTCAATCATTTGCCATTTACGGGATCCTGCTATTTCCCAAGTCGTTGCTTTATTTGCTGACAAGTTATTGCATTCCAAAGGTAGTTCCAGCTTAAACAAAATTTCTCTTCATTAATCTTGTATCCCATAGTGTCATGGCTTCACTGTGAATACGGTAAATAGATGAACAAATGGGATAATAACCCAATAACGCCTTCAACAACTAGCTGCTCCTATTATGAGATTCAGGACATTTATAGTAAGTTATATATAAATTGAAGCCTTGCGTCACCCAGTATGTTACTCATAATTCCTCACAGGAGAAAAGCAATGTTGTTTTCATGAACAAAACGTGCTGTTCCAGCAATAAAGTTTCAACTTTGATCTCCAGCATCTGCAGACCTCACTTTCTCCTCGAAGATGTTACTCATAATTCCTCACAGGAGAAAAGCAATGTTGTTTTCATGAACAAAACTCTGACATTCATTCTCATGAGATTAGTTTGTAAAATTCTGCAACCTCCTGTACTTACCTCATGCCTCATTATGTCTGTTGCCAATTTGCAGTTCATGCATTAAAAGCTTGTCTGCTTTGACACTTTCAAAAGTGGCTGACCCTGGAATATTATGTTTTTCTTTGGGAACACGTTTACCTGATGCTGGACTATCAGTTTCAAGGAAATGTCATTTCGAGACAGATTGGAAAGCTGTTTTCAGAAATGGAGCTATGTTTATTTTCAAGGTTGACATTCACCAAATAGATTAACTTTTCAAATGAGACGGAAGGAGCGAAAGAAACTGGACAGGACCACTTTGGACTGGCATGAGAAAGCTTAAATGAAAATAAACTTCAACTGTGCACACGGACAATAAAGAGCTTGCATTTATGAAGCACCTTTCACAACTCCAGGACATAGCACAGGAGTGTTATACCCATTATGTAGTCTTGGGAGCATAACAATCAATTTATGCATAGCACGCTCACACAAAAAGGACCATTGGCATGTTGTATTATTGCACAGGTTTCAGAAAGGCACTAGAAACTAGAAGACATCACAAAATGTGACTCTCTGGCATAAGAGATTGCCATCTTACTCTCTGTACAAATAATCACTTATCTGTTAGCAAGCAGCGAAACAGTCAGCATGTTGGTTAGCCAGTCAACTATGTAAGTAATACAATGGTAATGACAATAAGTAAATAACCCAGCCTGTATATGTAAATCTGAGACACCATGTTAGTGCGCATAGTTAGTTGTTAATAAACTTTCACAAACTTCAATGATACATCCTGTCTCTCAGTGATATAGGTTATGTGGGTCAACATATCAAAATCACATTATATTATGGTGGCAGCAGTGGGCACTGGAAGACATGACAGCAAGTTGCAACCATTGATTGAAAGAAGATGACAGCATTGGGATGTTGGGAAACCTTCTTTTCCTAACATCATTTGCCTGAGTTTGGAGCTGAAGTTCATATTTAACAACTAAGAAAATGCAAACGTACTAGCTAGGAGAAGTAGTCCATTTGTCACTCAACCTGCTCCTACATTCAATAACATCATGTGTGTGTTGAGGGTTTTTTATTCACATCTACCTTTGATTCAATTGTCTATCATAAATCTGTATACCGCCACCTTAAAGGTGAAAGAGTGAAGTCTAGAACTGTACTGATGAATGGCAACCAAAATGGAGGAACATTTGTGGGCACTATCTCTCTCTTGAGAAAAAGCAGGCCATGGTGTGTCTAATTGAAACAAAAACAGCATCTTGAAAAAGGCCAAAGACAGTTCCGCCTCAAAACAAAATCCCAAATGAAATGCAGCTTGAAAATGACAAAAAAAGTACTTTTCATATTAGTAAGCTTTACCTGTTCACAGTCACTGGTTGATTCCTTTGGAATCTTTGGAAATGACATGAAAACAGAAGGAAAGCAGGACATCACCATGATCCTTTTTGATGAGAATGCTAATAAAAGGAAGCAGTAACCTCTAAAGCAACAACAAGGAAAGAAACAAAAGAAGGTACAAAATAAGAGAAGCAGCATACTGCAATCAGAGCCAGTGCACACTGCCATTTTCTAAAACACAATAGGGATCAAAAACAAACTTCTAAACATGGAATGGAAATGCAGTGACAATCTGTCAGAATTTCAGTTATTCAAAATAGAATTAATCTTTACACTATGGATCAACAGTTAACTGATGAAGAAAGACAAGCACTCAGACATTTTACCACTTTGGAAATTAGGGATTAAGAAGGATCAAATCCTTTGGCATTTCTACTGATAACTGCAAGAATCTGGACAAAAGTTTCTAATTGTTTCAAGATCCACCAATGGTCTGAGTCACTTTGGGATATGCAAGCTTGACTTCATGTCATACAACAATGACCAAGTGAAAATATTGACTAATACATAGACAGCAAAGGTACAAATATAATTTCACTAAATTTAACTTAGCTGAAAGGTCAATGCCTCTACACCCATTAACTCAATTACAAAAGCATTTCTGGACAAATGTAAAGAATATACCATCGATACACTGCTAGAGGAGAAAGTTGTGTTTCAAGAAAGTGAAACTAGTCAGCAATATCTTCAGGTCATTGACTCTGTAACAGTTGTGGTAGCCATCAACAAGGCCAGCCATTTAAATCTTGTACAAGATATGGACTGTCTCATGTAAAAAAAAATGATTTCGGTGAAAGGGACAGTTTTTAAAATTATTTTATTCATTCACAGAATGGGAGTGACACACTGGCAAGGCCAACATTTATTGCCCATTCCTAATTGCCCAGAGGACAGTTAAGAGTCGGTCTTCATGGCAATGTAGTATTACATCTGAAAAGTGATGTCCAACCCATCATTGATGTTCCTCACGAGTGTAATGTTCACATTCAGGATAAGCTCAACTTGGAATTGGATTCTGTGGTTCAAAACAACTTCATCAATTAAGTTGGGGCATTGCACAGATTGGTGCAATTTCATTACTTGTGTTTTTAAGAAAGGTTGAGTATGTTCAGATCCAGTTTAACTAAACATTGCACTGAAGAGATGTCCATGCAATATTCCTACCCTAGAAGAATTCAGTTCCAAGCTTTCTGGTGTGAAGCATTTTTCAAAGCTTGTTTCCAAGAATGGATATTAATCCACACATCTTTCCCCAGAGTCTCAGGAACTAGCAACTTTTGGAAGTCCTTTCAGAAGACTCTGTTTTCTTAGATTACCCTTTGGACATCCATTAGCTAGGATAATTTCTGAAAACGTGTGGATTATATCATTGCAAATTTACCAATTTGACTCTGTGTTTTCAGATGACATTGAAGTTCTAAGGAAAACTAAACATGAACATGACATATCTCCATCAGCTCATGGCAGCTGCAAGAAAGCATCGTCGCATTTACAATAAAAAATATGTCAAATCAATATGAGCTAAATCATCTTCTCCAGATTCATCCAGTCTTCAAAAGAGACCTGGTCCCACTGGAGTAGCAGAAATAAAGAAGATACCTACAAAACAAGATGAAGGTGACTTACAAAGATATCATGGTTTCTTCAGTTTTTCAAGTCCTGAATTTTGCAGCTAAAGTATCTCCTCTTTGAGATTTGTTCCAGAAAGATACATCATACAAGAGACGTGAAAATCACCAATGTCTTTTTCAATATCTTAAGTATTGTTGACCAGTAAGTAAATTCTTCAAATTTACCGTGTTGGAAGTGGATGCATTCTAGAAAAGTTTCAGTGTTTATCTATTACAGGATGAAAGCCTATTATATTCAGTTCCAAAGTACTTATAGCTCAGGCAAATTACTGCAACATAGAAAGGGAAACTTCCACTTTTGTTTTCAGAATATAAATGTTCCACCCGTATCTACGCAGTCAGCTTGCATTGTTCACACTGACCTCAAACCATTGGAAATGATCTATCTAAAACCTCTCACAGTGCATGTTCATGGATACGACATCTGTTTATGAAGATTCAAGGATGTAATTCAACAGCACGCTGCAAGCCAGGCTCACAGATGACTATTCCTGATGCTCCTTTCTGATTTCCCAACCCCACTAAATGTGGATATTATTGAATCCAAGTTAGTCCCACAACACTCACAGTTATTTTGGTCAGAGCTGAGCAATGCAGATTCACTCAGCAAAGTTTGCTGATGCCCACCAGCAACAGCTCAAAAAGATCATCATCAACGAGTGTCCAGGGCTCCCGTGATACATTGGTAGTTTCCCTATCTCTGAGCCAGGAGGCTCAGGTTCGAATCCCACCTGCTCCAGAAGTGTGTTATACCATTCCTGAACAGGTTGGTTAAAAATTGTTCAAAGATGGTCTGACCACTTGCAACAAGTCTACGGACAGCCACAATCTTTCTGGTCATTCAGGGATGAATTTGTATTCTCTAGGCATGTAGTTTTCAAACATCAAGATTAGCTTGACCATACACACATAGGTCATATGGACACAGAAAATACCAGGAGATTGGCACATAAATCCATCTATTAGCTTAGATCTTCAGATAGACCTTTCAAACCCATGATCATTTCCATCTAGAAAATCAATAGTAGCAGCTACATGGAAACACCCCTACTTGCAAAGTCTCCTCTACTCACCATGCTGACTTTGAAATACCATCACAATTCCTTCACTGTCACTTTGTCAACCTGGGATAGCTCCCTAACAACATTCAGATTCTATCTACATCAGCGGAGTGCAGTGGTTCAAGAAGGCAGCTGACCACTACCTTCTCTAGGGTACTGTGTAACAGGCAATAAATGCTGCTCCAACCAGTGATGCCCATCTCCCATGACTGAATTCTACAAAACCAATTATAAATTAAAAGCTTTTTGAGGATCTCTCAACCAGTAGGTGTGTTGCATTTTTAACCCTTGGAAAGCATTCAACAAGATACCTCACAAAAGGTTAAGTCATAAGATAAGAGCCCATGGTGTTGGAGGTAGTATATTGGCATGGATATAGAATTGTCTCATGGAGTGGGAACAGGATAAAGGGCTCTTGTTCAAGTTGGTGACGCATTCAAGTTGTTTGTGACCAACTCTATGCCTTACAAAATGATAATTCTGAAGTATTATACCAGACAATGACCAGATGGCGAGAAAGTAAAATCCACATCCATCCATAATCACTGACTGTATAGCAGAGTGAAGCTGCAGAGTCAGGTCATAACAATTATACAAGGGCTAGATTCAATCGTATCATACATCTGCCAAAGTGTTATCATAATGTACAAAGATATTGTACCTATCTTCAAGGTTTGTGTAAAGATTTGTAGCTTGGGTGCTGATTGCAGTGTTTTAGATTAGATTCCCTACAGTGTGGAAACAGGCCCTTCGGCCCAACAAGTCCACACTGACCCTCAGTTGTTGTGGATATATTCGCCAAGCTGGGAGGTTGGTTTGCAGACGTCTAGTTCCCTGTCGAGGTGACATCCTCAGTGCTGTGGAGCTTCCTGTGACATACTGCTGTACTGTGTCGGTTGGAATTTATTTGATTTTGTTCCTGCTACTTCTGGTTATTGGATCTGTTTGATCGTTACAGTGTTAGGTTTATTGGGTCTAGGTCAATGTGTTAATTGAAGGAGCCCATGGAAGAGTGCCAAGCTTCTAGGAATTCCATGGCTGTCCTCTGTTTGGCTTGTCCTATTATTGTTGTGTTGTCCCAGTCGAATTTGTGGTTCTTGTTGTCTGTGTGTACAGCTATTAGGGACAGCTGGTCGTGGCGTTCAGTGGCTAGTGTTCATGAATGCGAATTGCCAGTTACCTGTTTGTCCTATATAGTGTTCCATGCACTCCCTGGAATCTTGTAGACCATGTTTGTCTTGCACATGATGGGTATAGGGTCTTTTATTCTGGTGAGTTTCTGTCTGAGTGTGGCTGTCTGTTTGTGGGCCATCATGAATCTGAGTGGATGAAGTAGTCTGGCTGCCAGTTCTGAGGGGTTTTTCATACAAGGTCGAGTGGTAGAGTGGTTAATGTGTTGGGTCATAGCATGAACTCGTCACCTTTGTTTGTCTGCCAGGCATCTGTGGATGAAGTTGCGGGGCTGTCCGTGCTTGGTGAAGACTCTGGAGAGGTATTCTTCCTCTCTTCGCAGGTCAGGAGTGCTACACTGTGCTGTCACAGGGTCCTAATGCAGCTTCTCTTGCGTGTGTTTGGGTGGTTGCTGTTGTAGTTGAGGAACTGGTCCGTGTGTGTTTTTTCTGTATACTTTTGTTGTCATTTACTGTTCAATGTTCTTTCTAACATCACATCCAGGAATGGGAGTTGGTTGCTGGTTTCCTCCTCTCTCGTAAATTTGATCCCTGTCAGCATGGTGTTGATAATCCAGTGTGTGCTCTCGAGCTCTCCTTTTAATTATTCCAAAAGTGTCATCCACATATCTGAACCAGATACCAAAGATCCAGTACCCATCATGTGCAGGTCAAACATGGCATACACGATTTCATGCAAAGACTGCACAAAACAATATATAGAATAAACAGGCAGACAACTAGCAATCTGCATCCATGAACACCAACTAGCCACTAAACGCCATGACCAGCTGTCCCTAGTAGCCATACATGCAGATGACACGGGCCACAAATTTGACTGGGAAAACACAACAATAATAGGACAAGTCAAACAGGGGACAGCCAGAAATTACTAGAAGCTTGGCCCTCATCCACAGACTCTATTAATAAATACATTGACTGAGACCCAATATACCTGACACTGTAACAAACGGAACTGACAACCAGAAGCAGCGGGAATGAAACCAAACAAATTCCAACTGACACAGTACAGCAGCCCTTCACAGGAGGCTCCACAGCACTGAGAATCTCACCTAGAAAGGGGACAAAAGACTGATTGCATTCACCCTATCCACATCACTCATGATTTCATATACTTATATAAATCCCCACTCAGTGTCCTGGCCAAATGCTGTCCCATCAGTATACTCTCAATCATCAGTAATGTGATAGAAGGGATCATCAATAGTGCTATCAAGTCAATTTACTCAACAATACTATAGTGTCTGATGCTCAGTTTGGGTTCCATCAGGTTCAAACATCTCCTGAATGCATTACAACCTTGGTCCAAATCTGGGCAAATGAGTACAATTCCAGTGACAAAGTGAAGTGACTGCCCTGGACCTCAAGGCAACATTCGATCGAATGTGGCCTCAGTGAGGACCAGCAAACTGGAGTCAGTGGTAATCCGGCGAAATCTTTCTGCTGGTTGGAGTAAAATCTAGCACAAATGAAGATGGCTCTACTTGTAGCACATCAATCATCTCAATCCCAGGATACCACTTCAGGAGTCCCTCAGGTTAGTGTCCTAGGTTTAACCAACTTCAGCTGCTTCATCAATGAAGCCTAACCACCTGACGCCTGGAGGAAGAACGCCTCATCTTCTGCCTTGGGACCCTGCAACCACATGGGATCAAAGTGGATTTCACCAGTTTCCTCATTTCCCCTCCCCTCACTTATCCTAATCCCAAGCCTCCAACTCAGCACCTCTCCATTGACTGGTCCTACCTGTCCATCTTCCTTCCTTCCCACCCATCTGCTCCACCCTCCCCTCCAACCTATCACTTCCACCCGCACCTTCATCTACCTATCACATTACCAGCTACATTCACCCCAGCCCCACCATATTCCCCATTTATCTCTCAGCCCACCGGCCCACAAGCCTCATTCCTGATGAAGGGATTATGCCTGAAACATCGATTCTCCCGCTCCTCGGAAACTGCCTGACCTGCTGTGCTTTTCCAGCATCACACTCGACTCTGCTTTATCAATGAACTTCCCTCAGTCATAAGGTCAGAAGTGAGGATGTTCACTGATGATTGTACAATAATCAGTACCATTCATGACTCCGCAAATATTGAAGCTGTCCATGTTCAAATACAGTGAGACAGGGACGATCTCCAGGCTTGAGCTGACAATTGACAAATAACCTTAACACCATAAATGTTCCAGATCAATGCCATCTCCAACAACAGAGAATTTAGCTGTCTCTTCTTGGTGTCCAATGGTATTACGATCTCTGAACCCCCACTATCAACAACTGACATTACCATTACCAGAAGCTGAATTGGACTAACCATATAAATACAGTGGCTACAACAGGAGATCAGAGGCTAGGCTCCTGACACCCCATATCTCCTGTCCATCATCTAGAAGGTACATGTCAACATTGTGATGGCGATTTCCCAACTTGCCTGGGTCAGTGCAGCTCCGACAATGTTCAAGAAGCTGAACAGTATCAAGGACAAAGCAGACAACTAGATTGGCACATATCCACAAACATTCACACAATCCGCCACCAATACTCATTAGCAGCAGTGTGCACCATCTACAACTTGCACTGCTGAAATTCACCTCTTTAGACAGGACTTTTCAATTCCACAACCACTTCCAATTAGAAAGACTAGTGCAGAGGATACATGGAAACACCAAGTTTGTCTCCAAACCACTCTCCATCCTGACTTCGAACCATATCACTGTTCCTTCAGTATTGTTGGATTACAACCCTGGAAGTTTCTCCCTGACAGTAATGTGGAGAAGCTACAGAACATGGACTGTAGAATTTCAAGAAGGCAGGTCACCACCCCTTTCTCAAGGGCAACTAGGGCCAGGTAATAAGTGGTGGCCTAGCCCACAATGTGAATAAAAATCCCATCCACCACCTTCAATATTTACTCTCTCTATGGCTGATACTCATTGACAGCAGTATGCACCATCTATAAGATGCAATGCAGTAAATCACAAAGTCTCATTAGACAGCACCTTCCAAACCTGTGACCACTGCACAATAGAAGGGGAGGAGCAACCGATGTATGGAAACCATCTCTGATTTACCTCAAAGCCATTCCTGACTTGCCATCTCTTTATTGTTATTGAGGCAAATTCTTGGAGCTTCCTTTCTAACAGTATTATGGAGACACTTACACTCCAAGGACGGTCACAGTTCAAGAATGGTAATCAGGAATGGACAATAAATGTTTCCTCAGTCAGCAACACATACATCCCATTGAAACATGTTAAAAATGCAGCAATGCCTTGATTTTGAGATTTTTAAAATTTATTCATGAGACATGGCCATCACTGGCTGGGCCATCAGCTATTGCCTGTTCCAAGTTGTCATTGAGAAGATGATAGTCAGCTGCCTTCTTTAACCATTTCAATTCATGGAGTGTAGGTAGACCCAAAATGTTGTTAGAGAGAGAGTTCCAGACTTTTGATCCAGCAATGCTTGCTGTATTTGGACATGGACTGCCTCAGTATTGCAGCAGTCACAAGTGATGCTGAACATTGTGCAATCATGAATGAATGTCCCCACTTCTGACCTTATGATGGATGGAAGGTCATTGTCCAAATTACAGAGGAAGAAGTGCTGGATGTCTTGAAATGCGTGAAGGTGGATAAATCCCCAGGACCTGATCAGGTGTACCCTCGAACTCTGTGGGAAGTGAGTGAAGTGATTGCTAGGCCTCTTGCTGAGATATTTGTTTCATCGATAGTTATGGGTGAGGTGCTGGAAGACTGAAGGCCACTGTTTAAGAAGGGTGGTAAGGACAAGCCAGGGAACTATAGACCAGTGAGCCGGACATTGGTGGTGGGCAAGTTGTCGCGGGAATCCAGAGGGACAGGAGGTACATGTATTTGGAAAGGCAAGGACTGATTAGGGATAGTCAACATGGTTTTGTGCTTGGGAAATCATGTCTCACAAACTTGATTGAGTTTTTTTTGAAGAAGTAATAAAGAGGATTGATGAGGGCAGAGTGGTAGACGTGATCTATATGGACTTCAGTAAGGTGTTCGACAAGGATCCCCATGGGAGATTAGTGAGCAAGGTTAGATCTCACTGATTACAGGAAGAACTAACCATTTAGATACAGAACTGGTTCAAAGTAGACGACAGAGGGTGGTGGTGGAGGGTTGTTTTTCAGACTGAGGCCTGTGACCAGTGGAGTGCCACAAGGATCGGTGCTGGGTCCATTATTTTTCATTATTTATATAAATGATTTTGATGTGAGCATAAGAGGTATAGTTAGTAAGTTTGCAAATGACACCAAAATTGGAGGTGTAGTGGACAACGAAGAAGGTTACCTCAGATTACAACAGGATCTTGACCGGATGGGCCAGTGGGCAGAGAAGTGGCAGATGGAGTTTAATTCAGATAAATGCGAGGTGCTACATTTTGGGAAAGCAAATCATAGCAGGACTTATACACTTAATGGTAAGGTCCTAGGGAGTGTTGTTGAATGAAGAGACCTTGGAGTGCAGGTTCATAGCTCCTTGAAAGTGGAGTCACAGGTAGATAGGATAGTGAAGAAGGTATGCTTTCCTTTATTGGTCAGAGTATTGAGTACAGGAGTTGAAAGGTCATGTTGCGGCTGTACAGGACATTGGTTAGACTAATGTTGGAATTCTCCTTCCTATCAGAAAGATGTTGTGAAACTTGAAAGGGTTCAGAAAAGATTTACAAGGATGTTGCCAGGGTTGGAGGATTTGAGCTACATGGAGAGGCTGAACAGGCTAGGGCTGTTTTCCCTGGAGCGTCGGAGGCTGAGGGGTGATCTTATAGAGGTTTACAAAATTATGAGGGGCATGGATAGGATAAATAGATACATTTTCCCTGGGGTCAAGGAGTCCAGAACTTGGGGACATAGGTTTAGGGTGTGAGGGACAAGATATAAAAGAGATCTACCGGGCAACCTTTTCACGCAGAGGGTGGTACGTGTATGGAATGAGCTGCCAGGGGAAGTGTTGGAGGTTGGTACAATTGCAACATTTAAGAGGCATTTGGATGGGTATATGAATAGGAAGGGTTTGAAGGGATATGGGTTGGGTACTGGCAGGTGGGACTGGATTGGGTTGGGATATCTGTTCGGTATGGACAGGTTGGACCAAAGGGTCTGTTTCCATGCTGTACATCTCTATGACTCTATGATGAAACAGCTAAAGATGGTTGGGCTGAAGGCATTACTCTGAGAAATTCTGGCAGAGATGTCCTGGAAAAAAGTGAGGTCTGCAGATGCTGGAGATCAGAGCTGAAAAATGTGTTGCTGGAAAAGCGCAGCAGGTCAGGCTGCATCCAAGGAGCAGGAGAATCGACTTTTCGGGCATAAGCCCTTCTTCAGGAGATGTCCTGGAGCAGAGATGACTGGCCTCCAACAGTCACAACCATCTTCTTAGTGCCAGCGATGGCTCCAATCAGGGAGAGTCTTCTCCCAGATTCCCATTGATTTCAGTTTTGCTAGTGCTTCCTAATGCCATATTAGTCAAGGGTAGTAACTCTCACCTCTTTCAGCTCTTTTGTCCATGTTTGAACCAAGAATCTGGAAGCCTCAGCCCTCTAACTCTTAACCTTTTGCAGTCCCACAATCCTCTGCGATATATGTATTCTTCTAATTCCAGCTTCTTGCACCTTGTTGAAATTTTAATTGCTCCAGCGCTGATGACATTTAACTGCCTGTAATCAAAACTCTCTGAAATTCTCTTCCTCAACCTCTCTCCTAATTTTTCATGCTTCCTGAGATATTTTACTTTCTTGAAGGCTCTATATAAATGAAAGTTGATGTTTAAATAACATGTTGCAGAAAGGATCAACTATACTTATATAATGCTTTTAACATAATAAAAGCATTCTGGGAGTATCAGACAAATATGTGGCCCCACTGTCCAGTAAGTAAGGTGACCAGAAGCTTCATAAAGTAGTGTGGTTTTAAGAAATATCTTAAAGGAGGAGAGAAGTAAAAAGCTGGTGAAGTTTAGGTAAATAATTCCAGCGCTTAGGGCCCAGGCAGCTGAAATACAAATTCCTGATGAAGGGCTTTTGCCCGAAACATCGATTTTCCTGCTACTCGGATGCTGCCTGACCTGCTGTGCTTTTCCAGCACCACTTTGATCTAAACTCTGGTTTCCAGCATCTACAGTCCTCATTTTTGCCTAGCTGAAATACACTTGGCAACAATGGAGAATTAGAGAATTCATGCGAGAATTAATGAGAATTAAAGATGCTCAGGAAGCTCAATTGGAGAATTGTTAGTGGAGGTTACAGAAATAGGGAAGGTGAGGATTGAAAAACAAGGAAGAGACTTCTGAAGTTGAGGTGTTGCTCAACTGGGCTCACTGTAGGTTAGTGAGCACACACCATCTCGGGACTGAGGTCATGGGAGCTGTTAATTCTACAGCTTAGTTTTTTTTTATCAAACAGTGCATTTGCCAACTGGATGTTTTGGTAAATCATTAGCTCTTCTTGCTCGCAAATACTATACTGCTCAGGTAACTTGAGTGATTGTGGATCTGGGAGAATGATTTCTATATCCTGTTCTCTGTTGACACTGGCAACCACCAGCATTTTTCTCCAGAACACAGGATCACTGTGGTTTTATAGTGCATTTGCCAACTGGATGTTTTGGTAAATCATTAGCTCTTCTTGCTCGCAAATACTATACTGCTCAGGTAACTTGAGTGATCGTGGATCTGGGAGAATGATTTCTATATCCTGTTCTCTGTTGACACTGGTAACCACCAGCATTTTTCTCCAGAACACAGGATCACTGTGGTTTTATGTAACTCGGGGTCTACCCTTCTAATTTTAACCTCCAAACAAAAACACCTCCATATGTAAAAAAAGCCTTGTATTTTTCATAACAACTACTGGATGTATCAAGGTGCTGAAGTGTCTTTGATAGTGAAATATCTTTGCCGTGTAACAACTTTTATTAAAAATGAGACATAAGATCTAATTTACACACAACAAATGTTCTCCAAACAACAATGTGTAATAATCAGATAATTATTGACCAGGATACTGGGCATAGCTCGAGTGACCAGCCCTTTAAAAAATTAATGAAAGATCAGCCTGGCTAACATTACCCATTCCTGCTTCTGCCCAGCTGTTGTTCTGTCTTGCTGGGCTCCATCTTCATGTATCATTTATGTTTCGTCCTTCCCCTGCACACCATCTGGAGCATATCTACCAACCTTATACCATATCAAAAAACAGAAACCAGCATATCCCATTATAAAAGATGCAAGTTTTAATTTAAGATTGTTTACTGTATCACATCTCCATGACACTGAACTCCTTTCTGTGAGTGTGATCTTAACCTCCACAACCACCTGATGAATGAATGGCGCTCCGAAAGCTAGTGCTTCCAAATAAACCTGGTGTTGTGTGATTTTTAATTTTGACATAAAATGGGGATAGTAAATGTCACAAGTTATGAAATTCTATTGAGGTATCTCAATGTGGAACATGCTGTATTATGGAGACAACTTGAATCTTGTAATATCAAATTTGGAATGATTTAGATCTTAATTTTACTAATTTTATAAAGAAAATAAAAACAAGCAGTGAGAAGAATATAACCATTGCTGACACTATACATATTAGAGAAGTCAAATCAATGTGCCCCATAAACACAAAGTCAAGCATTTGTAACCCTTTCAATGATGCACACTTTATTTACACCAATTGTTGTAAGCTATTTAAAATCTTTCTCTAACATTTATACTTAGTTTTATCACTGGCTCATCTATATTCCAGACAGGATGAGTTGATTTGCCCATTGGAGATGTCAGAATGTCTGGGGAAACAATAGAACATTACCAGGGCAATCAGACTTTTATAATGCTTCACTTGAAATGGACATGAACAAGCAATGCAATTACAATGCACTGCCATTACTGCACAAGTGACAATGGTGTCACATTTAACAGCCGCATAACAACGCTGTTGACCTTCCTGTTATCCCATGACAGGTTTTGTAACCACACTAATAATATGGCCAGGGCCATTTAGTAACATTGCAAGAAATTGTGGTTCCTCTGTGCCTGTAGGGTTATTAAATTGTTGTCACACCTTTGTTACTGCAACTTGACAACAAAGTGCTACATTGATCCTGGTCAGATTTTGATCTGTTTCTCAGTCAGGGAGCCTGTAGACTGTAGGGACCAGTCATTCAGTTATTAGGAAGATTCAACTGGGGCACATTGAGCAGTTAACCATGACAGTGATGCATGAGCGGCATTTTCTTAGCAGCATTGCTTGTGAGGTCATTCAGTTATAGGGAGGGACTGGAGACTGAATGCAAGTTCAGTCGGCCGTTCTTAGAAAAAAATTAAGTGTTAGTGATTTGCTAAAACTTGATAAAGCACAAAAATAGCTTTTCTTAAAACTGTTTGTGGATTGTTACTGAGCTGGAAGAAGTTTTCAAGCAACATTTACTAAGATAAGCTTCTCTTTGGTGGGTCATTTTCTTTGCTTCTCTCAGACAGATTGAAAGTGTTGAATGTTTGTTTACCCTGCAAATGACTTACACACAGGGTTGCTGATAGACAAGGAGGAAGGACTAGCATTACTAGTGGTAATGCATCTTTCATGACCACAGGGTATCCCAAAGTTTCTCACAGACAACACTTCAGGTCACAGGGAATCACAACACACAGCAAGATCCCACCTGGAGCAATTAAATCAACAACCGGGTAGGGGGAATTAAATTTGAAAGCTCCTGGAAACAGGTTTGGAGATTGTGATTCATGCTTTACCTTTGCAGATGGATTCCATGATTTCGAGGAGCTGGTGTTGGACTGGGATGGACAAAGTTATAAATCACACAACACCAGGTTATAGTCCAGCAGGTTTATTTGGAATCACTAGCTTTCGAAACGCTGCTCCTTCATCAGGTGGTTGTTAAGAAGCAGTGCTTCGAAAGCTAATGCTTCCAAATAAACCTATTGGACTATAACCTGGTGTTGTGTGATTTTTAAGATTGATTCTAGTGCAGGTGAGACCTCAACATTCTTTCACACTTAATTCTCAGATTGGGTTTTAAACTGTGAGTGCTCACTTTCCAAATGACGATCAATGGAGCGGAGTGGGGGGCTGTAGTTTGTCACATCTTGATAAATAGACCGGAAACAAACAAGCTCACAGGCACATCAAAGAATCACAGCCTTTGCTATTGGCTTTATTTCTGAACTTGTGAATAACAGGATAACAAACAGAATGTCAGGGTGATGGATTGAGGGGAATTGCAATTCACTTATAGATAACACATCTTGTAATTAACCCTCAGATATACCATAGGCTGACATGTTCTAATCTCTTACCAAGATACAACAGAACTGTTGTATTGTCTAAAGTGAAAGATCTTTAGGGCTGTTTTCTTTACACTAAAGTGCTGTATGTTATAGTTCAGTGAGCAGGACGCTGTTGATCTTTTCAAGTAGCTGGGCACAATGGACAGCTTCAATTAATGCTTGAACCTACCAAGGAGTTAATGCAATACCTCTCAATTAAAGGGGAAGTCTAGTTTATCCAGTCAGAAACTCAATAGCCCCCAATAAAAGAAGAGACTGTTGAACATATGCAGCATCTCCCTCTGCACTGATGACTAGGAAGGATGGCTGGACATGTTTGATACGGTAGTCACTGCTTGTTGCTGTTATCAGCATCATCCCATCTATCCAGAATGCTGGGCATGTCGTGAATCCAATCTGATGGGGATGAGGCAATTTCCCCCTTTCCTTAATAAAAGCAACATGCTGTGGTTGCTGGAAATCTTAAATAAAAACAGAATGTACTGGAGAAATGCAGCAGATCTGGCAGCATCTGTAGGGAGAAAAACAGAGTTGATGTTTGGAGTTTGGAGTCTTCTTCAGAACTTCCCCTCTCTTTGTTCACTGCATGGCCCGGGCATGTTTTCAGATGGACCAGATCAGAGTGACTAACCCACATGGGTGTTCCAGGAATGGCTCATGACTGACGTTTGTCCCATGTCCTGGAGTGTTTGTTGCCAGGATGCTCTTTGTTTTACATTGTTAACACGGTGATTTAGAGACAGCTCGTGAGCTTCTGCTACGCTGTTTGCAAAGATCCTGAATTCTCATCTGTTTGCATTGCATTCTCCTCCTGGCAGCCTGCTTCTACCTGGACAGTTGGCATCCACCTTCTTACAATTTCACATGCCAAAGATCCCTTTTGTTTTTTTTCACCACAGTTTATCACTTTGCCTAGCTTCTGAATCTGCCTCTCCACCTGGTAACATGGTGTCAAAGAGAAAGTGAAATTCCAGGCCTAATAGGCTACTGGAGTTGTTGGACGGTGCTAGGAAACACCCATTGCAGATTTCACTCCAGATTTCAGTTTAAGGTTACAGCCTGCTTAGCCAGAGAATCATAGATTCATAGAGCCATACAGCATTCTGTCCAACCAGTCCATGCAAACAATAATCTAACACAAAACTAGTCCCACCTGCCTGCACTTGGCCCATATCACTCCAAACATTTCTGATGAAGAGTTCACGTTGTTGTTCGTATTAAAAGCATCAGTTGGAAATCTGGACAGAGTAGCCGAAGACAAATTCTTCCTGTTGGTGCATGGATCGAGCACATGTTTAAGGTAATGAATTAGAGATGCAATGACAAAACATTTTCCCGAAGTGAGTGATTAGAATCTGGAATGCATTGCCTGAGCGTGTGGTGGAGGTAGGTTTAACCAAGGCATTTAAAGAGGAATTAGATTATTATCTAGAATGGAAGAATCTGCAAGGCTTCTGGGAGAGGGTGGGGGTGAGGAAGGCACTGGAAACGTCGTTTATTCAGGGGCTCAGCATAAATGGAATGGGCGGAATGGCCTCCTTCTGTACTCTAAACACTCTGTTAACATAGCACCAACTATTTAACTGTAATTCTTAAATATTCCTGCAGTAACTTTCCACAAATGGGTTTCCTCCGGGTGCTCCGGTTTCCTCCCACAGTCCAAAGATGTGCAGGGTCAGGTGAATTGGCCATGCTAAATTGCCCGTAGTGTTAGGTAAGGGGTAAATGTAGGGGTATGGTTTGGTTTCGCTTCGGCGGGTCGGTGTGGACTTGTTGGGCCGAAGGGCCTGTTTCCACACTGTATTCTAATCTAATCTAATCTAATCTAATCTAATCTAATCTAATCTAATCTAAAATACAGAGCAGATAAGTTTTTCTTAGATGCCTTTTTGAGCTCTTACTCTCTGATACTGAAAAAGATCGTCATCAGTTTGTGTGTTCATAGGAAATCATAGAAATGTACAATATTGAAACAGAATCTTCGGTCCATGCAGACCCGATATCCAAAATTAACCAGTTCTATTTAACAGCATTTGGCACATATCCCTCTTAACCCTTCCTATTCATATACCATCCAGATGCCTTTTAAATATTGTAATTGTACCAGCCTCCACCACTTCCTCTGGCAACTTGTTCCATACATGCACCATCCTCAGCATGAAAATATTGCCCCCTTATGTACCTGTTAAATTTTTCCCCTCTTAAACCTATGCCCTCCAGTTCCATACCCTCCCACTCCAGGGAAAAGACCTTGTCTATTTATCCTATCCATGCCCCTCATGACTTTATAAACCTCTGTAAGGTCACCCCTCAGCCTCTGATGCTGCAGGGAAAACAGTCCCAGCCTGTTCAGCCTTTCCCTATTGCTCAAACCCTCCAACCCTGGCAACATCCTTGTAAATCTTTTCTGAACTCTCTCAAATTTCATAAATCCTTCCGATAGCAGGGAGACCAGAATTGAAAGTCGTATTCATGGTTTTCCTGGGAAACTCACTCACCCATTGTTTATTCTTCTGCCTTTTTTTAAATTTTCTCTCCATGGATTAATTTTCAGCATAAAGCTGCAACCTCCCATGTAGATTAATGTACAATCACACATTAACAAGAGAAATAGTATTAATTAAAGTTGCTTTGCTTTATGCTTCAAACTATGCATCAGAAAGTAAAATATATTGATTGCTTCTACCCTGATGAGACGTTGCCAACATTTATTTCAGTTAAGAAAGGAAGAACATTTCTATAGCACCCAACCTCAGACTATCCTAAAGCATGCTGTGAGGCATCCAGTCCAAAATTCATCTGCTCTCTCAGGCGGCAAGACAGCATTCCATTTATCCAGCACAAGCTGCAGTCAACATAATTTTGCAAAGGCTGATAATCTTTTATCAATACATTGTTCCTTACGGGAGTTTGCTGTGTGTTAATTGGGCACTGAAATTCCTAAATTATGAGAATGAGGACACTTCAAAAATACTTCAATTGTTGCAATGCACTCTGGTATGTCCTGATGATATCCCACGTGCTATATGAATGCAATATTGTTATTATAGGATCACCTTATATCCAGTTCCAGCACCCCTGCTGGCTCTCTTCACCTCCTTCTTTATCTGAGGCAGTCCTCTGGAATCAAGATTAAAAATCACACAACACCAGCTTATAGTCCAACAGGTTTAATTGGAAGCACACTAGCTTTCGGTGCGATGCTCCTTCATCAGGTGATAGTGGAGGGCTCGATTGTAACACAGAATTTGTAGCAAAAATTTACAGTGTGATGTAACTGAAATTATACATTGAAAAATTGATTGTCTGTTAAGCCTTTCATCTGTTAGAATACAGTGATAGTTTCACTTCTTTCATGTGTAAATCACAAAACCCTTTTTTTATAAAGTTGTATTCTCGGGGTTAGCTGTTAACAATGGTGATAGCTAGACAATATGTTGAAGATGTTGGCCCCCTGTGTTCTCTGTCTATGCCATGATGTTTAGATTGATTCTAATCTAAAAAGTGAAATAACAGAGTTTTACATAAATTCATGCAGTTTTTGAGCAAAGTACAATGTAACTCTGCAAGTACAAATTCACCCCACAAAATATATGTGTGCATGTGGGTCTTTGTCTGTCTGTGTGTGTGTCTGTCTGGGGTGGGGGTTGTGAGTGTGAGAAAGTGTGTGTGTGTAGTGAGTGCATGTGTGAGTGTGGGAGTGTGTGTGTCTATAAGAGTGTGTGTGGGTGTCTGTGTGTGCGTCTGTGTGTACCTGTGTCCGTGTGTATGTGAGAGTGTGTGTGTGTAGTGCAATGGTGATCACCTGTAATGTGACAAACTCTGGAATCAAAGTTGACTTGCTTCCACTTCTGTCCGACAGGTTCTGAAATGGCTGATACATTTGACACATGATCTGCAAAATTTGTCACATCGGTGGCTGCTGGCAATGGAGGATTGGGATGAGTTGATTTGAGTTTTGTACATGCTCTCCAATATCTCAAATTTGCCTCAGTACATTCCTAACACAGTCTCTGGATGTGATCAGTGACGTTTAGGATGAAGCTCTTCTATCTTGGTTAATCGCAAGTTAAGGGCTCCCATGAATTGACTGGGATGTTTGATCTCTTCAACCCCTAAAGTGTTGTTCAGCAACACGCCCTAGGACATTACTATTATGTGTATAAGTCCTGCTAAGATTTGCTTTCCCAAACTGCAAGTCAATCTTAGCAGGAGTGTTGCTGAACAAAGAGACCTTGGAGTGCAGGTTCATAGCTCCTTGAAAGTGGAGTCACAGGTAGATAGGATAGTGAAGGCGGCCTTTGGTATGCTTTCCTTTATTGGTCAGAGTATTGAGTACAGGAGATCGGAAGTCATGTTGCGGCTGTACAGGACATTGGTTAGGCCACTTTTGGAATATTGCGTGCAATTCTGGTCTCCTTCCTGTCGGAAAGATGTTGTGAAACTTGAAAGTGTGCAGAAGAAATGTACAAGGATGTTGCCAGGGTTGGAGGATTTGAGCTATAGGGGGAGGCTGAATAGGCTGGGGCTGTTTTCCCTGGACCGTCGGAGGCTGAGGGGTGATCTTATAGAGGTTTATAAAATCATGAGGGGCATGGATAGGATAAATAGACAAAGTTTTTTCCCTGAGGTGGGAGAGTCCAGAACTAGGGGGCATCGGTTTAGGGTGAGAGTGGAAAGATGTAAAAGAGACCTAAGAGGCAACTTTTGCACACAGATGGTGGTGTGTGTGTGTGGAATGGGCTGCCAGATGAAGTGGTGGAGGCTGGTACAATTGCAACATTTAAAAGGCATCTGAATGGGTATATAAATAGGAAGGGTTTAGAGGGATATGGGATGGGTGTTGACAGGTGGGACTAGATTGGGTTGAGATATGTGTTCAGCATGGATGGGTTGGACCAATGTGTCTGTTTCCTTGCTGTACATCCCTATGACTCTATGACTTTATGACATACGAACAGGAGAATCTGAGAACTAGGAGCAGGAGGAGGCAATTCAACCCCTTCATGCTGCTCTGTCATATGATAAGAATATGGCTAATCTCATCTTGGTGTGAACTTCACTTTCCTGCCCGCTTTCCACAACCTTTCAGCACATTACAAACTTAAAATTTCTATCCTCCACTGTCCTCCTGATGAAGTTGGGTACTGAGTAAAACAGTTGCTTCAGAAGTCTGGTGTCAGGTACACAACAGACATGTCCTCGTTTCCCAGAGGGCTGGTGATTATTGAGTGATTATTGCCTTGATGCTGAACAAGTTATTTTGGGAGAATTTGTCACAATTGCACTCTCTTCTTTTACCAGCGAATCTGGAGGATCTTGTGAAGGCGCTACTAATGATGTACCTCCAGTGCTTAACCTCGGCAATGAGGTTGACAAATATTTGTCAGAATCACTTGACTTGAATGAACGATAATTTTCTTCAGCTACAAACTGGGAAAACCAAAGCCATTAACTTTGGCTGTGCACCAATTCTGAAAATCAAGGCAGGAGTGACGGCATTAGAGAGTGTGCAAAAAATATTTGACAAGAAATTGCTCCAGTTAGAGAGGAGAGGGTTGAGAGGAGATTTGGTAGATGTGTTCATGATCACAAGTGTCTGGGCAGAATAGATAGGAAAAGCTAATCCTATTAGAGGAGGTGTTGAGAGCCAGAGGACACTGATTTAAGGTGGTTATGAAAGAACCAGAGCTGGTAAGAACATGATGGGCTGAATGGCTTGCTTCTGTGTTGTAACTCTTCTATAATTCTGTTCCATTTGTCTTTGCTGCCAATTCCATCTCCTGTTTAGAACTAATTTTAGTTGATAAGTGACAGATAAACATGTGGAGGAGGTGTGGTGTAAATTGAGTCATAGAGTCAAAAAGCATGGAAATAGATCCTTCGATCAAAACAACCAACCATTATCCCAAACTAAACTAGTCCCACCTGTCTACTCCTGGCCCGAGTCCCACTGAAGATCTTAAAAGCTAAGGCAACTTAAAGAGGCAGATAGAATAGGGGCATTTAAGGGACTTATGATAAGCACATGAATATGTACAGAATGGAGGGTCATGGGCAGGCAGAAGGGATTAGTTTAATTTGGTGTCATGTTCAGCACAACCTCCTGGGCTGAAGCATCCATTCCTGTGCTGTACTTCCTATGTTCTATGTTGTATGTTCTATGAAATGCACTTCATCATGTTGAGGGGGGGGGGAAGCACCAACGAGGATCAGCTCTCACAATTCTTGAACCTCAATGGCATAAGTAGGGGCCTAAGCGTTCAGGGCTACTATGTCAGCAGGTTGTCATCGTGACAGCAGAGAACTCTTTCTCCAATCTCCATCTTTCCAGAACTCCCCTAAGAGTCACTTACTCACAAGAAGGTACTGGATTCCTAAATCTCACTGCTGTAATGAAGGCATTGTAGAAAGGGCAGGACAGAGTGAGGGAAGCAAGGGAAACCAAGCCCAGGATTTAGTCCCAGATGAGGGTGCATGCACAGACTTTCTTTAGATTAGATTGCTTACAGTGTGGAAACAGCCCTTCGGCCCAACAAGTCCACACTGACCCGCCGAAGCGCAACCCACCCATACCCCTACATTTATCCCTTTAACCTAACAGTAAACATTTTTACTTTAAATGTTCCAATAGTTCTTAACAGAGAGAGAATCAAACAAGATCAAGGCACAAAGGTTAATTCATTGCACATAAATCCAACTAATTTCACATAATGAGAAGCGTAAAAATTGACTTTGAGCTTGGAAAACATGACATCAGCTTCTGCATTTTGCTTTAAATCTTGAGGCAATCTCTCATTTGGTACCAATCATTAGCTTGAAAAATATTGGCCTCTATTGTTGACTTCATAAATAGTGACCAGTATTGAGAGATCACAGATGAGGTTAAGGTTCTCTTCTGTCTGCTGACTGCAAGAGGTTGAAGTGAAATGAGCCTTGACAGATTCTTTCCTTTCCCTTTAGTGCCCATAAACATGTGATAAATGGCCCAGATCAGATGGACAATTCCCCTGCTCCCTGGAACCTTCTGAAAGGATCTCCGAGTCGGAGCTAAAGTCAGAGACTTTAGATCGTTCCAATTTACATTGCTGGATTGTTATTTTTAGACAGAAACACCTTATTCTGAACTCTTGGTAATTACAGACCTGACTCCCAGGTATGCAGACTAACTGCTCCACCCCCATTACTGACTCACTCCTTATCAACCCCTCCGATTCCCCGTATATCTCTGCAATCAAACCTGACTACCCCTCCTGACCATGTTGTACACCAACCACTCAGCTAGTCCCAACAAGATATCACATGACCTGAACCGACTAACCACCTGACTACTGAATCAGTGAGTCCTCTCTCCACTTCACACACATTCCACTCTACCAACCTAACCCCTGCAACCCTACCCATTTGGCACCCTCCACACCTCACCCACTGTCATCTTATGGAGTTATGTCACCTGTCCATTCACTTATTCATCTATTAACTAACATTCACATTGAACATTTAAAGTTATAGAAGCTTATGTCATGAAATTGTGGTTCACTCCTGCATCACTTCTATCATTTTCTCACTCCCCAAAGCACCTTCCCATTGTGATGATGCTATCACCTTAACAAGGTTATTTTCTGTTTGGGTTTTTTTTAAGAGGGATTCTAAAGGCAGAGTTGCTGAGGAGTCTAAGAAGAGCCTAGTTTAACAATGCCAAGGGAGTGACCAGTTCTCCCAGTTCAGGTTTCTTTCTAATTTGGTTTAGCTGTGGCAGCCTCAAGATGCTAGAGTCCAGGAAAGTTGCAAGCTTCAGGAAATGATTCCTGCCTGACTTTCTCTCTGAAATCTCTTTGGATGTTGTTTCCTCCTGCCTGTAAGAATCTGTGTTTCAATTTGCCTTTTTGCCAAGGGGTGTGTTTACAGGATGTTACAGGCATTGGAACAGTTCCTTAGTTAAGTTGCTGTATTGGGTTGGTGCTGCCTGAACTGCTGTGCTCTTCCAGCACCACTAATCCAGAATATGTTTTCCAATTGTTGTTATTCTAAATTCCATTTTCTTTTGTTTTTGTTTCAACTGTAGTGTTTAAATAAATTCTGTTTTGCTTAAAGCCAAGTGGTTTGACCAGCTGCATCACACCTGGAATATCCACTTCAATCTGCTGTTAAAATAAGAAAAACTTGGGGTCTAGGCTACCTTCTTAAAATATTTTGAGGGGGTCTGGCCTGGTCCATAGCACCATACAAACACACTTGCCCATTCACCTCCTCCTTCCTCACTGTCCAACGTCCCAAACACACTTTCCAGGCAAAGCAGCATTTTAATCGTGCTTTGTTCAATTTGGTCGACTGATTTCTGGTGACTACCTCCTTTCTGTCTATAGATATGACCTGACTTTCCAGTTACATGCCATTTCAATAAACCACCATACTCCCATGCTAACATGTCCATCTTTGACCTGCTACAGTGTTCCAACAAAGCATAATGCATGCTGAAGGAACAGCACCTCATTTTCTGCTTCAGCATCTGACAGCCTTTAGGACTCAATGTTGAATTCCATAACTTTCATAACATGATCTTCCATTTTGCTTACATCCCCTCTCCACTAGGCCATGTCTTATTTGTGTTTCGTTGACTTTCCACTTAGAATAGCAGACCTCGTGTTTCATTTTCAGATCTCCATTTACACCTATTTTACATTTCTATCTCTACTTCCCCACCATTTGCTGTGGGCACTCTTCACAATCTCTCCTCCTCCCTTTCTGGCCAAAGCATAAAGATCACCATTTTCCGACCCCTTTCAGTTCTGAAAAAGAGTCATATCAGGCTCGCAATGTTAACTCTGTTTCTCTCTCCACAGGTGTCGCCTGACCTGCTGTGTTTATGAGCACATTCTGTTGGAGATGTGTTGAAGTTTATGGAGAACAGAAGGTGGGAGGCTGAGAAAACATTGGGGCTTTCGAGTCTGGAAGTTACAAAAGTATGGATGAGAGATGTCAGCAGCAAATCTTCTCCATTGGAGAACCTCCAGAATAGTTTCAGATGCTTTGGTGCTTGCTTTGAATTTTTAGCTCCTGCTGTACAAGTGTTGCTCCACCGATGGCAATGTCACACGGAGCTGCCAGATCCTGAAAGACAAGCAGCCGGGGCAACATTCCTTACAGGAAGCCAATCTGTGTATTCCACATTATTAGTCACGTCCCAGATGGGGAACATGGAAGTCAGCTACATAAACTGGGAAATAACTGGGATGTTCCCTTGGCCCCACAGCACCCTTGGAGATTCAACCACTGATGGGCCAGCATTCACCTCCTTTTTAAATTATTGCCACTCCTTCCTGAACTACTGAGATGATGATATTTGTTTGCCTAGCCTTGATGGTATGGTGCTATTTATCTTTTGTCATCTAAACATGTTTGCTCTGCATACTTTGCGTTTGTGTAAAGGTATGTTTGCAAATTAAATGTAACTGGAGTTTGCAAACACAGTGTTTAGCCCTTCAAGATTTTAATGCCAAGCAGATGTGGATCCTGTGCTTTTGCCCATCAAATTGACACAGACTCTGACCATCCTGGATGCAGTCCCAGTCACTTCTCCGTTACATTTCACAACAAGAGAACCGCAAGTGATGGCAGGGAATGCTGAGCACCGTAAGCACTGGGCTCTGCCTGGTTGCCAGATACCCATCAACCCCAGATACTTTCTGTCCCATTTTACCTTGTTCTACCAAAACAGCCCATTTCTATCTAACACCCAATATAGAAACACATGACATTGAACTTTGCCTCCAATTGCTCCCTCCTCCACCCATCCCCAAGTCCCAAAATGATAGCCACCCTGCTGCTCCATGCTCCGTCTATGATGGTTCCTACAAACCCCAGCCCCTCATGCTCATAGCCTACCATGCCTGTGAGACTGCTCTGCAAATCCTGCATACACCTTGAGATTGCCCCATCATATTCTTGTTACCATCTGCATAAATGCCTTTGCATCTTCACACCCTCACCTAACCCTGACTCTGCCATATCCCCTAGAGCACCCTCCTTAACAATCCACAGACAGATCCCCACAGCACCCTCCTTAACAATCCACAGACGGACCCCCACAGCACCCTCCTTAACAATCCACAGACGGACCCCCACAGCACCCTCCTTAACAATCCACCGACAGACCCCCACAGCACCCTCCTTAACAATCCACAGACGGACCCCCAGAGGACCGTATTTGCCCCAGGCCTCCAAATGACCTTGAAAAGCAGCTCCAAGACATGACTGATCAGACTCTGACTGCTGTCTTTGCAGCTCCCTGATGATGAGGTATGGACCATTGCCGAATCCCTGGACTGCAGTCGGACAAATCTGCTGACTGTGAGCCACCCAAGCTGCTGACTGACCCTTGGACTGTGTATGGACTGTGCCCCTGACTGTGAGTACTGAGACTCCCTGACTGACACCAGCCTCCACTTGACTGGACTAGGGACTAGACCATACTCAATTTCTGACATGCCATTTAGTTGAATAACTCACATCATGATGTTATTGCCCCAGCGTGGACAGATTCCAACTGACAAGCACAAAAAGCAGCCTGTGTGTCTGCACAAAACAGCACATCATAGCAGCAATGCTGAGAGCACATTGGCTCTTCAGCCAGAGCCAAATGCTAACAGGCATGGCACAGCATAACAAGGTAAGGGATAACAATGGCAAGGCATAGACAGCGAAAATGCTGTGAGCATGCAGATAGGCAGTAAATGAGTGAGTCCTTAAGAGAACAAGCAAGCAGCCCTGACATGCAGCCTGGTCCAGTGTGTGAGCTGGATAGCTGTCCCTGAGTGTAAAGTGTCCTTGCAGCAGCCTTCCAATGCCAGTTGTCAATGGGCCTGCAATATTGGTCGGTGCTTCCTTTGCATCCTACAATGGTTTAGAGGGGATTCATGATGGTAAGTGTTGGACGTTTGTTGATGAGGGGTGTATGTTGCTGGTGCCTGTGGACCAGACGTTGAGATAATGTTTGGTGCCAATCAATACGGAAACTGCTCACAGCCAGTAGCAAGCTGAGGTTACCAGGTATCCATTCCAACTCCAAGTTGAGAATTCTTAATGCCTCGCTTGTTTGGTGCGTTTGATAAGATAGGAAGCTGAATACTAATGAAGTTGTTCGTTAATGAGGCGTTGAACCAGCAATAATCCTAGTCGAAAAGGGTGACGCTGGAAAAGCACAGCGTCCGAGGAGCAGGAGAATAGTTCTGATGAAGGGCTTATGCCCGAAACATGACTCTCCTGTTGGTCGGATGCTGCCTGGCTTCTTGAGCTTTCCAGTGCCACCCTTTTCAACTCTGTCTCTGCAGCATTTGCTGTCCTCACTTTTTCCAAGTTGTAATCCCAGTTAATTGAGAACTTGGTGCTGCTTAGTGAGAATCTCACTCTACCACTTGGCTAGAGCATTAAAGATGGAGTGAGATTCCCCAAACATTAACAAGGGCAGTGTCAGTTGTCTTGACCGATTCTGCCTTGCAAATCTGGTCATTGTCCACATTGCTCAGAGTCCCATCATGGCTCATTTGCTTATCCCCTGAACCTCACAATTAAACACTCCCAAAAACAAAAGAAACACTTTGACAATATAAAAGCAATGCTTATCTTTACAACTGGTTAGAACTCAGTTTTGTGTTGCATGGTCCCTGTCACAACTGAAGTTATTTATGGTTTTGCTGGTGTCTCGTGATGAGACATCTTCATCCCTCCCAAAGAGGCATTACTTGAAAGTATTGCTTTAGTCACTCCCGAACTCCTATGTTCAACACTCTTCCACTGGAAACCAGAGTTGCTTCCAAGCTTTCCAGTTGCATTTGAAAAATTCTTATTGTGTTGCCGAGGTAGGAGACAGAGGTTGGTGGGTACAGGGTTACTTTTCAGACTGGAGATTTGTGACCAGCGGTATACTGCAAAGACATTTTATCGTTTATATAAATGATCTGGATGTGAGCGTAAGAAGTATAGAACATAGAACATAGAACAATACAGCACAGAACAGGGTACAATAGGACCTTGATCAGATGGGCTGATGAGTGGCAGATGGAGTTCAATTTAGATAAATGTGAGGTAGGGCAAATCAGGGCTGGACTTATAAAATTAATGGTAGGACCTTGGGGAATGTTGTTGTACAAAGAGACCGAGGGGTGCTGGTGCATAGTTCCTTGAAAGTGAGTCGCAGGTAGACAGGGTGGTGAAGAAGGCACATGACACGTTTTCCTTCAAAGGTCAGAACATCGAGTACAGGAGTTGGGACATTATGTTACGGCTGTACAGGACATTGGTGAGGCTACTTTTAGAATACTGTGTACACTCTGATCTCCCTACTATAGGAAGGATGTTGGTAAACTGAAAAGGGTTCAGAAAAGTTTTAGAGGGATGTTGACAGGATTGGAGGTTTTGAACTGTAGGGAGAGGCCAAATAGGCTGGGGCTGGTTTCCCTCGCGCATCGGACATTGATGAGTGACTTTATAGAGGTTTATAAAATCTTGAGGAGCTTGGATAGGGTGAATAGCCAAGGTCTTTTCCTCCTGGGTAGGGGAGTACAAAACTAGAGGGTATAGGTTTAAGGTCTTAGGGAAGATTTAACAGGGACCCGAGGGACAATTTTCTTATGCAGAGGATAGTACATGCATGGAATGAGCTGCCAGAGGAAGTGGTGGAAGCTGGTACAATTACAAGATTTAAAAGGCACCTGGATGGATGTATGAATAGGAAGGGTTCAAAGGGGTGTGGGTCAAATATGGCAAATGGAAGTAGGTCAGATTAGGATATCTTGTTGGTGCGGTGGAGTTGTACCAAAGGGTCTGTTTCTGTGTTGTGCAACTCTATGACTTTATTGAAATGTTCAGCAAGCCCACTTATGATTCTCACGTCATTTGCAGCATAGATTATTTTGGGTGATATCCCTGATGTGAACAAAAATTCTGTTTTGCCGGAGTGGAAGTCAAGCCTCTACAAGAACATCCTTTGGATGTACAGGAAAACTAGGCAGAGTCACTCTCAGTGCTGTCCAAGATTAAAAACAGACACAGATGTTGATTGGGGAGAGGGGGAGGGGGGGTGGGGGGGATGGCGGGCTGTCAGTGGTGGCAGTGTTTCCTCAGTGAAATGCCATCTGTGACAAGCTATCTCACTCCACCCAGAGCAGGGTCTGAAGTCCAGTGGGGCCACGTAAATACATGATGATTTACAATTGCTGCTGGAAAACCATTTACTTACATCCAGACACAGAGAACATTCAGCACAGAAACAGGTTGTTTGACTCCAGGAGCCTCCTCCTGCTCCTCTTCATTCCATCCTATCAACAGTTTGCATTTTTATAACGCCCTTAATGTGATATGCATTCAAAGTCACTATGCAAGTGCATTATAAAACAAAATTTAGTACTGATCCCATGAGGAGATATTTACTCAAAGAAGTAGAATTAAAATGTGTCCATAAGGAGGGTAGAGAGGTTTAAGAAGGGAAATCCTGAGTTTAGGACCAAGACAGCTGATAGCATGGGTAACGATTAAAACCAGAAGTCCTTAAGAAGCCAGAATTGGAGGAGTACAGAGATATCAAAAGGTTGTGGTGTTGAAGCAAGTTTGTAGTGATAGTGAATGGCTAGGATTTGGAGAGATCTGAAAATAAAAGGCATAAAAAGTTTGAAATACAGCTATCCTTTCACAAAGAGTTAATGCAGGGCAATGAGGACATGGGTGATGGGTGAATGGGCTTTGGTGTAAATAACGACACGGGCAGCAGAGTTTTGGATGAGATCAGATTTACAGAGGATAGATTAGGAGAGGCCAAACCGTAGATTTAGAATTATACAGTACATAGGTAAGGCCATTTTTCTGTTCCCTTCTCCCTCACCTTTGTTTAAAGTTACCAATGCTACTAGAATATATCATCAGTCATGGACTCCATATTGGAGTAAGTGTCCAATCAGGGTAACATTTCCACTGAGCATTCTGTTGAATTTTACATCTACCAGTCCCCACAAGAGACTATGGCCATATTAATCACACTGCACCATATAAATGGCATGACATTGTGTCTGGAATTGAACAGTGTCAGTATGAGAAGGCTAGGTGGCTCTTTGCCATTAAGCAATCGTTTCATAGGAGTTTAAATGACACAATGCAACTGTATCATTGAGTGAATCAATTCATTGCCATGGATCTCAAATCCAGTCATTACGCAACGCGATAGTAGCAAACTGAACCTTGTTGTCAACCAGGCCATCATTCCAGAAAAGTACTAATACAGAAATTGCTGGAAAAATCTCAGCAGCGGTTGTGGAGAGAAATCAGAGTTAACCTTTTAGATCCAATGACCCTTCCTCAGAACAGTGACTGTTTCAGGTCACTGGATCTGAAACATCAACTCTGATTTCCCTCCACAAGTGCTACCAGACCTGCTGAGATTTTCCAGCAATTTCTGTTTTTGTTTTTGATTTCCCGCATCCGCAGTTCTTTCAGTTTTTTTTTTATTCCAGAAGGGAATGCATTTCCTAGAAAAGAAGAACTATCAACATAATTTCATGGCCCAACAGTGCTAATGATGCTCCCAGTGCAGTGCAGCTGTTTTCAGATATTACAAAATATATATTATACAGCTGTTGTTACTCAGGGAGATATATTCTGTACCACAGAATGCTCCATTCAACACCTTGTTCAGTAACTAGTGCATTTCATAAAATCCCTTTCTCCCAAAGCTGAAGAAAATCTTCCAGAGCACTGTGTCCATTTCTGGTCACCCAGTTATAGGGAGCATATTATTAGGCTAGACAGGGTTCAGAGGAGATCTACCAGGATGTTGCCGAGTATGGACAGTTTTAGTTATAAAGAAAAGCTGAGACTTTTTTCACAGAAGTGTAAGAGGTTGAGAGGCAACCGTATAAAGTTTATAAAATCATGAGGGTTATGTAAAGGGTTCATGATAAGTGTCATTTCCCGAGGATGGGGGATTTCTAGATGAGGATCACATTTTTAAGGTGAGAGGCAAGAGATTTAAAAAAGGCACGAGGGGCAAATTGTTTACACAGAAGATGGTTCAGTGTAGAATGACCTTCCTGAGGAAGTGATGGATGTGGCACAATTGCAACATTTAAAAGACATTTGGATAAATACATGAATAGGAAAGGTTTGGAGGGATGTGGGCCAGGAGCAGGCAGGTGGGAGTAGTTTAGTTTGGGATTATGGTCAGCATGGACTGCTGGACAGAAGGGTCTGTTTCCATGCTGTATGACTCTATAACTCTATGACAATCATTGTGGCACTGGGAAAGCACAGCAGGACAGGCAGTGTCTGAGGAGCAGGAGAGTCGACAGTTCAGACATAATCCATATGAAGAGTTTATGCCCAAAATGTCGACTCTCCTGCTCCTCAGATGCTGCCTGAATGGCTGTGCTTTTCCAGCGCCACACTTTTTGACTCTGACCTCCAGCATCTGCAGTCCTCACTTATTTCTATGCCAATCAGTGCTGAATACTTGACTGGCTCAATGCTATTTGACACTCAACAAGGATAAATGTATATTCACAGCATTCAAGATTGACTTTCAATGATACTGTGTCACAATAGCTGGAGTAAAGCAGACAAATTCTTGCCCTGCCAACACTTGAAAGCCACAAATTAATCTGCTTCCACCACACTCTCAGACAGTATATTTCAGATATGAACCAATCACTGAGTTCGCCTTTGGCTTCTTTGTCAATCACCTTAAGTCTGTGCATTCTGGCACTTGGTCCATTATTATATTCATTCACGGGATGTGGGTGTCACTGGCTGGGCCAGCATTTATTACCCATCCTTAATTGCCCAGAGAACAATGAAGAGTTATTGCGGTGGGTCAGGGGTCACATGTTGGTCAGACCAGGTAAGGATGACAGCTTCCTTCCCTGAAGGACATTAATGAATCAGACAATCGATAATGGTTTCATGGTCATTATTAGACTCTTAATTCCAGATTTTATTTTTATTTTTCAGCCAATGGGAATGTTAGTAATCAAGGAAAATCAAGGATTACTGTATTTATACTTCTTGTCGTTATGAATACCTTGATTAAATCTCTTATCCAACTCTTCTTTCAAGAGAATATGAGCAACATTTTCCCCAATCCTTTCATGGAGCTGAAGACCCTCATCCTTGGAACCAATCTTGTGAATCTTCACTGCATTATTGCTACTGCGCACATCCTTCCTAAAGTGTGATGCCCAGAACTGGACACAATGTTCCAGCTGAGAGCTAGCAAGCATAAATTCAAAAAGACATTAACTACTTGAAAATGCACCATTGTTTCTTTGTGAATGAATATGACAATTTCTAACTTACTACAGCCTTCATAATTCAGGAATATAAAGGTCAATCAGATGACATTATTACATTTAATCTCGATCCATGACTCAAATTGGAAAGTCCATGCTTATGAAAGTTGGGTGGAAGCAGGATATGGCCTGGCTGTGATGCTTTCCATGACTCAGTAGGTTGCTGCGCATTCACTGAGGAATGACCAACACTCATGGGATCGTGCCCCATCGGCAAAATTACTGTTGAATCTGTTTCCACCACCCTTTCAGCAATGCATTCAGAACACAACAAAGTCATGGTGTAAAAGCAAGTATCCTCATATCCTCTCCGGTTCCTTAATTACCTTGAGATTTTTTTTGATGAGTCATAGAGTCATAGAGATGTACAGCACACAAACAGACCCTTCGGTCCAACCCGTCCATGCAGACCAGATAACCCAACCCAATCTAGTCCCACCTGCCCACACCCAGCCCATATCAGACTTTGCCTATTTATCCTATCCATGCCCCTCATAATTTTGGAAACCTCAATAAGGTCACCCTTCAGCCTCCGACGCTCCAGGGAAAACAGCCTCAGCCTGTTCAGCCTCTCCATGTAGCTCAAACCCTCCAACCCTGGCAACATCCCTGTAAATCTTTTCTGAACGCTTTCACGTTTCACAACATCTTTCTGATAGGAAGACCAGAATTGCACACAATATTCCAACAGTGGCCTAACCAATATCCTCTACAGCCGCAACATGACCTCCGAACTCCTGTACTCAATACTCTGACCAATAAAGGAAAGCATACCAAATGCCTTCTTCACTATCCTATCTACCTATGATTCCACTTTCACTGAGCTATGAACCTGTAGTCCAAGGTCTCTTTGTTCAGCAACACTCCCTAGGACCTTACCATTAAGTGTATAAGTCTTGCTAAGATTTGCTTTCCCTCGCAGCACCTCGCATTCATCTGAATTGAACTCCATCTGCCACTCCTCAGCCCATTGGCCCATCTGGTCAAAATCCTGTTGTAATCTGAGGTAACCCTCTTTTCCCTGTATTCCACGAGATCTAACCTTGCTAATCAGTCTCCATGGGAACCTTGTCGAACGCCTTACTGAAGTCCATATAGATCACATCTACCACTCTGCCATTGTCAATCCTCTTTGTTACTTCCTCAAAAAACTCAATCAGGTTTGTGAGACATGATTTCCCATGCACAAAGCCATGTTGACTATCCCTAATCAGTCCTTGCCTTTCCAAATACATGTATGTCTTGTCCCTCAGGATTCCCTCCAACAACTTGCCCACCACCGAGGTCAGGCTCACCAGTCTATAGTTCCCTGGCTTGTCCTGACTACCCTTCTTAAACAGTGGCACAACGTTAGCCAACCTCCAGTCTTCCGGCACCTCGCCTGTGAATATCGATGATACAAATATCTCAGCAAGAGGCCCAGAAATCACTTCTCTAGCTTCCCACAGAGTTCTCCCCTTTTTACCCTCCTGTTTTCCCCCTTAAGTATACTCCTACTGCCTTTATACTCTTCTAAGGATTCACTCGATCTATCCTGTCTATACCTTACATATGCTGCCTTCTTTTTCTTAACCAAACCCTCAATTTCTTTAGTCATTTAGCATTCCCTACACCTACCAGCCTTTCTTTTCATCCTAACAGGAATATACTTTCTCTGGATTCTCGTTATCTAATTTCTGAAGGCTTCCCATTTTCCAGCTGTCCCTTTACTTGCGAACAACTGCCTCCAATCAGCTTTTGAACGTTCTTGCCTAATACCATCAAAATTGGTCTTCCTCTAATTTAGAACTTCAACTTTTAGATCTGGTCTATCCTTTTCTATCACTCTTTTAAATATAATTGAATTATTGTTGCTGGCCCCAAAGTGCTCCCCCACTGACATCTCAGTCACCTGCCCTGCCTTATTTCCCAAGAGTAGGTCAAGTTTTGGACCTTCTCTAGTAGGTACATCCACATTCTGAATCAGAAAATTTTCTTGTACACACTTAACAAATTCCTCTCCATCGAAACCCTTAATGCTATGGCAGTCCCAGTCTATGTTTGGAAAGTTAAAATCCCATACAATAACCACTCCATTATTCTTATAGATAGCTGAGATCTCCTGACAAATTTGTTTCTCAATTTCCCTCTGACTATTAGAGGGTCCATAATACAATCCCAATAAGGTGATCATCCCTTTCTTATTTCTCAGTTCCACCCAAATAACTTCCCTGGATGTATTTCCAGGATAAACCTCCCTCAGCACAGCTGTAATGCTATCCCTAATCAAAAACACCACTCCCCCTCCTCTCTTGCCTCCTTTTCTATCCTTCCTGTAGCATTTTATCCTGGAACATTAAGCTGCCAGTCCTGCCCATCCCTGAGCCATGTCTCTGTAATTGCTATGGTATCCCAGTCCCATGTTCCTAACCATGCCCTGAGTTCATCTGCCTTCCCAGTTAGGCCCCTTGAATTGAAATAAATGCAGTTTAATTTATTTATTAGTACTACCTTGTCTCTGCCTGCCCTGACTGTTTGACTCGCTTCTATTCTCAACTGTACCAGTCTCAGATTGACATCTTTCCTCACTATCTCCCTGGGTCCCACCCTTCCCCCCCCCCTCACCTTACTAGATTAAATCCTCCTGAGCAGCTCTAGCAATTTTCCCTGCCAGTATATCAATCTCTTTCCAATTTAGGTACAATCCGTCCGTCTTGTACTGGTCACTTCTACCCCAAAACAGCTTCCAATGATCCAAAAATGTGAATCCTTCTCCCATACACCCGCTCCTCAGCCGTGCATTCATCTGCTCTATCCTCCTATTCCTGCCATCACTAGCTCATAGCACCAGGAGTAATCCCGATATTACTACTCTCAAGGACCTCCTTTTTAAATTCCTGCCTAACTCTGTAATCTCCCTTCAGAATCTCAACCTTTTCCCTTCCTGTGTTGTTGGTTCCAAAGTGGACAATGACCTTTTGCTGGCCCCCCTTCCCCGTGAGAATATTCTGCACTGTCTCTGAGACATCCTTGATTCTAGCACCAGGGAAACAACACACCATTCTGCTTTTTTGCTGCTGGCCACAGAAACGTCTGTAGCTCAGACTACAGAATCCCCTAACACAATTGATCTCTTGGAACTCGATGTACCCCTCGTTGCATTAGAGCCAGTCTCAATACCATAAATTTGGCTTTTAGTGATACATTCCCCTGAGAATCCATCACCCCCTATATTTTCCAAAACAGCATACCTGTTTGAAATGGCTTTATCTGCAAAAGACTCCTGCACTAGCTGCCTACCTCTCTTACCCTTCCTGGAGTTAACCCATCTATGTGACTGTATCTGAGACTTTCCCCCTTCCTATAACTGTCATCCATTACATACTGTAGCTGTTGCAAATTCCTCATTGCTTCTAACTGTCTGTCGAACTGATCAATTCGATCTGATAAGATTTGCAGCCAACAGCATTTATGGCAGATATAATCCGCAATAACCCTTAAACTCTCTTTAAACTCCCACATCTGACAAGAAGAACATATCACTCTATTAAAGGCCATTTTTCCTCCTTCACAATCTACAGACCCAGAAAATAACACCGTCCTATTCCCCTACAAACACCGCCCCAAGTTAAATTAATAGTTATGGCTTATATTTTAAGTTTAATCAAGAGACATATCTCCATAAACATATAATCAAGAAAGAACCCACTCTACTTACTACTGCAGATTCTCTGTAGGCCACACTTAAAAACAACAATTAACGTATCTGATTCTGTGCTGTGAACTTCACCCAACAGATCCTCCAAGATCAGTTGTGAATTTGTCAACTTTCCCAGATGCACTCCGATGTCCAGCGATACATGAATTCAAACAGCAAAGGCAGTAACTGTGCAGGTTTTCTCTCTCTCTCTCCTGCACTGACCTCATCATGTGCTTCCTTTGTCCGTTCTTCTCCCTTTTAAAACTGCTGTTGTTTTGACTTTTTTTTTCCAATGTTCCAAAACAATGCAACAGCATATAAAACAGTAATAGCTGCTCCTGGAATTCGAGGAAATCACCTCCAACACCTAAAATACCTCAAAAAAGGAGCAGCTGTTACAGCCAGAAATTATTCCCGTTCTTCATCTTGGATTACCCAGAATCCCCCTGATGAGCTCTGATGATTATCCTCCAGTGAAACTAGCTTCTCCTTCTTTACTCTTTCAAAACCCTTCATAGAGTTTTGTTAAATATAGTGATCCACAAAGTATGATCTGTTAAAATTGGAATTAGTGATTTCAAATCATTATTTGATGGAAGTCTTACTCAAACAGAAGTGCTATTGTTCAAGTGCTCAGGAAGGATGGAAATTCTCACCTCATATTTGTGTTGGTGGTGTAGTTGGATATTTTTCAAGTCTGCCTCGACTGTATCGCCCAACAGTTGAGTGCTCGAAGTTCCATACATCAGTCACTGTTATCTCTGTTGATGCAGTAGTTTCTATCATCTTCCAGTAGTGATAACAATGGCTGGGATTTCCAACTGCACCAATACCATGATACACACTAATATATCAGATGCTAGATTCCTGAGAATCAATATTCACAATGAAGTAAATTAACAGCATTAACTTAATGTGTTTTAATCCACACTGAAGCGATATGTGTTTGGTCTTGTATTTCACAGGTGAATGAATTTAAGGCCAACAAATGCCCTTGTATTTTTAGCCTTTTGCTGTGTTATCTCAGCCTGTCATCACTAGGTTCCTGTTCTGGGAATCCTTGTAATGATGCCAGTCTGGCTGCCTCCTGCCTATCTCAGGAGGTTTCCAATCTGTATTGCACTGTGAGAAAAAAATTGTACAGAGACACCCACAGAAAATTTCCACACATCACTATCCTGTGCTCACTGGGAGAGGTGCTGTCTCTCGCTCTCAAGCCAACCTTTTTATATCTGTGGGATTATTTTCTGAGCTGTTGTGTCAGGAACTGTAAGGTTTCAAGCAAACAATCAATCACTTTAGTACTGCCAACAATTCAATAGCTGTGTGATTCTGGACAGACCTGACAATTCCAGTAGAAGGCTAGCCTCCTATTCTAACTTGAATTAACACAAAACTCTGAAACAAAGCAAGAAACTGCTGGAGAAATCCAGCAGGACTGGCAGCATCTGTGGAGAGAGATCTCTCTCTAGGTGCTACCAGACTTGCTGGGTTTCTGCAGCATTTTCTAGTTTTAGTTTGGATTTGTAACATCAGCAGTATTTTACTTTTAAGTAAAAATTCTGTTGCCCATGTGTTGTCTCATATGATATCCCGTGGAACTACAGTGGCTCTTTGTCCATGATTATAAAATCTACGTTGTTGTTTTAAGTCCTTCCGTGGCCTTGACCCCAACCCTCCCTGCTGCCCCCTCCCCCAAACCCTGTAATCTCCTCCAGGCCCATAATGTTCTGAAATATTTATGTTTCTTTAATTTTGGTCTCTTGTGCATCTCTGGGTTTTAGTTGTTTTCACCGATGATGGCCATGCCTTCAGTTGTCTGAATCTTAACTCTGGAATTCCCTCTGTAAGTCACAAATCTTCCCTAATTCGCTTTTCTCCATTATGACACTCCTTAAAACTAAGCCTTTGGTCAGCTGTGCCGATATCTCCTCAGGTAGCTTGGTGTCATATTTTGTTTTACAGTTCCCTTGTGAAGCACCTTGGAATGTTTTATTATGTAAAAGGTGCTGCATAATTGTATGATGTCACAGTCTTTGATAATTATTGTGAGAAATTGTAACCTCACTGTTGGAAACATCTACAACATCATTGGAAGTGATTAACTTGAGCATGTTGCAACTGCGCTTGAATTATGAGACATGGCAATCAGACAAAATGTTCTGTAATGTATATCACAAGTACATGTACCACAAAAAAAAGCATATTATGTCAATGGAGAAAAACTGCGCTCAAAGGAATTTGGGACTACTTTTACTTGAAACACAGAAAGCTAGTGCACAGATGCGGCAGGTAATTGGGAAGGTTAATGGAATGGTGGCCCTCAATTATATTAAATTAGATTACTTACAGTTTGGAAACAGGCCCTTCGGCCCAACAAGTCCACACTGACCCTCTGAACAGCAACCCCCCCATACTCATTCCCCTACATTTACCCCTTCACCTAACACTATGGGCAATTTAGAATGGCCAATTCCCCCTTTACGCACATTTTTGGACTGTGGGAGGAAACCGGAGCACCCGGAGGAAACCCACGCAGACACGGGAAGAATGTGCAAACTCCACACAGATAGTTGCCTGAGGTGGGAATTGAACCCAGGTCTCTGGCGCTATGAGGCAGCAGTGCCAACCACTGTGCCACCGTGCCACCCAAGGGTTTTGGGGTATAAGAGAAGGGAAGTCTTACTGCAGCTGTACAAGGTGCTGGTGAGACCACATCTGGAGTATTGTGAGCAGTTTTCGGTCCACTTACTTAAGGAAAGATTTTATTTCTTTGCAGGAACTTCAGAGAGGGTTCACCAGGATGATCCTTGGCATGGTCAAAGATTAAACAGGTTGGGAATCTACTCATTGGAACTTAAATGGTGGCAATCACTTTGAAGTGGATTTTATTGAAATATATAGGATTCTTAAGAGACTTGACAGGGTAAATGTTGAGAGGATGTTTCCACTCATGGTAGAGTCAAGGACCAGTGGGCATAATATTACAATAAAGAGGCGCAAATTTAGGATTGAAGTAGGGGGGTATTTTCTCTCAGAGAGTTGAGAGTTTTTGAAAGTTCTTGCCACTGAGAGCTTTGGGGATAGAATCCTTGTGTATATTTAAGGCTGAGAGAGATAGATAGTTGATCAGTCAGGGAATAAAGGGTTATGGAAAAAGCAGGAAAGTGGACATGAGGATGTCTGATCAACCATGATCCTATTGATTGACAGAGCATGCTTGTGGGGCTGAATGACCTACTCCCATTCCTATTTCTTATCGTCATAGAGTCATAGAAATGGAAAGCAGGGAAGCAGACCATTCAGGAGGGAAAAGGTCTTATGAAGGGCTTATGCCTGAAACGTTGATTCTCTTGTTCCTTTGATGCTGCCTGAACTGCTGTGCTTTTCCAGCAACACATTTTTAAGCAGACCATTCAGTCCAACTTGTCCCTGCTGACCAGATATCCTAAATTGATCCAGTCCCATTCACCAGCACTTGGCTCATATCCCTCTGAACTCTTCATAGATCCTCTTGAATGTCGTAATTTTACTAGCCTCACCACTTCCTCTGGCAGCTCATTCCATACACACACCACACTCTGTATGAAAAAATTGCCCCTTACGTGTCTTTTATATCTTTCCCCTCTCACCCTAAACCTATGCCCTCTAGTTCTGGACTCCCCCACCCCAGGGAAAAGACTTTGTCTATTTCTTCTATCCATGCCCCTCATGATTTTATAAACTGCTATAACATCTGCCCTCAGCCTCTGACATTCCAGGGAAAACAGCATCAGCTTATTCAGCCTTTTCCTATAGTTCAAGCTCTCCAATCCTGGCAACATCCTTGTAAATCATTTCTGAAGTATTTCAGGTTTCACAACATCTTCCCGATAGAAAGGAGACCAGAATTACACACAATATGGGGGGGGGGCCCGGTGGCTCAGTGGTTAGCGCTGCTGCCTCACAGCACCAGGGACCCGGGCTCAAGTCCCACCTCGGGTGACTGTCTGTGTGAAGTTTGCACATTCGGCCCGTGTCTGCGTGGGTTTCCTCCAGGTGCTCCGATTTCCTCCCACAGTCCAAAGATGTGCAGGTTAGGTCAATTAGTCATGCTAAATTGCCCATAGTGTTAGTTACATTAGTCAGGGGTAAATGTAGGGGAATAGGTCTGGGTGGGTTGCTCTTTGGAGGGTCAGTGTGGACTTGTTGGGCTGAAGGGCCTGTTTCCATGCTTTAGGAAATCTAATCTATACTAATATTCCAAAAGTGGCCTAACCAATGTCCTGTACAGCCACAATATGACCTCCCAACACCTATACTCAATGCGCTGACCAATAAAGGAAAGCATACCAAATATCTTATTCACAATCCTATCTACCTCCAACTCTCCTTTCAAATGCTATGAACCTGCATTCCGAGGTCTCTTTGTTCAGCAACACTCCCCACTTACCATTAATTGTATGTGTCCTGTCCTGATTTGCCTTTCCAAAATGCAGTACCTCACATTTATCTAAACCAACCCATTGGCCCATCTGATCAAGGTCCTGTTGTAGTCTGAGGTAACCTTCTTCGCTGTCCACTACACCTCCAAATTTGGTCTCATCTGCAACCTTACTAACTAAACCTCCTCTTATGGTATTAGAGCTTCAAAGAAAGAAGATCGAAGTCCCTAACTTTAAGAGTATTGTCGATGATAAAGATCATTAGGTAGTCTGATGTTTGTGATAAAGGTTAGACATAGATGATAATCAGACACTATAAGTATCATTTACAATCAGTGATAATGAAAGGTGTGCATTGTACTGATGTTGGATCATCTCTTATTAAAACTATATCACTGTGTCAATTACTGCATCTAACACACACTATACAGACTCACTACACTTTGCGATGTAGTTTGGATTAGTTGTTCCCCTTAAAAAAGAGCAGATTGCATGGAGATTTAAGAGACGTTCAAAATCATAAGCAAAAAGGAGGAAATGCTCCCATCCATGGAAGGATCAAGCACCTGGGGAATCAGGTCTAAAGTGAATGATAAAACAACACAGTGGCTTTAGGAACAAAACGAAACATGTGGTTAGGATTTGGAAGACATTGCCTGCAAGTGTCATGGAGGCAGACTTAATCATGGCTTTCAAACTTGAATTGAATAAGCACCTGAGGGGAAAAGAATTCCAGGCAAGGTGGGAAAGTAGAACCAGTGAATTTTCTCTTGCAAAGAGCCAGCTGGCACCCAACAGGTTAAATAGCCTCCATGTTTGCCGTGGGTGGAGTATTCAATGGCTCAACTGTTCTGTGTTCATTTATTATTAGTCTGGTCTCGATGCTGTAGGATAGATGTTGGTAAACTTGAAAAGGTTCAGAAAAGATTTACAAGGAAGTTGCCAGGGTTGGGGGGTTTGAGCTATAGATAGATGCTGGGTAGGCTGGGGTTAGTTTCCACAGAGTGTTGAATGCTGAAAGGTAAACTTATGGAGGTTTATAAAATCACGAGGGGTATGGATAGGGTGAATAGCCAAGGTCTTTTTCTGAGTAGGGAAGTCCAAAACTAGACAGGATAGGTTTAAGATGAGACAGGAAAGATTTAAAAGAGAACGAAGGATCAAGGTTTGCCTACAGAGGGTCGTGTATGTATGGAATTAGCTGCCAGAGGAAGTGTGGAGGCTGGTACACTTACAACATTTAAAAGGCATCTGGATGGTTTTGTGAATAGGAAGGGTTTAGAGGAAGGTGGGCCAAATGCTGTCAAATGGGGCTAGATTAATTTAGGATATCTGGTCAGCATGGACGAGTTAGACTAAAGGGTCTGTTTCAGTGCTATATAACTCTATGACACAGCAGTAACTAATTTATGCCCACTATGCAAGAATGAATAAATCATGGAATGGATTTAGGATTAAAGTATATTCAGAATGACCTAGAATCAATACATCAACAGGCATTTTTGTGGAGGTTCTGTGATTGCTCCAATACATATACCCTGTACAACAAACTGTTGAGTGTTCAATATGAAGCATGCTATGATTCAATAGTGGTTATAGCAAACAAAGAGGGAATTCAGAGGAATTGCTCACCAGAATGCAGTTTTGTTTGTTTTCCTGTGAGTGATAATGTGACCAAATGAGTCTTAGTTTAACTGCACAAATTTACAAACACACACATGGAGTTAAATCCATCTGAGAAGCTATGACCAAATTTCATGCGTTTCACCAATCCACTTTAGCATTCTGAAGGATTCCCTCCAGTATTTTTCATATCTATCTGCTATAATGTTGTACACCTCTGTGAAATCTTCCCTCAATTGCTTGCTCCAAGGGGAAGAAGCTGAAATTCTCCAAACCAACATTGTGACTGAAATCCCTCAGCCACAAAATGTCAAGAAGTGGTTTTGGTAGAAAAAAAAAGCCAATAGTTGGACTGTTTGCTGATGAAGAGATAGCAACGTCATGTGTTAATGCCAGAGATTGAAAGGAACAGATTAGCAAATTAAACAGGGTGACAAGTGCTGTTCAATGTAGAATTTCACAAAATGCTAAATTTTGAGGGTTACCAGTCAATAAGATGGATGTACTCTGAATATGAGAAGCATTAACACAGAAGAGGAATAGAGATGCATGTACATAGGCGAATGTCTGCTGATCAAGTATTATCTTCCCATCTTCAGGTGAGGGATGGGCAGTTAGCATTTCAGAATTGATCACAATGTGTTCACCATAAGGAGAAGAAGAGAAAGCAGGGGGATGGTAAAATCTGAGATTAAAATAAACTCATCTTTAAGTTGCAGTCTTGTATCCTAATCATTTTCCTGTTCCTATTGCAAGATATTTCATTAGCATTATCAAGAACACTGTTCAGTCTTCATACAGCAGAGGTAATGGGGTTAGTGCAGTGTGTTGCTATATAGCTGTTGTCTTAAAAATATTAAGTGAAGTAAAGGCTCAATTTTCCCAAAGGGTTTTGTCCTGGTGCTCCAGTTTCCTCCCAAAATCCAAAGATGTGCAGGTTAGGTGAATTGGCCATGCTAAATTGCCCATAGTGTCTAGGGATGTGTAGGTTAGATGCACTAGTCAGGGGTAAATATATGATAATGGGGTTGGGGAATGGGCCTGGGTGGGCTACTCTTCGGAGCATTTGTGTGGACTTGTTGGGCTGAAGGGCCTTTGTCCACTCCGTAGGGAGTCTATGATTCTGTGATGATTCTATGTGACCCAGGTTTGTTGTACATATGAAATTTCAGAGGGTTTCCAGCTAAGTAATAGAATCACATTAGTTTCAGGGGTTCTTCATAACTTATCGAAATATTGGACAGAGTCCTAAAGATTAAGCAGTCATTTTCACAGATTTCTGATGAAAGGGATATGATTTTGCTCACTTTTTGTTTGAACAGATAGTTTTCAGTAAGATGAAAGTCTCCTCCTTCGCTCATATTTCCAAATTCAGTATTTTACATTCTGTCTTGCAAACAAATGACCCAACAGAATCATTAGTGTATATTTTCCAAATCAGTGACCACTCACGTCATGAAGCAATTCAACAAACAACTGTTAGTCTAATGTTGGACAACAGGATTGTGTTATTTTTCACAACAACAACTTGCATTTAATTGGCACCTTTAATTTTGTAAAGTATCTTAAGGTGCTTCATGCGACCTTTAGCAAAGAAAAGTAGCCACATGACAGGACATTTGGATTGGTGATCAAAAACATGGTAGGGAGTATTCGAGAGGATGAGGGAGAGGTGTAGATGGAGGGAGGTTTATGGAGGGAATCAGAAAGTTTCATTTATCCTGTGTTATGTGTTTCCTTCAATAATAAAGCATTTATTACTTTTGACTTTGAAGATGGTGCACAGAGATTGCCAAAACTGCAAAGATTTCATGGGGGCCCTGGGTCTATTATTTCCTGAGTGGCCTGCAGGAGACATCAATAATTGGGCCATGCTGAATGTCTCCTCTTCTTGAACAGGGTGACTTTTTTTCACTCTATCAATCATGGTAAGGTAGAAATTCACCCCATAAGGAAAGCACACCAGGGATGCTTGGAAACATTCAAGACAATGGCATTGTAACCGAATTGACTGGCACTCCATTCACCTACAGCATCTTCAACTGCATCCTCCAAGCACACAACTCTCTTCCGCATTTGTATGGAAACATGACCATCCGCACGTTTCCCTCCAAGACACATGCTAGTCTGACATGAAACTATATCACTATTCCTTCACTGTTTTCACTGAGTAAAAAATCCTGAAAGCTCTTCCTAACTGTGCTGTGGGTGTTCCTACATCAGGAGAACTGCAGCAGTGCAAGAAGCCATTTCACCATTAATTTCTCCAGGGTCATTATGGATGAGTGACAAATGGTGACCTTGCCAGAGACACTGACATCCCAGGAACAAATTAAAAAAGACTGCTTGAGTTGAAATCAGAACTGCCTGCTGTCTTGTGGGTGGACATTAAAAACAGAAACATAAAGCAGATAAATCATGCTAAGGTTTCAGCAAAGAAAATGCAGAAAGCAACTTTACGAGCCTGAGCTCATGTGAAATTCTGCTCCTATAGTAAACAGTGAAATTTTGCAGTTTCATTTCATAAACACATAAGTGACTGCACCATATTTGTAAAGATGTCATTATGCATTTTATACATAAACCCTCTGAGCTATTAATATCTATCGTAGCACCCTACATCACTAAACAGAGTACCATAAAAGGAATAAGACAGACACCAGGCACTAGACATAAGAGATTGCCGGAAAATGAGAGAGGTGGAGAATCTAAGGAAGGAATTTCAAAGCGTACAGCCTCGTACAAAGTCAAGAAAATTGAGAATGCACAATAGGCCGGAACTGTAGAAGCACAGAGATCTTGCAGCACTATGGGATTGAAGGTGCAAAGCCAGGGAATGATATGAAAACAAGGACAAGAATTTCAAAACAAAAACACTGGTAGACTGGTAGCCAATGTATGTCAGTGAACACAGTGGATGTTAGATTAATGAGATTTGGTGAGAGTTATAAAGGCAGCAGTTTGGATGAGATAAAATTTAAGGAGTGTGGGATGTGAGAGCACATCCAGCCATGCCAGTAATGGAGCGGGTGAAGGATGAGGGAATGATCAAAGCATATGTGAGGATTTTGACAAGATGAGGCAGGGTGGAGATGGACAATGTTATCAAGGTGCAAGTATGCAGTCCTTGTAATAGAAAGCATTTGGGATCAAGAGCGGGATTGATGGGGTCGAGCTGGAGATTGTCAGCACAGATGTGGAAACTGAAGTCATGTATTTTGATGACATCATCAAGCATCAGAATGTAGATGAAAGGTCAAAAGTAATTGTGTGGGGAATGGGAAGAGGAGCTGTTACAGTGGTTGTGGCTGGACCAATAAAATGCGACATAGAGTCATAGAGATGTACGGCATGGAAACAGACCCTTCAGTCCAACCCATCCGTGCCGACCAGATATCCCAACCCAATCTAGTCCCACCTGCCAGCACCCAGCCCATATCCCTCCAAACCCTTTCTATTCATATACCCATCCAAATGCCTGTTAAATGTTGCAATTGTACCAGCCTCCACCACTTCCTCTGGCAGCTCATTCCATACATATACCACCCTCTGTGTGAAAACGTTGCCCCTTAGGTCTCTTTTTCATCTTTCCCCTCTCACTCGAAACCTATGCCCTCTGGTTCTGAACTCTCTAACACCAGGGAAAAGACTTTGCCTATTTACCCTATCCATGCCCCATATAATATTGGAAACCTCAATAAAGTCACCCCTCAGCCTCCGACACTCCAGAGAAAACAGCCCGAGCCTGTTCAGCCTCTCTCTATAGCTCAAATCCTCCAACCCTGGCAACATCCTTGTAAATCGTTTCTGAACCCTTTCAAGTTTCACAACATTCTTCGGATAGGAAGGAGACCAGAATTGCACACAATATTCCAACAGTGGCCTAAACAATGTCTTGTACAGCTGCAACATGACCTCCCAACACCTGTACTCAATATTCTGATCAATAATGGAAAGTATACCAAACACCTTCTTCACTATTCTATCTACCTGCGACTCCACTTTCAATGAGCTATGAACCTGTAGTCCAAGGTCTCTTTGTTCAGCAACACTCCCTAGGACCTTACCATTAAGTCTATAAGTCCTGCTAAGATTTGCTTTCCCAAAATGCAGCACTTTGCATTTATCTGAATTAAACACCGTCTGCCACTTCTCAGCCCATTGGCCCATCTAATCAAGATCCTGTTGTAATCTCAGGTAACCCTCTTCGCTGTCCACTGCACCTCCAATTTTGGTGTCATCTGCAAACTTACTAACTGTACCTCTTATGCTCTCATCCAAATCATTTATGTAAATGACAAAAAGTAGAGGGCCAAGCACCGATCCTTGAGGCACTCTACTGGTCACAGGCCTCCAGTCTGAAAAGCTACCCTCCATTACCATCTTCTGTCTTCTACCTTTGAGTCGGTTCTGTATCCAAATGACTAGTTCTCCCTGTATTCCATGAGATCTAACCTTGTTTATCAGTCACCCATGGTGAACCTTGTTGAACGCCTTACTGAAGTCCATATAGATCACATCAATTGCTCTTTGTTACTTCCTCAAAAAACTCAATCAAGTTTGTGAGACATGATTTCCTACACACAAAGCCATGTTGACTATCCCTAATTAGTCCTTGCCTTTCCAAATACATGTACATCCTGTCCCTCAGGATTCCCTCCAACAACTTGCCCACTACCAATATCAGGCTCACTCGTCTATAGTTCCCTGGCTTGTCAATACCACCCTTCTTAAACAGTGGCACCACGTTAGCCAACTCCAGTCTTCCGGCACCTCACCTGTGACCTGATACAAATATCTCAGCAAAAGGCCCAGCAATCACTTCTCTAGGTTTCCACAGACTTCTAGGGTACACCTGGTCAGGTCCTGGGGATTTATCCACCTTTAACCATTTCAAGACATCCAGCACTTCCTCCTCTGTAATTTGGACATTTTGCAAGGTGTCACCATCTATTTCCCTACAGTCTATATCTTCCATATCCTTTTCCACAGTAAATACTGATGCAAAATACTCGCTTAGTATCTCCCCCATTTTCTGAGGCTCCTCACAAAGGCTGAGGCCATATTTTCTCCCTAGTTACCCTTTTGTCCTTAATGTATTTGTAAAAACCCTTTGGATTCTCCTTAATTCTATTTGCCAAAGCTATCTCATGTCCCCTTTTTGCC
>NC_057713.1:97426560-97433346 GCF_004010195.1 Chiloscyllium plagiosum
CTTGCTGGCCCCTATCCCCCGTGAGAACATTCTGCACCCTCTCTGAGACATCCTTGATCCTGGCACCAGGGAAACAACACACCATTCTGGTTTTTCACTGCTGGCCACAGAAACGTCTGTCTGTACTTTGGACTAGAGAATCCCCTAACACAATTGATCTCTTGGAACCCACGTACTTCTAGTTGCATTAGAGCCAGTCTCAATACCAGAAACAACGCTGTTTGTGCTATGTTCCCCTGAGAATCCAACCCCCCTACATTTTACAAAACAGCATACTTGTTTGAAATGTGTATAGCCAAAAAGGACTCCTGCACTAGCTGCCTACCTCTCTTACCTTTACTGGAGTTAACCCAACTATGTGACTGTATCTGAGAATTTCCCCTCTTCTTATAACTGCCATCCACCGCGTACTGTTGTTGTTGACATATTGGAGTGTCCACATGACCTTAGAGAGGGGACAATTTATACCTAATGAGCACAGTTACCCACTTCCATTTTGAGCAATGCTGAGGGATTTGGATATGCTCTAGGCCCCCCAAGCTCTGATCATCAGACATACCATTCTAAGGGGCCTCAGCTAACGTTACTCCCAGCTTCATGACAGAGTGCTGAAAAGGTATATGACTGGGGAGAGCATCACAGCTGACCTCTGATCCCTGATTCCTGACCTCACACATAAACACCACCCAGCAGGAGGCAGGAACCATGGCTGCTTTGATTTTTCCTCCATTTCTATCGCTATGGAGTAACTTGGCTAGTTCCGGTGCTCCAACTGCTCTCATAGCCCCGGCCAGTTGATTCATTACAGAATAGTGACTGAGGGAGGACCTTGCAGCTTTGAATTCTTGAGCAGGATAGTGATCTGTCGCTTTAGTTAACAGGGAAGCCCGGTCATTGCTTTTCTTACAATGCATAAATCTGACAACCTTTGTAAATGAAGGTTGCAAAGTCCCCTTTGTTTTTCAGTGTTAGTAGCTGCTGAAAGGGAAAGAAACTGTAAGCAGTTTGTTCAAGGCCTGCCACCTCTCTGGTTTAAAAAGTGTTGGGCAATCTGTGTTTCTCTCCTCAACAGTGAGGCAATGATGTAAATCACCCTGAATCATTTCAATGTGTCAACTGTGTATGGCCATTGTGGTGCACATCAAATTGCTCTCTACTCTTGCCAATCTTTTCTCCCACCTGATACTAATGAATCGAGAAAATTATACCTCACTGCTCGATCTTTCTTTCCTAAAGGAATATTTGTTACCTACTCAATATTTCCTTTCAATGTTGCATAAAGACCTGGAAACCTGTACTTCATTCTTGTATATACTCTATATATCTGGACATGATGCCAGCAGAATGGTCAGTTGTGGGGATCTTAGAATTGGACACTGGCTCACTGTCATTTGCAGCATCTGTTACTGAAGATCACAGGTAAGGAATATTTCTCTTCCCTACCACCCAATTCCACTGAATCGCACAGCACCAAAAGAGGCTATCTCTCCATCCAATCTGTGCCTGCTCTTTGAAGTCATTAGCCCCATTCCTCCCTGGTCTTTCTCCATGGCCCTGAAAATATATATTTTCAAGAATCTATTGAATCTTTTTCCACCATCCTTTTAAGACCGCACATCGCAGATCACAACACACAAAAAAAACTCTCACCTCCCTTCTGATTCTCTTGACAATTGCCTTAGTCTGGTCATGCTGATCTTTCCATCAGTGGAAATAGTTTCTCCTAATTTCCTTTAGCAAAATAACATATTTGAATTAAAACTTCATAAATAAAACATCCTGCCCTTCATGAGATCAGTTAACATGGCAAAGGCCAAGACAGACGGAGGGATCCTCCTCGCAGGAATGACTCAGTCCCATTCAAAACAGCAAACTTACTCACTAGAGTGAGTCTAAACTTGTTAACGTCTGAATGGGATATAAATGGCAATGGAGTTATTGGTTGTTTTGAAGAAAATCACACTTTCTAAAATTGTAGGACAATGCAAAACTAAACATTAGTATCTTTATTTTATAATGGCAGAGAAATTTCCGCATGCAAATTTGTGAAGACCCAGCGCAGAAAGTAATGCGGTGTTGGTCTGAGAAAACAATTGGGCTTCCAAGGGACTGCATAAAGTCAGTGGACTGGTCTGTAATCAAGAACTGAAAATGTGTTGCTGGAAAAGCGCAGCAGGTTAGGCAGCATCCAAGGAGCAGAAGAATCGACGTTTCGGGCATGAGCCCTTCTTCAGGAATGAGGAGGGTGTGCCAAGCAGGCTAAGATAAAAGGTAGGGAGGAGGGACTTGGGGGAGGGGCGTTGGAAATGCGATAGGTGAAAGGAGGTTAAGGTGAGGGTGATAGGCTGGAGTGGGGGTGGGGGCGGAGAGGTCAGGAAGAAAATTGCAGGTTAGGAAGGTGGTGCTGAATTTGAGGGTTGGGACTGAGACAAGGTGGGGGGAGGGGAAATGAGGAAACTGGAGAAATCTGAGTTCATCCCTTGTGGTTGGAGTGTTCCTAGGTGGAAGATGAGTCGCTCTTCCTCCAGCCATCGTGTTGCTATGGTCTGGTGATGGAGGAGTCCAAGGACCTGCATGTCCTTGGTGGAGTGGGGGGAGGGAGTTGAAGTGTTGAGCCACGGGGTGGTTGGGTTGGTTGGTCCGGGTGTCCCAGAGGTGTTCTCTGAAACGTTCCGCAAGTAGGCGGCCTGTCTCCCCAATATAGAGGAGGCCACATCGGGTGCAGCGGATGCAGTAAATGATGTGTGTGGAGGTGCAGGTGAATCTGTGGCGGAGGCCACAACAACCCACAGCCAACCTACACGGTTATGTCACTGCCATTACAGACTTCATTAGTAAATATCAAAATGATGGTGAAGTTAATCCAAATGGTCCCCAGCTGGAAACCATAGATGAACTGGGAGATCCATTCTCTATTGTAGTCCAGGTCTGAAGCGTTCATGTCGGGTGACCCTGACCTGTACAGGAAATTTGGGCATGACCTTTGTAAGGCCAACAGGAACACTAAAAGGCAATACCAAACTAAACTTGAAATCCAGGCTAACCACATGGAGACTCGTCATTTGTGACAAGGCTTATACAATGTGATGGGCTACAAAGTGAAGTCGAGCAGAATTGTGGCCAGCAGTACATTCCTACTCAATGAGCTCAATGCATTCTACTCTCGCTTTGAACAGAAGGGCAGTGAAACAATGTCATCTATCCCATCAGCCTCTGATGCACCTGTACCCTCGCTCACCACCGCAGATGCTTGATCGGCCTACTTAGGGGTGAATTCACGTAATGTGACTGAGCTGGATGGAGTCCCTGGCCTTGCACTCAGATCCTCTGCGGACAAGATATTGGGAGTATTCCCAGACATCTTCAACCTCTCCTTACTACAATCTCTTACTACTTACTACTTACTACAACTCTCCACCTGCTTCAAGAAGACCACAATCATCCCAATGCCAAAGAAAAATCATGTAGCATGCCTCAATGACTATACTTGGTGGCTCCAACCTCCATAATTATGAAGTGCTTTGAGAGGTTAGTCATGGCTCACATTAACTCCAGCCTTCCCAGACCCTCTTGATCCCTTGCAGTTAAGCCTAGTGATACCACAGGTCCATGCAGACACTATCTCCCTGCCCCTACATTCATCCCTGGAACATCTGGGCAACAAATTTATGTATGTCAGGCTCCTACTTATTGACTACAACACCATATTTCCAAACAAACTCATTTCCAAAGTCCAGGACAAGGTCTCTGCTTTCCTCCTCTGTATCTAGATTCTTGACTTCCTGACCAAAAGGCCTCAGTCAGTAAGGATAGGCAATAGGTTTTAGATCAGAGTGGTGCTGGAAAAGCACAGCAGGTCAGGCAGCATCCGAGGAGCAGGAAAATCGACGCTTTTGCCTGAAACGTCGATTTTCCTGCTCCTCGGGTGCTGCCTGACCTGCTGTGCTTTTCCAGCACTACTCTGATCTAAATTCTGGTTTCCAGCATCTGCAGTCCTCACTTTTGGCCAAAGATAGATAATAGCATTTCCCCCTCCCTCCCCCAAATAATCCCCAACACGGTGCCCCCAAGACTGTGTGTTCAGCTGCCTGCTATACATCTTACACACACACATAACTGTGTGGCAAAATTCTGCAGCAACGCTCCGAACGGCTTGAAAGAATATTGGAGCGGGAGGGGGAGGATCCTGTTGTTGTGGTCCTCGTTGGCACTAACAACATAGGTAAGGCTAGGAAGGAGGACCTGCTTGGGGAGTATCAAGCATTAGGAAGGAAATTGAAGAACAGGTCCTCAAGGGTTATAAACTCTGGATTACCGCCCGAGCCACGTGTTAATTGGCATAGGGATAAGAAAATTAGGGAAGGAAACAAGTGGCTAAGAGATCGTTATGGGAAAGAGGGTTTCCATTTCATGGGACATTGGCATGAGTATTGGAAGTGGGGAGATTTTTATCAATGGGACGGTCTCCACCTGAAACAATCTGAATCTAGTGTTCTGGCGAAAAGGATAAATAGGGTGGTCACTCGGACTTTAAACTTGTGAGTCGGGGGAAAGGAAAGGGAAAGCAACAGGGAGTATGGAGTCAAGTAGAAAGGTAAGCAGCAGGTTAGCATGTGTACAGGGTTTAAGTTCAAGGCAGAGTATGAATGAAGCAAAAAGGAAGGATAACTTAGGTGGAGGTGATGGAAATCATGAGGATAAAAAAATAGCATTAAGGTGCTTTACCTGAATGCTCAAAGCATTTGAAACAAAGTAGATGAATTAACAGCACAAATCATCGTAAATGATTATGATGTGGTTGGCATCACAGAGATGTGGTTGCAGGGGGTCAGGATTGGCAGTTAAGCATTCAAGGATTTACGACTTATTGAAAAGACAGGGAGGTGGGCAAAGGGTGGTGGGGTTGCCCTGTTAATTAAGAATGAAATTAAATCTATGGAATTAAATGATACAGGGCCAGATGATGTGGAGTCTGTGTGGGTGGAGTTGAGGAACTACAAAGGCAAAAAAACCATAATGGGAGTTATGTACAGACTTCCCAGCAGTGGTCAGGACCAGGAATGCAAGATGTACCAGGAAATAGGGCATGTCAGAAAGGCAAGGTCACAGTCATCATGGGGGACTTCAATATGCAAATGGACTGGGTGAATAATGTTGCTGGTGGATCCAAAGAAAGGGAATTCATGGAATGATTACAGGATGGCATTTGGAACAGCTTGTAATGGAGCCCATAAGGGAGCAGGCTAATCTGGACTTATGGCTATGTAACAAGCTAGATTTTATAAAAGATCTTAAAGTAAGGGAACACTTAGGAGGCAACAATCATAATATGGTAGAGTTCAGTCTGCAGTTTGAAAGAGAGAAGGCAAAATTGGATGTAATGGTGTTACAGTTAAATAAAGGTAATTACAGGAGCATGAGAGAGGAACTGATGATAATCGACTGGAAGCAGAGCCTAGTGGAGAGGACAGTAGAGCAACAATGGTAGGAGTTTCTGGATGTAATTGAGAACACAATACAGGGGTACATCCCAAAGAAAAGAAAGATTACCTGGAGGGGAATTAGACAACCATGGCTGACGAAGGAACTCAGGAAATATATCACAGAAAAAGAGAGAGCCTATAAAGTGGCCAAGAGCACTGGGAAATCAGAAGATTGGGAAGACCCCAAAAACAAACAGAGGGTAACAAAGAGAGAAATAAGAAAGGAGAGGATCAACTATGAAGGTAAGTTAGCCAGTAATATTAGAAATGAGAGTAAAAGTTTATTTCAATACATAAGAAACAAATGAGAGGCAAAAGTAGATATTGTGCTGCTCCAAATTGATGCAGGAAGGCTAGTGATGGGAGATAAGGAAATAGCTGAAGAACTTAATAAATACTTTGTGTCAGTCTTCACAGTGGAAGACATGAGTAATATTCCAACAATTAAAGAGAATCAAGGGGCAGAGTTGAGTATAGTGGCCATCACAAAGGAGAAAGTACTTGATAAGCTAAAAAGTCTAAAAACTGATAAATCTCCTGGCCCAGATTAGCTACATCCTAGAGTTCTAAGGGAAGTGGCTGAAGAAATAGCGGATGCGTGGGTTGTAATCTTTCAAAAATCACTGGAATCAGGGAAAGTCCCAGATGATTGGGAAATCACTGTTGTAACCCCCTTGTTCAAGAAAGGATCAAGACAAAAATGGAAAATTATAGGCCGATTAGCCTAACCTCGGTTGTAGGTAAAATTCTAGGATCCATTGTTTAGAGATTTCTAAATTCCTGGAAGTGCAGGGTCGAACTAGAACAAGTCAGCATGGATTTAGTAAGGGGAGGTCAGGCCTGACAATCCTGTAAGATTTCTTTGAAAAAGTAACAAGTGGTTTAGACCAGGGAAAGCAGTGGATGTTATCTACAAAGACTTCCAAAAGGCTTTTGATAAGGTGCCACATGGGAGGCTGCTGAGTAAGGTGAGGGCCTAAGGTGTTCGAGGTGAGCTACTGGCATGGATTGAGGATTGGCTGTTTGGCAGAAGGCAGAGAGTTGGGATAAAAGGTTCTTTTTCAGAATGGCAGCTGGTGACAAGTGGTGTCCTGCAGGGTTCAGTGTTGGGGCCGAAGCTGTTCTGTTTGTGTCTAAATGTACTAGATGAAGAGATTGGGGTATTCTGGCGAAGTTCGCTGATGATACGAAGTTAGGTAGACCTGCAGGTAGTTCTGAGAAAGTGTGGAGGCTGCAGAAAGATTTAGAGAGTTTGGGAAAATGGTCCAGGAAATGGCTGATGAAATTCAATGTGAGCAAATGC
>NC_057713.1:97433457-97461186 GCF_004010195.1 Chiloscyllium plagiosum
AGAGAGCCTATAAAGTGGCCAAGAGCACTGGGAAATCAGAAGATTGGGAAGACCCCAAAAACAAACAGAGGGTAACAAAGAGAGAAATAAGAAAGAAGAGGAATAAATATGAAGGTAAGTTAGCCAGTAATATTAGAAATGATAGTAAAAGTTTATTTCAATACATAAGAAACAAATGAGATGCAAAAGTAGATATTGTGCTGTTCCAAATTGATGCAGAAAGGCTTGTGATGGGAGATAAGGAAATAGCTGAAGAACTTAATAAATACTTTGTGTCAGTCTTCACAGTGGAAGACATGAGTAATATTCCAACAATTAAAGAGAATCAAGGGGCAGAGTTGAGTATAGTGGCCATCACAAAGGAGAAAGTACTTGATAAGCTAAAAAGTCTAAAAACTGATAAATCTCCTGGCCCAGATTAGCTACATCCTAGAGTTCTGAGGGAAGTGGCTGAAGAAATAGCGGATGCGTTGGTTGTAATCTTTCAAAAATCACCGGAATCAGGGAAAGTCCCAGATGATTGGGAAATCACTGTTGTAACCTCCTCGTTCAAGAAAGGATCAAGACAAAAATGGAAAATTATAGGCCGATTAGCCTAACCTCGGTTGTAGGTAAAATTCTAGGATCCATTGTTTAGAGATTTCTAAATTCTTGGAAGTGCAGGGTCGAACTAGAACAAGTCAGCATGGATTTAGTAAGGGGAGGTCAGGCCTGACAATCCTGTAAGATTTCTTTGAAAAAGTAACAAGTGGTTTAGACCAGGGAAACCAGTGGATGTTATCTACAAAGACTTTCAAAAGGCTTTTGATAAGGTGCCTCATGGAAGGCTGCTGAGTAAGGTGAGGGCCTAAGGTGTTCGAGGTGAGCTACTGGCATGGATTGAGGATTGGCTGTTTGACAGAAGGCAGAGAGTTGGGATAAAAGGTTCTTTTTCAGAATGGCAGCTGGTGACAAGTGGTGTCCCGTAGGGTTCAGTGTTGGGGCCGCAGCTGTTCTGTTTGTGTCTAAATGTACTAGATGAAGAGATTGGGGTATTCTGGTGAAGTTTGTTGATGATACAAAGTTAGGTAGACCTGCAGGTAGTTCTGAGAAAGTGTGGAGGCTGCAGAAAGATTTAGAGAGTTTAGGAGAATGGTCCAGGAAATGTCTGATGAAATTCAATATGAGCAAATGCCAGGTCTTGCACTTTGGAAAAAAAGAACACAGGCAAGGACTATTTTATAAATGGTGAGAGAATTCCAAAGGGATCTGGGAGTGCTAGTACAGGATTCTCTAAAGGTTGACTTGCAGGTTGAGTCTGTGGTTAAGAAAGCAAATGTAATGTTGTCATTTACTTCAAGAGAGTTGGAATATAAAAACAGTGAGGTGCTACTAAGACTGCATAAAGCTCTGGTTAGGTGCCAATTAGAATACTGTGTCCAGTTTTAGGCCCCACACCTCAGGAAGGACATACTGGCACTGGAGTGTGTCCAGCAGAGATCCAGCAGAGATTCCAAGATGATCCCTGGAATGGTAGGCCTAACATATGATGAACAGCTGAGGATCCTGAGATTGTATTCGGTAGAATTCAGAAGGTTGAGGGGAGATCTAATAGAAACTTACAAGATAATGCATGGCTTAGAAAGGGTGGACTCAGGGAAATTGTTTCCATCAGGTGGGGAGACTAGGACCCGTGGGCACAGTCTTAGAATTAGAGGGGGTCAATTTAGAATGGAAATGTGGAGACATTTCTTCAGCCAGAGAGTGGTGGGCCTGTGAAATTCGCTGCCATGGATCACAGTGGAGGCCGGGACGTTAAATGTCTTCAAAGCAGCGATAGATAACTTCTTAATCTCGCAAGGACTTAAGGGATACGGGGAGAGTGCGGGTAAGTGGTGTTGAAATGCTCTTCAGCCATGATTAAATGGCAGAGTGGACTCAATGGGCCGACTGGCCTTACTTCCACTCCTATTTCTTATGGTCTTATAACTGAATTTACAAGCCTGCTGACGACACCACCATTGTAGTTCGGAACTCAAACAACAACGAGACGAAATACAGGAAGGAGATAAAATATTTAGCAGCTTGGTGTAACTATAACAATCTCTCCATCAACATCAGCAAAATAAAGGAGCTGGTCATTGCCTTCAGAGAGCAGAGTGGAGGGCACGCCCCAGTCTGCATCAATGATGCTGAGGTGGAGATGGTTGGGGGTGACAAGTTCCTGGGAGTGACAATCAGTAACAATCAGGTGTGATGGGCCATATGGATTCTTTCTGAAATGTAAGAATTGTGTGATTTTCTGTGATTCTGTGATGCACTGTAACTCTTCTGATTATAGTGACCGTGATGATTGTAATGAGGTTAGCCAGGTGGACCTCATAGAATATGAGTTCCTTGATTTGGGCTGTAAAACTGGTCCAATCGGGGAGCCCTGGCTGACAGATATAAACAGAAGTATCAGACATCCTGTTCACCCTGAGAGCTGGCTCTGAGGAAGTTGAATCAGTGTCAAGAACTATCCCCATGTCATTTGATGATGGGATACTGGCCTCTGTGTAGTTATTTCAGTGACCCTCTTGTGATATAGGAACAACTAAAATATTGTAGGGAACAGAGTTCCAGCATTTGGACCAAGCAGCAATGAAGAAACAGCAATATAATTCCACATTCCACCATAGATGGTGAGTGGTTTGGAGGGGATCTTGCAGGTAGTAGAGTTCCTCTGTATCTGCTGCCCTTGACCCTTTGGATGGAAGAGATTATTGGTTTGTAACATAATGTCTCAGGTGCCTTGGTGAATTACTGTACACTGTACACACTATGAGCCTTTTGCCCGAAACGTTGATTTTCCTGCTCCTTGGATGCTGCCTGACCTGCTGTGCTTTTCCAGCATCACTCTAATCTAGACTCTAGTTTCCAGCATTTGCAGTCCTATTCTGTACACACTATAGATACCGAGCATCAAGACAGGAGGAGGTGAAGGTTGAAGGTGGTGGATGGAGTGGTAATCCACTGGATTACTTGTCTCTGGAAGCTGTTGAGTGCCTCGAACATTCTTTGAGCTGCAAGTGGATTGTTCAGAAGAATGCTGAGAAGGAAGCACAACTCTGCCTTTTGTCAATGGCAGAATGTATGAGTCCAGCCTGGGATTGTGGTCTGCACCTCTGACAGGGATTGAACTGAACTCGAGAACCTTTTGTGGGAGGCTAAGCTTTCTTACAGAGATTGCAGGATATATGCTACTTAGATATCCAGCCTCTGACCCCCATATCGATGCAATTATAGATGCTGCTATATAACAGGATCCTCAGGTAATCACTGGAATTATAACCAAGCAGAATTATAACCAAGCTCAGTCTGTTCCTGAAACAAGTCAGGATCGAAACTTCCAAAATACGGTAGCAAGATCAAAATCCTTATTCCCAAAGGATCTGTTCCTAAGGAACATAATACATTTGATTAGTTTTCAAGTATCATAATTTTCGAAGAAAACAAATTTTTAACTCTTGTTGGTACAAGTCAGAAGTCCTCACAAAGGTTTTGAAATCTTGTCAAAACTAAATTGAGTCTAGGGAATTTCAATGGCTTTCCTGTGGTCCAACTTTAAAAGGATATGGTGGCAGCAATGAACATATTGTTCCAGTCAGAGATGACTGTAGAGGGTACAAACCCAATCTTCATTGTGTACAGCAACCAAGTCACATTATCTTTTGAAGTGAGCTAACAGATCTGCAATAATTACAACCACAGGAGCAGTAATGTTTTTTGAAGAACACAGACACAATGCTCAGGGGAGAAAAAAAAAGATGCAGTGACCTTTAGTTTTTAAATGAAGTAAGTAGAAACACATCTAGTGTTCCTAAGAAAGAAACTTCTGTTAGAAGTTTTTAAATTGGCCGTGACTTCAAATTGAAATATATGTTCAATGTCTTGCCATTTCCAGCTGTGTGATGTTTATGCAGGGAGCTTTTTGCAATTAATACCATATAGTTCAGGAACTGAGAATTACCAGAGTGAATAGCAGATTCATAACAAAAAGACATATTTGCTGAAATGCAAAAGTGGTAGATATAGTAACTCCAAGAACCAGGTAGAATGGGATGACTGTGGTATTGTCCCCTGTCAATTATCTCACCTGTACTTAACTGCGTGGGATATTATACAGACAATTTTTATTCTGTGATGATCCTCCACTGACTGTACAATACTGCCGCAATACCCTGCTGCCCTCAGGACTTTCCAGTTCCGTCCCTAATTGAATGACAATGGTGACAACCATGTTAAACGTAAGTTACTCAGGAAACTTTACAAAGTTTTAAATGAGTGGAGTTAAAAAGCTGGTAATGCTTGCAAACAATTTGACTTTACATTTGGTCCTCAAAGAGTTGAGATAGAAAACAGGCTATGGAGGGGGATTAAATCCAGTACTGGAATCAGGCCTGATGTTTCAGCCTGACTGATAATGAGCCTCCAACAATAAGATCAGTGAACTGTAGCCCACCATTCTGGCTGAAAGTCTGTTTATCCCATCCATTGGTGTTTATTGATGTGTGTTCACATCTTCATTAGAGTCAAAAACAGCTAACATGCATTATCTAGTACCTTAAATCTCCCAAGTTTATTTACCCCAAACCAGAACAGAAGATGTTAGGATAGTTTGGTCAAAGATGTTTATCTGAAGAAGGAAAAAAAATGATCAATGCAGAGACTTCAGGGAGAGGATTCCAGAGTTTAGGGTTAAGTAGCTGGAAGCAAACTCACCAGTGATAGGACAGAGGAAGTCAGGGTTACACAAGAGACCAGAGTTAGAGAACAGCAGATATCTTACAGGGTTATAAGGCTAAAGGAGATTGCAATGATAAAAAATAGTTGAAACATGGAAGTATTTGATGACAAAAATTAAAAATAAAAGTATTGCTTGACTTGGAATCAATGTAGGTTGGTGAACTAGGGATGAAAAGGACTTGATGATGCACATTAGGGCATTTAGTGGCTTCTTCCACCATCAGCAAATCTGCTTGCTTTTCTATTTAGCTCTCCAGTTATGTTTATCAGCTCAGCATTACTTTCTTGGGGGAAACCATGATATTTGTCCAGGAGAAAAGCAAATTACTGTGGATGACAGAGATGATGAAACAAAGGACTTTCAAAGAATTCCACTAGGGAGCAGGTCTTAAAAGGGTAAAATCAGAAGCAGTTTTTTGAATGTAAGGCGATTCAGAATTAATCCAAGTTTGTCAGCTGTATTTCTTACTTACTGTCAATCACTTTTCCTACATTACAACAGCCCCTATACTTCAAAAGGATGACATGGGTTGTAAACCACTTTCCGATGTCCTGAGGCAACGAGAGATAGTATCAAATGCAAGTCTTCTTCATTTGTATTCAATTTTGTCTGCCAATGCTTGGTGAAGAACTTTGTGGCTTTTTATTATGTTAAAGTTGCAATATAAAAGTTGTTTCAGTTATGAGTACAACTGTTTGAAGAAGTAACAAAGATGATCGGTGAGGCAGTGCGGTAGACGTAATCTGTATGGACTTCAGTAAGGTGTTCAACAAGATTCCCCATGGGAGACTGTTTAGTAAGGTTAGATCTCATGAATTACAGGGAGAACCATCCATTTGGATACAGAACTGGTTCGAAGATAGAAGACAGAGGGTGGTGGTGGAGGGTTGTTTTTCAGACTGGAGGTCTGTGACCAGTGTTGTGCAACAAGATACTGGGTCCACTACGTTTTGTCATTTATATAAATGATTCAGATGTAAACAAAGGAGGTATAGTTAGTAAGTTTGCAAATGACACCAAAATTGGAGGTGTAGTGGACAGTGAAGAAAGTTACCTCAGATTACAGCGGTATCTTCATCAGATGGGCCAATGGGCTGAGGAGTGACAGATGGAGTTTAATTTAGATAAATATGAGGTAATGCATTGTGGGAAAGCAAATTTAACAGGACTTATACACTTAATGGTAAAGCCCTAGGGAGTGTTCCTGAACAAAGAGACCTTGGAGTGCAGGTTCATAGCTCCTTGAAAGTAGAGTCACAGGTAGATAGGATAGTGAAGAAGGTGTTTGGTATACTTTCCTTTATTGGTCAGAGTATTGAGTATAAGAGTTGGGAGGTCATGTTGCTGCTTTACAGGACATTGGTTAGGTCACTGTTGGAATATTGCATGCAATTCTGGTCTCCTTCCAATTGGAAGGATTTGTGAAGCTTGAAAAGATTTACAAAGATGTTGCCAGGGCTGGAGGATTTGAAATATAGGGAGAGGCTGAATAGGTTGGGACTGTTTTCCCTGGAGCATTGGAGGCTGAGGGATGACCCTATAGCGGTTTATAAAATCATGAAGGAGATGGATATGATAAATAGACACAGTCTTTTCCCTGGGGTGGGAGAGTCCAGAACTAGAGGGTATAGGTTTAGGGTGGTAGGAGAAAGAGTTAAAATGACCTAAGAGGCAACATTTTCACGCAGAGGGTGGTACATGTATGGAATGAGCTGCCAGAGGAAGTGGTGGAGGCTGGTACAGTTGCAACATTTAAAAGGCATCTGAATGGGTATGTGAATAGGAAGGATTTGGAGGGATATGGGCTGGGTGCTGGCAAGTGGGAATGGATTAGGTTGGGATATCTGTTTGGTATGGATGAGTTGGACCTAAGGGTCTGTTTCTGTTCTGTACATCTCTATGACTCTTTAACTCTAATCGTTCTTGAAATAGGCACATTATTAACAGACTAAGGATAATTTAATTATATTGCGCCTGGAGCTATGACAGAATCCACTCTGCATAATGAAAAATATTTGTTTGTAAAAGCTAAATTGGAATTGTTACTAAACAAAAATGCTAAAGAAGGTATTGAAATAAGAGATTACAAAGACGTCTGGACAAAGAACATTTGTTTTTGAGTAAACTGTTAGGCTGTTAGCTGTGAAGTACCTGTGTCACTCAGAGGGCTGACTTCCAGGGCCACACTATACATTCATATCCATGTTCCCGTTATAACTAATCTTTGTTGAAAGTTGGACAGAGATCTGTTTGGACTTTGCTAGAAACTCTTGAATGCCAACCCTACCAGAAATGTTTGATATCCTTTGATATAATTCATTCTCACTAGCACTGAAATGCAATCTTTCAGATATCCGTTGCTATCAATTCACTGAAGAGCTATGAAATGACATCCCATATAGTTATAACTGATACCACTGTCATTAACTAGCATTTGATTTTCTACAGTGCTTTTAGTTGACTGAAATGACAAAACTTGACTAAGTCTCTGTAATGAGAGAATTTGACTAAGTCCCCTGGAACTTGACATGCAAGCTTTATATTTTCTATTGTCTGTAGGCTGGGCGCAGAGATGTCTCAAGAATTCTAGCATATGTCTATTCCTTTCATGGTCTTTAAAACATGAAGAACAAGTCAACAATTTTTGATAGTGCCTAATAGCATTTATTGTAAGAGACAATCCTGGATTATATTATAGAGATGGCTGCAATACATTACAATATTGAAAATGGAATAATTACAGTATCCAATCCACCTATGTAAAGTATAAAAGCCAATGACTGGTGCTGCATTCACTTAGTAATTGTCAATATATGTGAAGTAACTCTTCAAACGCACCTGAAAGTAGATACGATGCATAGGCAAATGTTATATTACCGATACCTGCATATAATACCATATTACACTTACCATTGCTACTATCTCGAATGTAAGGTGCAATGGAATTAAGGAGAAAAGTCAAAATTCTGCGCATTACATATAAAACTGGGAGGCTATGAGATGTCCTAATCTCTTACTTTAGAAAACTCATAACTGTATGCAAGTGCTCAACAATTTAATGAACGCTTCCTGGCACACCCTCTTTATTGATATTAAGTAATAGATCTTCCATGTAATTCTGTAAAATAAGGAGGCTTGCATTTTGTGTTGCGAATTAACATTTTCATAATCATGCAATCCTTTTATTTTTTAATACTTTATTTTTGTTCCATATGTTGTCAGTAACTACACTATGAATTGTAATTAATTTTTTTACCATAATTCGGCAGCCATTACCATGATGATTTTTTTCAATAAACAAATAAGTCAACAGTTCTTGTTCTGTACTGCAGTCAAAAAAAATCAACATGAGAGGGGGCAAAGACAATTGTCAAGATCATAATTTGATTGCTCAAACCAGTGCTGGATATCGTTCAGTGGGTGGTGTGATTACTTTGGTGTTAGCAGGTTCTGGGTTTAAGCCTCAGGGAAATGAGGCGATATTTTACATCTTTCAAGGGAATAGGATGGAAGGTGGGAGAGCCCTAACATCTGATGTTCTGATGGCAGACATGTGTATTTCACCAGGAGTGGGGCAAGTGTCAGACAGTTCACTTGCCTGTGGGCCAATTTAGAGTCTTCTTTGCCCAATTAAAGGAGGTGCTAGGGTCTCCTCTCACTGCAATACTGCAATATGGCACAGGATCCTACGTCCAAAACATTTGGCTGGCAATTTTGTGGTCAGGCTGTGAATGTGCCTCCTGTTGGGGCGGCACGGTGGCACAGTGGTTAGCACTGCTGCCTCACAGCGCCTGAGACCCGGGTTCATTTCCCGCCTCAGGCGACTGACTGTGTGGAGTTTGCACGTGCTCCCCGTGTCTGCGTGGGTTTCCTCCGGGCGCTCCGGTTTCCTCCCACACTCCAAAGATGTGCAGGTCAGGTGAATTGGCCATGCTAAATTGTCCATAGTGTTAGGTAAGGGGTAAATGTAGGGGTATGGGTGGGTTGCGCTTTGGCGGGTGGTGTGGACTTGTTGGGCTGAAGGGCCTGTTTCCACGCTGTAATGTAATGTAATCTAATCTAATCCTGAGGTATTCCCTCACAACCCCTGCATTTTTGCCCCTCACCTCATCAATCCTTGGCCCTACATTCCTCATTGGATCCTGCCAAATGAGACCCAATCAATAGCTGATACTTTGGAGTCCATCAATGTCTCACCTTCAGAACTGCCAGCTGTCCCAGCAAAGGCCACTTCTTGTGAGTCAATTAATTGGCAGGGAGCTTTCAGACTTCCCCTGATGGGAAACGGAAATCCTGACTCAAGCTACATGCAGAGGCGTCAGTCAGTAAATATCTAGGTAGGGGGTTGAGACCACCAAATGCAGATATCCTGTCCTGGGCTCCTACACTGGGGAGGGAAGTTGCTGTAGGCTCCATGCCTCCATGAAACATTTAGCCCCTCAGCACAACTAACACTCCAGTACAGTACTAAGGGAATGCAGCACCTTGGAAAAGCTGGGAAGATTCTTCCCTGTGGTGGGTCAAGTGAAGGAACAGGAATCAAAGGGTGGGGGAGCTTGCTAAGAACCAACTCCCTGCCCTTGCTGTGGAACTTCATCTTTACAACACCATGCAACACCCCTGCAACCATCGCTCACATTGACATGGGGCTCTCTGCCATCTGATGGGTACAGTTCCAGCAGCAGCCATTGCTGCCTGACAGGAGTTGTGGAGCACAGTGAGCTACTGCTTTCTGATTGGGTGGCATCTCTCAGCATAACAAGGATGTGGCCTCAGTCTATCCCAAAATTCAAGGACAATAAAAAGGACTGCAAATTTCTCCCCCTTGGAGTTCTCTAAAAAGGTAAAAGGTTGAAAAACCAGTGAAAACTCATCATTAAATGTTGGACTCTTCCAATTTCTAGTTAAAATTAAGCCTTGTTTGGTACTCATCATGTTGACATTAATTACCTTAACTGGTCCAGTTAGGCTCAAAGGGGACCTCAAAGAGGTTTCTATTAGCAATGTTTTGGACGTGTGGATCCATTTTCTGCTGTGCTGCAAGCAATGAGATGGTGAATCTCCAAGAAGTGTAAGGGACTTCTTGCTTAGATTGCCACCTCTGTTATCTGATGCTGGTTGGCCCACAGGTGATATTAGGTGAAGGGAGACCTGAAACCTTACTGAATTAACACCAAGAAGATGATTGAGATCCTAGTGTACTAAGCACCCCTATGACTGCAGACTTGTCTTTGACTTTGCCAGGTGAACTGACTGCCAGTGACATGCTGGTCAAATTACAGAATGCAATGGCATGATTTGGCAACAATGATGACTTCTCACAACAAAGGCTGCTGGGTGCTGGGCTACTGACTGAAATGGGAGTGAACCTATTGCTCACAGGCACCCGAATCATATTCTTTATGGCTTGTGATTTTAGGAATGGATTACACTAATGACTTCCAGATTGGTGGATACTCTCAAGGCATTGTAGTCAGGCTCCCTTGCCCATTTCCAAATTTGAAACAAAAGACAGTAATAACTGCTACGGCCAGATCTCAGGCAACATTGCCAATTTGTTATGGTTCCAGATGGGATCCTTCAAACCAAAAGCTCCTCAGTGAGGAGTGGTGAACTGGCTCCCCTATGTTATTCACCCATCTCTTGGAGCTGTGGCAACATGATGAATTTAAAAGGATCCCTTCCCTTGTGATGCCTTTATCCCCCAGACACAAATGAGTTTGTGGTTTACAAGGAGATATCAAGGCTTTCCTGAATTAACAAAAAGAATGAATTTATTAATAAATAAACACGAGAAGCAACAGCAATGCAACACACACATTAGAAATGAGAGGTGAGTATGAAAGAATTAAAGTTAAAAAAAACACAGGAATATGGCTCAGTCTCTGACTGTTCACAAAGAGGAGATTGTCAAATGCTGTGGCCGCTGCAGTGAATGTTCCCAGTAGCAGTTAAGGATCACACAACACCAGGTTATAGTCCAACAGGATCATATGATCCTATTTCACAACAACCTGATGAAGAAGCAGAGCTTTGAAAGATAGTGCCTCCAAATAAACCTGTTGGACTATAACTTGTTGTGCGATTTTTAACTTTGTCCACCCCAGTCCAACATTGGCACCTCCACATCATGGCCCATAGCCGAGTTCCCTCTAATTTTCTTATGGTTGCACAAGCCTCCAAAGCCCACACAAAGCAGTGATTCTGGAACCCGAAGTCAAAGCAGTCATTGGCAAACTGATGCCAATTGCCATCAGAGTCACTGCACATCCAACTGCAAAGAAATGTTACCCCGTAGTATTATCATCGGTAGTTTATCATTCAATTTCAGGTTTCTCAGCTTCATTATTGATTGAAACTCTTTTGTCCTGATTCCTTTTGGCAATGACTGACTGACAGCATTCACAGTGAGAGAAAGTGATTTCCCTTTGCTCTGCCTGTACAGCAGGAGTGTTTAGATGGCTGTTCTCAAGGCTGTGACCCGCAAACTACACTAGTCCATACATTTTCACCACTAACACACCCAGAGCAGCCTGTGTTTAATTCTGAAAATGGTGAAAACGTAAATATGTCTGTTGTCAAAATGCTGTCTTTTTTGCTACAGTCAATGGGGATTCCAGTCCAGTTTGTTATGCATTTATCACTTTGAAATTTCCTTTAAAATTCATCAGGTGTGACATTCCGGAGTCTCTCTCTCTCTCTCTCTCTCTCTCTTCAAGTGGCCACTGAATTTACAGGTGCTGATTAAAACTGTATGTCCATTTAAAAATAAACATATATTGTCATTCAAGTTTAATATTTTCAAAGGTGATGATCCATGGTCAGCAAGGGAACAGGTTATCCTGGATGTGATAATGGGTAATGAGGCAGGTTTAATAAATGATCTCCAAATAAAAGATTCCCGAGGAAGTATTAATCATGACAGAATTCAATATTCATTTTGACAGTGAGGAATTTGGATCAGAAACCACTGTGTTTAACATAAGTGAAGGGAATTACAATGAATGAGGATAGAATTAGTTAAAATGGACTGGGCTGATAGATCAACATGAAAGACAGCAAGCAGCAGAGGCAGACATTTAAGGAGGTAATTCATGACTCTCAGCAAAAATATATCCAATAGGGAGGAAAGATTCTAAGAGAGCAATAAACTATTGATGGCTAAACAAGGAAGTTAAGGAGAGTACAAAGTTGAAAGAAAAAGTATATAAGGAGTCAAAAGTCAATGATCGTCCTGAAGACTGGGATAGATTCAGAATCCAGCAGAGAAAGACTAAATGATAGTAAAGAGGGAGAAAGCAACCTACAAAGACAAACTGTTGAGGAATACTAAAATTGACAAGTAAGAGCATCTTTAAATGTAAAAAAGAAGAGATGGTCCAAGTGAACATAGCCTCCTTAGAAAATGATTCTGGTGAGATAGTTATGGGAAACAAGGAAATGGCAGAGGAATTAAACAGATATTTTGCATCAGTTTTTTATGATGGAAGATACTTTGAGGCATCCCATTAATACTAAAGAATATGGAACAGGAATTAAGTACCTCCACTGGGACTGGAGAAGTGGTATTAGACAAAGTAATGGAGCTAAAAGCACATATATCCCTTGGCCTGTTTGTGTCCTAGGATCCGAAAAGAAACGGCTACAGAGATAATGGATGCATAGATTATAATTTCCCAAAAATCCTTGGATTCTAAAGAGGTATCTGAGAATTTGAAAAATGTCTATGTGACTCCCCTCTTCAAAAAGGGCAAGGTGGCAAAATAGGAGCAACTACAGACTAATTAGCCTGTCATTTATTGTTGGAAAAATGCTGGATGTAATTATTCAGGAAGTAATAGCAGAACATTTAGAAAATCTAATCAAACAGATTCTGCATGATTTCATGCTCAAAGAGAAATTATGTATGATTAATATTTTTGAGTTTTGTGAGGAAATCCAACTATGATGAATAGAGGGGAACCAAAATGTGTTGTATTTGGACTTTCATAAGGCATTCAACAAAGTACCTCAAAAAATGTTATCATAAGATAAGAGCCTAGGGTATTGGCATGGATAAAGAATAGGCTTGTGGGCAGGGAACAATGAGTGAGGAAGTGTTCTTTTTCAGGTTGGTGACCTGTGATCAGTGAGGTTTCATGGTGTTCAGTGCTGAGACCAAACCTGTTCACAATATATATGAAAGACTTGGAAGAAGAAAGTAAATGTCCTGTAGCAAGATTTGCAGATGACACAAAATAGGTGGAAAGGCAGGTTGTGAAAGGAATGCAAAGAGAGATATTGAAAGATTAAGTAAGTGGGCAAAAAGTTGGCAAATGGATTATAATGTGGAGAAATGTGTAATTGTTCATTTTGGAGGAAAGAAAAGAACAGAATATTATTTAAATGGAGAAAAAACGCAGAAAGCTGCAATACAAAAGGACTTGAGAGTACTTGTAAATGAAACACAGAAAGTTAGTACAGATACAGCAGCTAATCAGAAAAGTTAATGGAATGGTTGGAGTATAAGAGTAGGGAAGTCTTACTGTCACTGCAAGGGTGCTGGTGAGACCACATCTAAAGTACTGGAGACCCTTTAAGGAATGATATCATTTCATTGGAGGCAATTCAAAGAAGATTCACCAGAATAATAAAAACTGACAGAACTGGAAATCAAAAACAAAAACAGAAATTGCTGAAACAACTCAGCAAATCTGACAGCATCAGTGGTGAGAAATCAGAGTTAATATTTCTGGTCCAGTGGCCTTTCCTTTTAACCAGGATAATCCCTGGTATGAAGGGATTTTCTTATGGACAAAGACAAAGCAGGTTGGGATCTACTCATTGGAATTTAGAAGAATGAGATTTGATCTCATTGAAGTTCATAGAGGCTTCACAGGGTAAATGCTGAGAGGATCTTTCTTTCAGGGGGGAGTTTAGGAGCAGAGGCCATAGTCTCAGAATAAAAGCTAACCAATTTACAACTGAGATGAAGAACAATTTCTTCTTTCAGAAGGTTGTGAATCTTTGGAAGACCTCACCACAGAGAGCTGTGGGGCAGAGTCCTTGTGTATATTTAAGACTGAGATAGATGGACTCTTGACCAGTTGGGGAAATCAACGGGAAAGGGCAGGAAAGTGGATGTGAGGAATGTCAGACCAGCCAGGATTCTACTGAATAGCAGAGCAGGCTAGAGGGGCCAAATGGCCTAATCCTGTTCCTATTTCTATGGTCTTGTGTTCTTAAGGTGCAGCAGGTAACCAGGAAAGCTAATGGAATGTTGGTCCTTGTTTCAAAAGGGCCCTTATTTCTGTTTAAGGATAGAGAAGTCTTAAACTGCAACTGTTGCTGGTGAGATGACATCTGGAGTACTGCGAACAGCTTTGGTCCACTTACTTAAAGAAAGGTATAATTTCATTGGAGGCAGTTCAGCGAAGATTCACTAGGATGACCCCTGATATGCAGGGATTGTCTTCTGAGCAAAGGTTAAACATGTTGAGACTCTACTCACTGGAATTTAAAGAATGAGAGGTGATTTCATTGAGCCATATAGGATTCTTAAAGGATGCTGGGAGGATGTTTCCCCTCATGGGTGAGTCTAGGATCAGAGGGCATCATCTCAGGATAAAGGGGTGCCTATTTAAGACTGAGATGAGGATGAATTTCTTCTCTCAGAGGATTGTGAGTCTTTGGGACTCCTTGCTACAGAGAACTGTAGGGGCAGAGTCCCTGTGAATGTTTAAGGCTGAGAGAGATACGCTGTCATTGGGGAATCAAGGTTTATGGGGAAAGGGCGGGAAAGTGGATGATTGAAATGTCAGATCAGCAATGATCCTATGGAGTGGGTTCAAGGGGGCAAATGGTCTACTTCTTTCACATTTCTCATGGTCTTATGCTCAACATCACCAGTGACGCTGATAACAGTATAAGACTGTCGACATGCATCAGCTTTCTGCTATTCTATTAAGCTAAAATGACATCACATTTGGTTCGGGATCACAGCACAGCTGGCACCACGGGTGGCTGTATTATCTAATAATGTGGTGTGTCTGACTGGAAAGATGTCATAAAACTGGAGCACAAGGTTTCATTTTGAGCACAATCTGTGCCAAGCTTGATCTTGTCTCTGACAGACACATGGTGCTGATGACTTCTACAACTCCTGTTCAACAGGTGTTCCTGCGTTATGCTCAGCCATTTCTGCTGCAGCATTCGATGCTGAAGATGAGTTTACTAGACTATAAGTCGATTCCCCTTGGCTGGAAAAGGAAACTGATCTGACAGATGGACGTTTTTCTGATCGCAATGATGAAGACAATCTGCTTCTCCACGTAGGTGCCCCCATTTATAGTCTCAGGAAGTGCATCATCAACAGTGAACCTTGCACTCAGGCATGGAATGACCAGGGAATGACTGAGTGATTTGATACACCTCATTGAACTGCCTTCCCCTGCAATGCACCTCTATGCCTGTTATGGAATCACTTTGTTGGACTGAAACCTCCACTCAAGTTTCACAGGTTCAGAAATCATTGTATCATTTACAGAGATGGCAGCAGTGACATTAGTTTGTGCACAAGCATATGTTGTGGGATGATATGTCATAAAGCAGCTGCCATTCTTTATTGGAGTAGCATAGAGTCATAGAGATGTACAGCACGGAAACAGACCCTTCGGTCCAACTCATCCATGCCGACCACCTAATCTAGTCCCATTTGCACTCAGCCCATATCCCTCTAACCCTTCCAATTCATATACCCATCCAGAAGCCTTTTAAATGCTGTAGTTCTACCAGCCTCCACCACTTCCTCTGGAAGCTTATTCTATACACATACCAACCTTTGCATGAAAAAGTTACCCCTTAGGTCCCTTTTACATTTTTACCCTCTCACTTTAAACTTATGCCCTCTAGTTCTGGACTCCCCCACCATAGGGAAAAGACCTTGTCTATTTACCCTATCCATGCCCCTCATGATTTTATAAACCTCTGTAAGGTCACCCCTCAGCCTCCGACGCACCAGGGAAAAAAAAATCCCAGCCTATTCAACCTCTCTCTCTCGCTCAAATCCTCCAACCCTGGCAACATCCTTGCAAATTTGTTCTGAGCCCTGTCAAGTTTCATGACATCCTTCCGATAGGAGAGACCTATTTATAATTTCGGAATCTCCTTCGTAGGTTCACTGCCACACAAAGAAGCCTTGAATGCCATTTGTGATTTTAGGATGGGACTCTATACCAGCGACATTTCCAACTTGGGAGATTTTTGTCTGACAGTAATCGCATCTAATTCATTGATGGGGTACAACTCTTCAGGGCTGGCAAAGGGACTTATTTTTATTTTGATCAATGAATTCCCTCGTACGAAGAGCCTCGATTATCCGGCATTCGATTATCTGGCAAGATCACAAGGTCCCAATGCTCGGCTAAACTATGTTATCCAGCATAAGATTATTCAGAATTCGATTAACCAATCAAAATACTCCCCGCCCGAGTCTTTTGGATAATCAAGATTCCTCTGTGCTAAGAAAATAAGCCAGGGCAAAGCAATATTTGGCAATCTCTGGTTTCAAGAAAATAAAATAAATGTACTTTTCTACCTGAAGCCGTTTTGTCAGATGCTTGGAAAGTTGCACATCCTTTGGTTCTGATGTGAGCTGTGACCATTGTTGAGAAGTCACTATAAAAGTACATGCCTTATATACTGTAGAATCTCTGACTTGCCCGCAAAAGCTAACAAGAGGAACATGAGTCATTCCACAGGTGAGGCAGCAGCTGAGGAGCAGGAGAAGCGACGTTTTGGGCATAAGCCCTTCATCAGGAAACGTAGCCCTTTGGGCTTATGCCTGAAATGTCGATTCTCCTGCTCCCCGGATGCTGCCTGATCTGCTGTGCTTTTCCAGCACCACACTCTTGACTCTGATCTCCAGCATCTGCAGTCCTCACTTTCTCCTCATTCCAAAGATGAGTTTGGTTTTCTGCTTGCAGGTAAGCAGGAGATGTAGAAACTGATAGGAGTCATGCCAGGGTACTTCCATTTGGTGCTGAGAGGAGGAGCCACAGAGAAACTCAGCTGAAGCAAGTGGAGAGCCAGTATATGAAATAGGGTGCTATTTGTAATTTTCTACTCAATGCTACGATTGGATGCAAGAATCTGATTTTGCATATTGCATGGTTCCCTTCTTTCAGGCAGCCACTCAGGCACTTGTTTGTGTCAAAATATTGGTTTGACCCATTCAGCATTAGTGAATGTTTAGAGATGGTCAATCCGAAGCTGCTCTGTATAAAGTCATCAAACATCACCCCCTATCTTCCAAAGTCTTTCAATCAGCATGTGTTATACTGGAAGACAAATGAATGCAGGACATGGTTGTTATGCTATTCGGCCCCTGTGCTGTGGGCTGATGATTTCTGGTAGCACCACCTTCTTATTACATTCTAAGCAACGAAAGGATAGAAAGTACTGAGCTTCTGTACTGTTGATGGGTGACCATTCACTGCGGTGCAATCTTTGCAGGCTTGTACAGTCACAGACAACAGAAGCAAAAATGGGCTTCATTTGGTTGATGTAGGTGGAGGCTTTGGGGTCACTCTGCATCCACTGTGCATTTCTTTTGAAGGACTTAACAGAGAGTTGCAGAGACTTCTCCACGGTGTTAACATGCAGATAGAAACTGCTATCACTACCATGCTGAGAACTCCTGAACTTGGTGTGAAGTTGCCTCCATATTCAATGTTGTAGGCCTCAACAATGACTGGCAATATTGAGGTTTTAAGCATCAAAGTGGCACCACCATTGCACAGGCTACCTATGCAATCGGAAAATGAGATCAGTAAATGTGAAGGACCTATTATCCACTGTGGAAAATGCAAAGTTAGCACCAAAAGCGCTGTTCACTTTCCTTCATGTCAAGATCCCAGGACTCCTTGTGTGCAGTCTTCAGTATCCTCACTGAAGAGTCGGATTTCACAGTACTTTTGAAAGATGGCAAGTTTGCCTTGGTGAAATCATTTCTGAGATGCACATGCTGTCCATGTGTCAATGTCCAAGCTTGTAACCGTGACTGTGTGTGCTTATCACTGTGGTGTTGAGATTAGCTGTTACATGATGTACGGAAGTTGGACTCTGTAATGATCCATTTAATAGGAATTACGCTTCAGCAGATGTGTTTAGTGCAATGCAAATTTTCTCAGCTGGCAGAAATCCCTGTAACATCCAGAAAAAGTGTTTTTGTGTGCATCAGTGTTGGCATGACCAGGGACAACTTGCCAGATCTTGAATTTGTATTGATCTCCCTAACCATGTTGACATTAATTAAAAATATATTAAGACATCAGATTCTGTCCAGCTGTCAAACTTTGAAGTTGTCATCTTGTGGATGAAGATGTACCTGTATACAATGTCTTGTCTCAGTACTGATTCTACTTACCTGATTTTAATGTAATTAATATTTGTTTGTATGGCATGTCAGCTTTTTGGGGAAGTTTGAAATAAGCTATATGGATGGAACTCAGAAATAAGAAAAGGATGACCACCTTCATGGAATTGTACTATATGCCCCCTGCTTCCCCCAACATCCCAATTGTTAGCGGGAAATTGAGGAACAAATATATAGAGAGATCTCAGATATATTTAAGAGTAATAGGATTGCATTAGTATGGGATTTTAACTTTCCAAGCATAAACTGGGACTGACACAGGGCTTGGATGGTGAGGAATTTGTTAAATGTGTTTAAGAAAATTTTCTTTATCAATTTGTAAATGTACTTACAAGAGAAAGAGCAAAACTTGACCTTCTCTTGGGAAATAAGGCAGGGCAAGTGACTGAAGTATTGGTGGGGAGCACTTTGGTGATCTTAGTTTTACTAGTCTTAAAATAGTTATGAAAAAGGAGAGACCTTGTATAAAATTAAATTTCTTAATTACAGTAAAACAAATTTTGATGGTATGAGACAGGATCTTTCAAAAGTTGATTGGAGTTCACAGGTAAAGGGACAACTGGCAATTGGGAGGCTTTCAAAAGTGAGATAACACTGTCAGAGTGAAGGGTAAGGCTGGTAAAAGAAGGGAGCAATGGTTGAATAAAGACATTGAAGCCCTGGTCAAGAATAAGAAGAGGCATATGTCAGATATAGACAACTGGGATCAAGTAAATCCCTTGAAGACTATAAGGGGTGTAGGGGCATTTTTAAGAGGGGAATCAGGAGGGCAAAAAGGGGATATGAAATAGCCTTGGCAAATAGAGTTAAGGTGGGAGGGATGCCTTCTATGGTTGAAAAGCTAGTGGAAAGTCGGACACCAAGATTTTACAGGAAGTGTATCCTGGAAGTTTTCCTGACAGTATGGTAACAAGATCACAAACCCACAGATTGAAGTAGGAGAAGAAATCAAAGACTAAAGATAAGGAAGTTGAAATTCAGTTATCAGAGACTATGCTTGATAAAATGGTTGAGAAAAGACAAGAACAGGTGGGTACAAAGTGTATATTTTTAGTTCAGGGAAATTAGCTGAATTGTGACAGAAAGGTTAAAAGCTAAAGCAGTTGTATCAAAAAGCATACACAGAAGAGGAATCTGACTGTTTCCCAGAATTACTATCTTAAATTACTATCTTAAAACTGAAGTCTTGATGAGGAAATCGAGACCATTACACATTCATGCAGATGAAAAATGCGCAGAATTTCATCAAGTTGTATTATTGGTGGGTAATAGAAAAGAGGTGTTGTGGAAAGCATATGAGGGATCAATAGGAGGTCATTTGGGAGTAAGGAAAACTCAAGCCAAAATATAAAAACCATTTTTATTGTACCTGGACTGCATAGATATGTAGTTGAATTTTGCCACGCATATCATATATGTCATGAGATAGTGTCAAGCTCAGGCAGTGATAACCAGCATCCTTAATACCAATTCCTGCATTTGACGAATCTTTTACAAGAGTCTTAAATTATTGTGTAGGCTCTTTACCTAAAACAAAAAAAGTGGGAATCAGTATTTGTGGACCACAACGGATGTGTCTATTAGCTTTCCAGAAACCATCTCTTATGCAGTATCATGGCTAAAAAGATTGTAGAAGAGTTACACAATTTTTTTGGAATAGATACAGACTACCCACAGAAATACAATCAGATCAAGGGTCGAATTTTACATCAAAGTTATTCAAGGAAGGTACAGAATAAACTTAGGAGTAAAACAATTCAAATCCACTATGTACCATTCAGAATTCCAGGAAGCATTAGAACAGTGGTATCAAACTTTAAAGACCATGTTGAAGGCTTAAAGTCAAGACTATCCAGAGGATTGAGATAAAAGAGTTCCATTTGTACTTTTTGCAATTAGGGATGTACCTAATGAATCATCTAAATTCAGGCTATTTCAATTAGTTTTCGGACATGAGGTGAGTGGACTATTGAAATTAATTGATGAAAGTTTGTTGAGTCAGAGTTCAGAGACTGCATATTTGTACTACATGTCAAATTGTAGGGAAAGGTTAAATAGAGAGGGTGAGTTGGGTAAACAGCATTTAAAAATAGCACAGCATGTGATGAAACAGGAAGCAAACAAATATAAAATTCACAATTTTCCTAGTGGAGATGAAGTTTAGTATTACTACCAGTGATTGATCAATCTTTGAAGTGGGCATTATCAAATCAAAAAGAAAGTGAGTGAGGTGAATTATTGATAAGAACACTAGGTAGAAGAAAATCTCACAAAGTGTGTCATGCAAAATGCTTAAACGGCATTTTGATAGGGAAGGAAAGCAAAAGGAGAATGTGTTACTTGGTTGTAACACAGAATGAAGAACCAAGTTCAGAGGATTTTAAATTGAACATTCCTCTAATTAAATTGGACAATGAGGAAGTTCTCAAGAATTATTAAGTTACCTTCTAGAGGGAAATCAAAATAACCTGAAAGAGTTACTGCAATCACATGGAGAGGTATGTGGGAATAAGCTGGGAAGTACTAAGTTAATTACACATGATGTAGATATTGGAAATTATATTCTAATTACGCAACATCCTTACAGATGTAATCCTCTAAAGGTGGCACAGGTTCAAAAAGAGATTGAAAGCATGCTCAAAGACAATATAATCAAAGTGAGTTGCACCAAGTGGAGCTCATGCTAATGGTGCCAAAAACAAATGGAACCTAATGATTATCTACAGACTATTGTAAAGTCACTGCAATTAGAAAAACTGACTCAAGTCTTATTCCATATTTGGAAGACTGTATCGAGAAATTGGGATAAACTACTTATGTTTTGAAGCCAGACTTACTTAGAGGCTACTTTCATCTGAAAGGGCAAAGGAAATTTTGGCTTTCATGATACCAAATGATTGTACCACTTTAAAGTCATGCTGTTTGGTGTGCAGAATGTACCAGCCACAATTCAAAGACTAGCCAATAAAGAAATTTCAGGATTACCTGGTTGAATGGAGTACGTAGATAATCTCGTGATTTTTAGTCGCATGTGGAAGTAACATTTGAAGCATCTATCGGAATTATCCGATCAATTTTGGGAGGCAGGCTTAGTGATAAACCTGGCTGAGTGAATTTCCAAAAGCCCAAGTCCCATTTTTGGGCATGGGCAAACAGCCCCACGGGATATGAAAATAAAGGTTGTTGGTGAGTTTCCCACACCATCAATGAAAAGGGAAGTATTATGAACCTTGGGACAGGGTGGTTTTTATTGGAAGTTCTTAACAAATTTTAGCAATGTGGTTGCTCCGTTCACTGACCAGTTGAAGAAGTACAGAAAATGGAGGAATGTCAGAATGCGTTTGACAGCCTGAAAGCTGTGTTAACTACCATCCCAGCGTTAACCACAGCTAAAAGGTGAAGTTCTAAATTGGGGAAAGACCAATTTTGACGGTATTAGGCAAGAACCTTCGAAAGCTGATTGGGCGCAAATGTTCGCAGGTAAAGGGATGGCTGGAAAATGGGAAGCCTTTAGAAATGAGATAACAAGAATCCAGAGAAAGTATATTCCTGTCAGGGTGAAAGGGAAGGCTGGTAGGTATACGGAATGCTGGATGACTAAAGAAATTGAGGGTTTGGTTAAGAAAAAGAAGGAAGCATATGTAAGGTATAGACAGGATAGATCGAGTGAATCCTTAGAAGAGTGTAAAGGCAATAGGAGTATACTTAAGAGGGAAATCAGGAGGGCAAAACGGGGACATGAAATAGCTTTGGCAAATAGAGTTAAGGAGAATCCAAAGGGTTTTTACAAATACATTAAGGACAAAAGGGTAAATAGGGAGAGAATAGGCCCCCTCGAAAATCAGCAAGGCAGCCTTTGTGTGGAGCCGCAGAAAATGGGGAAGATACTAAACAAGTATTTTGCATCAGTATTTACTGTGGAAAAGGACACGGAAGATATAGAAAGTAGTGAAATAGATGGTGACACCTTGCAAAATGTCCATATTACAGAGGAGGAAGTTTTCCTGATGTCTTGAAACATATAAAGGTGGATGAATCCCCAAGACCTGATCAGGTGTACCCGAGAACTCTAGGGGAAGCTAGAGCTGTGTTCGCTGGGCCTACTGCTGACTTATTTGTATCATCGCTAGTCACAGGTGAGGTGCTGGAAGACTGGTGGTTGGCTAACGTGGTGCCACTCTTTAAGAAGGGTAGTCAGGGCAAGCCAGGGAACTATAGACCAGTGAAACTGACGTCGGTGGTGGGCAGGTTGTTGGAGGGAATCCTGAGGGACAGGGATGTACATGTATTTGTAAAGGCAAAGACTGATTAGGGATAGTCAACATGGCTTTGTGCATGGGAAATCATGTCTCACAAACTTGATTGAGTTTTTTGAGGAAGTAATAAAGAGGATTGATGAGGGCAGAGTGGTAGATGTGATCTATATGGACTTCAGTAAGGCGTTCGACAAGGTTCCCCATGGGAGACTGGTTAGCAAGGTTAGATCTCAAGGAGAACTACCCATGTGGATATAAAACTGGTTCAAGGGTAGAAGACAGAGGGTGGTGGTGGAGGGTTGTTTTTCAGACTGGAGGCCTGTGACCAGTGGAGTGCCACAAGGATCGGTGCTGGGCCCTCTACTTTTTGTCATTTACTTAAATGATTTGGATGCGAGCATAAGAGGTACAGTTAGTAAATTTGCAGATGACACCAAAGTTGGAGGTGTAGTGGACAGTGAAGAGGGTTACCTCAGATTACAACAGGATCTTGATCAGATGGGCCAATGGGCTGAGAAGTGGCAGATGAAATTTAATTCAGATAAATGTGAGGTGCTGGCTGCATTTTGGGAAAACAAATCTTAGCAGGACTTATACACTTAATGGTAAGGTACTAGAGAGTGTTGCTGAACAAAGAGAGTGCAGATTCATATCTCCTTGAATGTGGAGTCGCAGGTAGATAGGATAGTGAAGAAGGCGTTTGGTATGCTTTCTTTTATTGGTCAGAGTATTGAGTACAGGAGTTGGGAGGTCATGTTGCGGCTGTACAGGACATTGGTTGGGCCACTGTTGGAATATTGTGTGCAATTCTGGTCTCCTTCCTATCGGAAAGATGTTGTGAAACTTGAAAGCGTTCAGAAACGATTTACAAGGATGTTGCCAGGGTTGGAGGATTTGAGCTATAGGGTGAAGCTGAACAGGCTGGGGCTGTTTTCTCTGGAGTGTTGCAGGCTGAGGGGTGACATTATAGAGGTTTACAAAATCATGTGGGGAATGGATAGGATAAATAGACAATGTCTTTTCCCTAGGGTGAAGGAGTTCGGAACTAGAGGACATAGGTTTAGGGTGAGAGGGGAAAGATATAAAAGAGACCTAAGGTGCAACATTTTCACACAGAGGGTGGTACGTGTATGGAATGAGCTGCCAGAAGAAGTGGTGGAGGCTGGTACAATTGCAACATTTAAGAGGCATTTGGATGGGTATACGAATAGGAAGGGTTTGGAAGGATATGGGCCGGTGCTGGTAGGTGGGACTAAATTGGGTTGGGAAATCTGGTCAGCATGGGCGGGTTGGACCGAAGCGTCTGTTTTCATGCTGTACATCTCTATGGCTCTATGACTTTATAATTACACAAAACCATTTAATGTAGCTATCAATGAGAGTGATATGCATGTTGGTGCTGTACTTATACAAGACAATGATGAGTAGATAGAAAGACCTACTGGGTATTTTTCCAGAAAGGTGAATATTCACCAACAGAAATATTCCAAGATTGGGGAGAAGACCTTGTGTTTAATGTTCACATTGCATTACTTCAACATTTATGGTGCCAGTGATGTGTCTGAGACACATGTGTATCCTAATCATAACCCCTCAAAGATTTTAGAAAATTTTAAAGGATAAAAATCCCAGACTATTTAGATGGAGCTTATTATTGCAGCTGTTCAATTTGAAAATTATATTCATGGCAGGATGAGAGAATGTAATCGCTGACACATTGTCATGACTTTGATGAAAGAAGATGGAGGTGTTCTGTGGTGGAAGAAACTGCTTGAAATTGAATGCTTAGAGTAAATGCAATGCATTTGTATTGTGGTATATTAATAGCATGAGACTAAACATTCATTAATGAAGCCATCTTTGTTTATTGATGGTTCAATTTTTAAGGGAGGAGGTGTGACAATACTGCAGCTTTAAGAGGTGTATTTTTTTAATGAAGAGAGGTTGAGACAGAGGTACTGAGCTGTCTAGTCTAAGCCAATAAAGTGGATAACTTGTGAGGCCTTGGGGGTTTTTAAAAGTTGGAACAATAGTAGCAGCATGAAGGGGTGGGGTCAAGCTCCCTTGGAAGAAGGATTTTAGCTTAACTTTCGGTAGCTATTGGGATTTGGAAGCTGCTATACATCTCTACCTGCTGGGCTTGAGTTCTCTCTCTCTCTCCCCCCACTCTCTCTCTCTTTATCTCCCTCTGAATTTCCTCTGATGTTCTTTCCTCCTGGACTGGACAATTGCAAATGAGGCAATCTTTTTAATTGAATTTGCCTTTGTCAAGGGTATGTTTATGGGATACTACCATATTGGAAGCAGTTGCTGTTTATTAGTTAAATAATCTATTATTCTGTTCAGATTTCCAAAAGTGTTAATTTATTCTAAATCTTCTTTTTTGCTTTTAGTTTAACTATAGTATAAGAATATAGTGTGTTTTGCTTCAGCCCTGATAGTTTGACCAAGTGAATTGCAACCAGAACACAATGCCTTACACTTGCCTTTAAAAATAAGAAACGTTGGCTATCTTCCCTATATATTTTGAGGAAGTTTGGTTGGACCCACAACTAAAGAAGTATTAACCTGAATCCCTAGGTCTCTCTCTATTCGACGACACCACCCAGGGTTCTACCATTAACTGTATAAGTCCTGCCCTTCAATATTGCTGTCATCCACAAACTTACTAACCATGCTTGCTAAATTCTCATCCAACTTATTTATGTAAATGATCAATAAGAGTGGGCACGGCTTTGATCCCTGCAGAATATCTCTGGTCACTGGCTCCAATCCGAAAAACAACCCTCCACCACTATCCTCCATCTCTGACCTTCAAGTCAATTTTGTATCCAATTGGTAAGCTCTCCCTGAATCCCATCTGACCTAATTTTGCTAGTCAGTCTACCATGCGGAACCTTGTCAAAGACTTTACTAAAGTTCATGGAGACAACGTTTGTGGCTCCACCCTCATCAGTCGTTTTGGTTACTTCCTCAAAAAACTCAATTAAGTTTGTGAGACACAATTTTCCAATTTTGCCGACAACCTCTAATCAGTCCTTGCCTCTCCAAATTTCCGTGTTGTATGACATTATGATGTTATCACTCTTTAAATGCTACACAGTACATCTCAGCATTTTAAAATGGATACTGCATTGAAAATTTGCTCCTATAAAGTGTACATTGATGAGTTATCCTATTTTAATTGTCCTATACTCAATACTGTAACCACCAAAACAAAATTTTATAAGCTATTGACCTGCAATTAATAACTCAAAGACCTACAAAGAAATTTAAAAACAATGCTAGAATTCTCAAGACGCCTCTAAGCTCAGGCAATGTTTCTATAGAATGGTCACTTGGAATGTCTGCACATAAGACTGCAATGCAGCTTTGTTAGCTTTTCTTCATGGCTGGGGTTTAGTCAAAATTTCTTTCTGTTATTCAGTCAGATAAGGAATTCATGTGACGTTGAACCCGCAACTGTTTGAAAGCTAAGATATTACATGCAGTGGTAGTTAATGAAAATAATATCCATTGTTGATAACCATTTGGGATGGTAATCTATTCCTGTTTGCTGCAATTGATATTAACTTAGATTAGATTACATTACATTACATGTGGAAACAGGCCCTTCGGCCCAACACCGACCTGCCGAAGCGTAACCCACCCATACGCCTACATTTACCCCTTACCTAACACTACGGGCAATTTAGCATGGCCAATTCACCTGGCCTGCACATCTTTGTGACTGTGGGAGGAAACCAGAGCACCCGGAGGAAACCCACGCAGACACGGGGAGAACGTGCAAACTCCACACAGTCAGTCGCCTGAGGCGGGAATTGAACCCGGGTCTCTGGCGCTGTGAGGCAGCAGTGCCACCGTGCCACCGTGCCGCCCACAAACTGATAGCTGAAAGATTGCATTTCAGTGCTAATGAGTGCAAATGATTCGGAATAATTGATTTTAGAGCGAATGAAACCATTTGAGAGTGAATGACGCTAAAAGATGTCTGGTAGGGGGTCCTTGATCTTACAGGTAGGTCCTCTGCTGACCTTCAAGTGCCTGAGTGGTACAAGATGTGGTGGACCTTTTCAAAATGAGGCAACGCTGGGGTCAGGCTGACTCTAGCCTGTGGCTGAGACCTTTGTTTGCCTTCACAAGCTTCTGCCCATTGACTTTGGAATTAAACATCTGGTTTCATAGCAACTTGGTCACTGCACATCCCAGATGGCCTCCTTCTTCAAGGACCGCAATTTCCCCCCCGGACCTTTGTTTGCCTTCACAAGCTTCTGCCCATTGACTTTGGAATTAAACATCTGGTTTCATAGCAACTTGGTCACTGCACTTCCTGTATGGCAACAATCACCGTGTGTCTCAAAACTGTTGTTTTGACTGTAATGTACTTTCAGTGGTTGTGAGATTATGAATGGTGCTACAGAAATGCAAGTTTTATTTCGACCAGTCATCTGGGTGCCAAAATCTTTGGACGTTGTTAATATTTCGAGCTACTCATTTCCTGCTTGTAAATCTGGTCTTCTTATCTGTCAGTGAGATCATTGACCTATTTATAGATTTTCTTTCAAGAAAGTCATTAGTGGTTTCAGAGCGTACATTTAATAAACTATCATCAAGAAATCTGTTTGTCTAAAACTTCAAGTTGCTTTTGATCCTAACTTATTATATTAGCTCATTCTTGCACATCCGAAAGTGTGTGCTGACGGCTGGGACTGGCACAGACCTGGGGACAATTATTCACGGCACTGGCATACAGATATTGAAGAAGAAGAAAATCTTCCATTTCCTTCAAACAGGGTGAATTATAGTTTGCTGCCCCAATGTTAGAGTTTGCTGATAATACAACACTTTACATATATACAGCACCTTTAGTGTAATATCCATGCATTTGTTCGCTCTAGATTGGACGAAATCAACACATGTCTGGCAGCTCTCACACACTCAACCCTCAGTGAATTTGAACTTATCCAAAACTCTGCTGTCCATGCCTTGTCTTGTGTCAGGTCCCATTTCCTGATCTTTTCCCAGTGCTCACTGACTTACACTGGTTCCCAAACAATGATACCTTGATTTCAAAATTCCCATCCTTGTTTTTGAACCCCACAATGGACTTGTTCCTCCCTGTAATCTCTTCCAGGGCTGGAAGAGCACAGCAGTTCAGGCAGCATCCAAGGAGCTTCGAAATCGACGTTTCGGGCAAAAGCCCTTCATCAGGAATAAAGGCAGTGAGCCTGGAGCGTGGAGAGATAAGCTAGAGGAGGATGGGGGGTGGGGAGAAAGTAGCATAGAGTACA
>NC_057713.1:97461915-97478140 GCF_004010195.1 Chiloscyllium plagiosum
GCAGAGGCGGAGGAATTGGGAATATGGGATGGCATTTTTGCAAGAGGTAGGGTGGGAAGAGGTGTAATCCAGGTAGCTGTGGGAGTCGGTGGGTTTGTAAAAAATGTCAGTGTCAAGTCGGTCGTCATTAATGGAGATGGAGAGGTCCAGGAAGGGGAGGGAGGTGTCAGAGATGGTCCAGGTAAATTTAAGGTCAGGGTGGAATGTGTTGGTGAAAATGATGAATTGCTCAACCTCCTCGCGGGAGCACGAGGTGGTGCCAATGCAGTCATCAATGTAGCGGAGGAAGAGGTGGGGAGTGGTGCCGGTGTAATTACGGTCTCCTCCAGGGCTACAACCCCCTGTGGCCTCTATGTTCCTCTAATTCTGGCCTCTTGCACATCCCTGGCCATGCGATCAGTTGTATGGGCCTGAGTTCTATAAATCATCCCAGAAACCTCTCTGCCACGTTACCTTGCTTTTCTCTTTTCAGATATTTCTTAAAATCTGTTTGTTGCCAATGTAACATTTGCCTCACTCACTGCCTCACCCACAACCTCACTCATTGCTTCATCCACAGCCTCACTCACTGCTTCATCCATCACCTCACTCTCTGCCTCACTCACTGCTTCACTCTCTCTCACTCACCCCCTCACTCTCTCTCACTCACTACCTCAACACTTCATCCACCGCCTCACTTACCACCTCACTCTGTCTCGCTCTCTGCCTAATTCTGTCTCACTCACCACTTCAGTCACAATCTCATTCACCAGCTCATCTCCTCACCCATCAGCTTCACTCACCATCTCACTCTGTCTCGCTCATCACCTCACTCCTTGTATCACTCACTACCTTGCTCATCACTTGCTGCTCCTCTTTGGAGTCAGAGAGTGTGAGGCAGTGGGCTGTCGAGGGAAATGGTAAATATGAGACAGTAAGCCATTGGGAACAGATAGAGAGTGGGAGGCAAGGAGTGTTCGGGAATGAGAGAGTGAGTGTTCAGGAGTGGAAGATGGAGTGATCAGGAGTGGGAGACGGAGTGATCAGGAGTGGGAGACGGAGTGATCAGGAGTGGGAGATGGAGTGATCAGGAATTGATACAGAGTATAGCAGTGAGTGATCAGGAGTTGATCCAGAATGTAGCAGTAAGTGATCAGGAGTAGGAGATGGAGTGATCAGGAATTGATCCAGAGTGTAGCAGTGAGTGATAAGGGGGAGAGGGAATGATCAGGAGTGCGAGATGGAGTGATCAGGAGTTGGTCCAGAGTCTGGCTGTGAGTGATCAGGACTGGGAAAGGGAGTGATCAGGAGTATGATCAGGAGTGGAGGACTGAGTGATCTGGCATGGGGCAGTGAGTGAGATGGTGCAAACTGTTGTTGTGCATTCAACTGACAATGGGCACACAACAGGGACAATAAGGATGGGAGGAATCAAGCATGAATTGGAGGATTTAATGGATGCTTTCCTGTTCCAGTTTGATGTCATGAGATACAGCACTTCTTGAAACATATGTCTTTGATCAAGGTTTGGGTTATCTGATTAAACCTTCCTTTTGTGGCTACATCCCTTTTCTTGTTTTACAATGGTTCTTGGAAGCAGCTTGGAAGTTTCTGTGCATTAAAGGTGCTATGTAAATATATGGTGTTGTTGTTGTACAACATCCCAAGAAGCCTCACATGAGTGCCATCAGACAAAATTTGACACCAAGCCACATAAAGAGATACAAAAAAAAATACAGATTCAACAAATATAAGGCAATAGTTCTTATCACAACATAGAAATTTTGTGAAAATTCTTTAAAAGGTTTAGCTATACCGCTTTGTGGTCACTGATTATTTTGGAGCGATCTGAAATGATAAGAGTTAACCGCAGCTAGACCGTACTATCACAATCAGCGTGACCTCAGCTCGTAGGATAAAGCAAGTGTTGAAATATTCCGGCAATGGAGTGACCACCTCCAGTACTGACAGTGACCATGTTTTATGAGGCAGTAACAGGAAGACCATTGCTTCATTGCTGTTTGGAATATTTTAAACTCCAGTAATTGAAGTATCAAACACTGTGCAGAAACAGATGCCTGAACCACAATTGAAACATTCCCTGCTGACATTGCATTGAAGTAGTTTAACATACTAATTGATTTTTCTCCTGCAACCCCTTATGGCTTATTACCCTCAAGATGACGTACTTGATGCACTCTCAGGCAGAACTGACGGCTTTAAACAAGTCTGCAATAGCAAACATGCCAGCACTTCCCAATTCTTTGAAGGCAGTTCAAAAAGGCAAGTCACAACTTTGCTTTAATTAAGATTAGAAATGTCTTCATTCCAACTCATTTCTTTTCTTCTGATTTTGTCTGTCTCCAAAGGTAGCGACTCATGATTCATTGTGAACCTTAGCTCATTGTGGTAGATGTCCAAATCATTCTGTGTGTGAGCCTAAACAGCCAGTGCTGCTGACTGTAGAGGCCAGTAAGGCTTCCTCTCTTCCTGGTTGTGAAGTCATTCATAACAGAGAGCTCAGAAAGAGGTCATTCAGCCCATCATTCTGAAAGAGCTATCCAATTAGTCCCACTCTCCCTTTTCTCTTTCCTCCTAATTATTTATTTCCTTTACAAGTATTTATCCAATCGATATGTCTGCAGACATCACCGAACCTGTACTGAATGCCTATGCTCACCTCCCATTTTATTTAGACTGCACATGTATAGTATAAAGCTGATTCTTAAAAAATTGCCTAACCCGTATTTCTTCAATTCATCAATGTTGTAGCGATTGGAATGAGGTCAGCTAGGTAGACCTCATGGAATATGAGTTCCCTGCTTGGGGCTGTTAACCTGGTCCAATCAGGGAGCCCTGGTTGACAGATATAAACAGGAGTGTCAGGGGCTAAGCTCACTCTGAGGAAGCCAGATGAGTGTTTTATACTATGCACGTGTCAATAAAGGGTTACATGATGACAGGATACCAACGTTTGTGGAAGTATTTCACATGTATTCTTTAATTGCATTTTTTTTCATTGTTTGACATTTGTTTATTCTTTTTTTAAACATCCTTGACAGATTTCGTTCCTCATAAGAATGTTCCTGCGTATCAGCAAATGCAGACTTATCTAATTCACTTTTGAAAATTCTGATTGAATTTGCTTCCCTTGCCCTTTCAGGCAGTGCTTTCTAGATCACAACTCAGTTCCTCAACTCCCATGCCACTTACATCAGATGTCCACTGGTTGCTGACTCCCCTGCCAGTGGAAAAAGTGTATTTTTATTTATACTATCAAAGCCCTTCATAATTTTGAACGATTAAATTACCCTTTAAGGAGGAGAACCACAAACCAGCTTTTTGGGTCTTGTAACAGAATTCCCTAACAAAGGAACGACATATGATCTGCCAAATTGAGACATTATTAGTCAATAGATTTTTAGCCAATTGAAATACATTTTTATAGTAACTTCATAATTTTTTTCTTGCTGCTGGATTGTGACATTCCTCAAAATGAATGCACACCTTAATCTGTTTCAAAAACAGAAGTTTAATTGGTGCACCCTGGAAGTAGAGAATTATTTCATTTGGAAACTATTGCATTTTCTAAAGTTACCATTGATCGTTTTTGAAGATTTTGCTTTAATAGTTGTGTTCTTCCGCACACAAAGGGTGGTAGATGTTTTCTCTTCCACAAATAGTGGTGGATGTAGGATCAGTTGTTAATTTTAAATCTAAGATAGATAAACTTTTGTTAGGAAAGGAAGGAAGGGATTTAAGCCAAAGGCAGGTATACCGAGTTAAGCCACAGATCAGCCATGATCTCATTGAATGGTGGAACAAGCTTATGGGGCTGAATTGCTTACTCCTGTGTTCGTATGTTCCAATATTTGCCCCTCCACTCAAATCAATGAACCATGTTATCAGGTCACTATGGCATTGTTGATTGTGGGAGCTGCTTGTGTATAAATTAGTTTCTCACATCGCGCCACTGTGACTGCACTGCAAAAGTGTTTCATTGAATTACTTTGGGATGTTTTGAGGCTGTGAATGGTGCTATATAAATGCACATCTTTTCCTCTCTCTTTCTTGGACCATAGTGGGGCATCAAAACAGGAAAACACTGATGACTAAAGCACCCAATCTAACATCATTAGAATTCTAATATTCAGATCATGAACCCTTTGGGGTTTATATTAAAGTAAATCACATATCCATAAAAAACCAGGAGCAAAGCATTGAAAAGCTTGTTACACCTAGTGAACAGAGGTAAAGTGGCTTCTTTTTTGGTCTCATTTTGTTGCTTCCTGTGTCTTTTGGGAATAAATATGGTTTGTGTTGGGACATGCTGAGTTGTTCAAGCTATACCCAGGCATTTGTTACTTTTGTATTTTGTGTAATTGTTTGTGACTTAGGCAACTTCAGTCTGCCAAATGTAATTGTGTTTGACATCCATTTTTGAATAATAGGCTCTCTGGACTTGCTAAGCTCACCACCCTGCAGTCACAACTTGGAAATGGTCAGTGTTGCCCACGACAGCTTGATTTTCCCTGTCAAGGCTCCAGTTTTGTTTTAAGTTTCTGGATTCCTTGAACTGATAGGATATATCGAGACTATACACCCACACTCACAGCCCTGTATCTAAATATTTATATCGTGGATGTGGGAGAAATGGAATATGACTAATGACTTTCCGGACACTGTTCCCGCCGGATCACATTTCAGAAAGATAGGTTTGGTTACTTCCATGTGATCAGCCATGGCTCCAAGTGGCTGGATACGCGACCTGCATGACAAATTCAATGTTTGAACTCCTTGAACAATTGTTGATTTGTGACGCAGCTGTCAAACATTTTGAAATCAGTTACAACTTAAAGAATAAATATTTATGCTTTTGTAAGACAGAGTCACCACTTCATTCTTCCAGTTTTATCTTTTCTCTGATATGAACCAAGCACAAGGTCAAGACAAACGCTTGATGAAATCATAAGACCAATGATACCAGCTTTTACAGAAGTGGGATATGAACTAGATTTATTTTCTTTCAATTATTCATGGGTTGCTGGCAAGGCCAGTGTTTATTTCCCATTCAGGACTTCCCTGGAGAAGGTGGTAGTTAGTTACCATCTCAAACCTTTGTGGCCCATGTGGTGTTGGCACACTCACAGTGCTGTTAGGGAGAGTCCCAGGACTTTGACCATGAAGGAACGGTGATAGAAATCCAAGTTGGGATGGTGTGTGACTTAGAGAGCAACTTGCAGTTGTCTGGTCTTCTTGTAAGGGAGCTGCTCTTGTCTAAGTGGAGAGGTTGGGATTTGGAGCATGCTGTTCCAATAGCCTATTAGTAAGAGATTTTTGAGCCTGCCTTCGGAAATCAGAAAACATCCACACAAACAACTTAGGTTGGAGTGAGTGTGACAAGGAAAATTGTTCCCTATTTCTTTGTTAAAACTAGGAAGCCCACCATAATCAGATTCTAATTCAGGATGTACAAGTATTGGAAGAGATTTGTATGGAATGGAAAAGACAAGTTTTTCTGTCAATTCTCTCAGCTTTTCCTTGATTAATTTAGCTTGATTTAATGGGAAGGTAAAGCTGATGAATAGAAAATATGAAGTCAAATTATGTACAGTCTGTTAGTAAAATGATTATTATAAGTCATTGTGGACTGGCATAGTTTGATCTTCAATGTTTAACAATTATTACCCTGAAACTAAATTTTTTGCCTGAGCCTATATAATTCAGGGAGGAAATTACATAAAATATTTGGAAAAATACAGAAGTTCTCAGTAAATAGATATCAAGTCCGTCATGATTTCTATGATAGCAAGTCTTTGATTCCACCAGTTATATTCTGAATGTTGTGAACTATATCAAAAAGGAAATGACAATGGTTGGACGTTTTAATGTCACCTCAACAAAGGCTTGAGACAAGATGATATGTAACTATTTGTCTAATAAAGGGGTAAGTTAAAGTATGAATCAAATGGGCCAAATTTTCAGCTTCTTTGCTGAGGAATTCAAATTTCCCACCTCCCTCACTCCACCATTGGTGACTGTTGTATATGTTCTATTTCACGTCTTTGGAGAGATCCATTAGTTTCTGTGGGTAAAGGTTTAATTGAAACTCCTAAGTGAGGACTTTCGATTGTCCTTGTAATGATTTCCTTCCACTGTTTTCTGGAATCCTGCACTCCAGAGAAGACTGACTTTGGTGAGTGAGTGTCTGGGTACATGATCAGTCCAACTGGGACAGCACAGTGGATCAGGGTTAGCATTGATGCCTCACAATGCCACGGACCTGGGATCGATTCCACCCTCGGGTGTCTGTGTGGAGTATACACATTCTCCCTGTGTCTGCGTGGGTTTCCTCTGGGTGCTCTGGTTTCCTCACACAGTGCAGAGATGTGCAAGTTAGGTGGATTAACCATGCTAAATTACCCAGAAATGCCCTGGGATATGTAGGTTAGGTGTGTTAGCTATGGGAAATGCAGGGTTACAGGGATAGCGTAGGGGGATGGGTCTGGCTGGGATAGTTTTTGGAGACTCAGTGTGAATTTGTTGGGCTGACTGGCCTGTTTACACACTGTAGGGATTCTGTAGAACTCAGGTATGAAAGGATGGGACCTCTCCTGTGAACAAAGCTTCAAGCATCTGGCTCGCCCTCATTTCTGCTATTCCTTCTCTCTGTATCCTGAAGAGTCATTCAGCTTTCCGCAGTGGTCTGGTATTTGTAGCTGTCCTGATATTGCATGCACACTGTTTCCTTTTGTTTTATTTTTGGTGCATTTGCAATATTCTCTCTTCAGGTAAGAGGTATATAGGTTCAAGACATACCTTGCGCTTCATCTGGTCTGACACTCTTTTATCAGCTGGAGGCAGTTGAAGTCCTTTATAAATTAATCCAAGGATCTGAGATGGTGTAAAGGAGGCAACGAGCATATTTCGAAGAAGACTAGGAGAGTTCTCCCTTGTGTCCTGGGTCAATATTTACCCCTCAACCAACACCACAAAAGGCAGATTATCTGGTTATTATGTAGGGACCACATAGCACAGTATCTAGCAAAGTTTTGATGAGTGAGAAAAGAGTGGAGGCTTATTGCTTTCACTGTTGTGCAAGCAGACTTGAAAATCTCTAACGGTCCAATGTTGTAGGCATCTAGCAACAGCCTCCAGACTGAGATAATAACTGTTTATTCAGTATACACCTCAAAGCTGTGGGAAGCTGGTGGAGATATTTGCAAGGACAATCAGTACTGTGAGAGTCAGAGCTTGGAGCCGAAAGCAGCACATTCTGTATCTCTCTCAGAGAAATATTTTGCAAAATTAAAATAGTTTCAAATATCATACTCCTAACTGTTTCTCTGCCAATCTAACATTTAGTCTGGAGATTTCCCATTATTTTGCAACAGTGAGCAGTAAGATCTCATTGGTAGCAATTTAAAGGAACTGTGAAAAGTCAACCCATTCTTGTCATCTGAATTTGACTCTTGACATACCAAGATGTTTCTCCTTTTATTGCCTATATTTTTCCTCCACCTGTAATAGCTCTGCAGCAATGTGTCCTGTATGTGTACGGATGGGTATTGTTTGGGATCAGCGATAATAGCGTATTGCTAACCAGTTTGCCACTTATTTAAAAAATAAGGTGTTTAATAAAATTGCCTGTCATTGAAAAGCTTAGTGAAAATCTCTGCTGTTCCAGTTTTATGTAATAAGGACAGCAAGTTGACCATTTTTGATTGAATAAGGCTAATGGTACAGCCTATGGAGTAAGTGGGACTTGACTACCAGCGTTTTTCTTCCACCAGAGCTGTTATAATTATTATGTTGGTGTTTGTGGGAGTTAAAATCTGGCACTCTCTCCTATGAAAAGCTGAGGTTGGGGGAGATGGGGTTACAACATTGGCATGTACGGTTCAATTGCAAACACTAAGGCCAAGACTGATAAATTTCAGTTCGTCGAAGAATATAAGGGGTTAGGCAACCAAGTTAGCAGACAAATTAATCTAATTTAGTGGTGAAAGAGGCTTGGGTGGCAGAATAACCTTTACTTGTTTTGTCATTTTTCAAAAATAACCTTTTCATGCAACATCATAAGCTAATAGAGAATCAAACTTTTCTAGACCATTATTAAATGTGTCTGAGTATATCCAAAGCCACATGTTTGAAGATATTGTCAATTATAGAATTTAAACTTTGATTGAAAAATTTACATTTTTTTTAATAATCAAATATCTTTGGAGAGAAATATACATTTATTTTTATACATTGACAATGGAAAACTACTACTGTGCCTTGCCACCTCTGTAAACAATGAGGTTTTAAAGTGTTTGTTATTTCTTTGGCAGCCAAGTGTGTATAGTAGAGATAAATTAGCTCCAGTGCACCGTGTGTGAGGTGAGTGGATTGAATCCAGCTTGTTAACATATACTCTGTTACGGACAAAAAAAAATCTGTTGCACATTATAAATGATCTGAGTTGGAAATTGGTACTAATATGTATGCAGAAACACCGGATGCCTTAGGATTCAGGTCAGACGTAAGTCAGATTGTAGGTGGCATCGAGCCATGGGAACGAAGCAAAATGCTCGTGTTAAATATTTGCTGTGTTTTGGGTAAGTTTATTTTCAGACGGAACAACAATGGGAGTCTATGGCTCTTATCATCCAAACTATGAATCCAAAATCAGCTGGGGTTTTCATTGTTGTTATCCAGCGATCTCTGCTGGCACGTTTGAGAGTCTGAACAATGTTGAACTTGGTGAGTAGTGGCTTCCTTCTTTAGTTAAACCTGGGGGCAAATGTTTCTATTTAATGTCGAACTGCCTGGTAGGGAAGAACTGAATTTGGTCCCATGGTGCCCATGATCATCTGCCAGAGACTTGGATCCCTAGATTCACAGTGATGTACACCATGAAAACAGACCCTTCGGTCCAACTTGGCCAAGCCATTAAATATTCAACATGACTCTAGTTCCATTTGCCAGCATTTGGCTCATGTTCCTCCAAACCCTGCCTAATCGCACAGTGGCTCAGTGGTTAGCACTGCTGCCTCACAGCACCAAGGTCCTGGGTTCAATTCTCACCTCACGCAACTGTCTGTGTGGAGTTTGCACATTCTCCCTGTGTCTGCATGGGTTTCCTCCGGGTGCTCCAGTTTCCCCCCAAAGTCCCATAGTGTTAGGTGCATTAGTCAGGGGTAAATGTAGGGGAATGGGTCTGGGTGGGTGGCTCTTCGGAGGGTCGGTGTGGACTTGTTGGGCCAAAGGGCCTGTTTCCACAGTGTAGGGAATCTAATCTAATCACATACCCATCCAGATGCCTTTTAAATGCTGTAACTGTACCAGTCTCTCCACTACCTCCTGTGGCAGCTCATTTCATACACACACCACTCTCTGTGATAAAAGGTGCTCCATAAGTCCCTTCTAAATCTTTCCCCTCCCACCTTAAACCTATGCCCTCTAGCTTTGGACTCCCCTACACTGGGGAAAAGACCCTGACTGTTCACCCATCCATGCCCTTCATGCTTTGAGAAACTTCTGGAAGGTCACCCCTCAGCTCCTGGGAAAGTAGTTCCAGCCTATTCAGCCTCTCCCAAAAGCTCAAACCCTCTAACCCTGGCAATATTCTTACACATCTTTTCTGAACCCTTTTAATTTTCACAACATCCTTTCTATAGATTCTAAAATGTCCAGGCTGACAACCCAGGGTCAGAAGGGAGGGTGTGTTGCACTACCAGAAGTACTATCTTTTAGATGGTATCTTAATGTGAGGTCTTAGTCTCCCTTTAAGGTGGAATAGGAGAATCCACGACCCTTTGACAAAGCAGAGAAGCTTTCTCTGATGTTCTGGCCAATATGCAACCCTCAATCAACAACAGGTCATCTGTTAGTACATTTTCATTTACAAGAATTTGCTCTGTATAAATATAGGAAAAACAGCAGTCAGATTGCAATGTATTGGGTGTAAAACACTTTGGGACATCCAGTGGGCATGATCTATGTTACATAAATCCAAACATTTTAAATATGATTCAAAAAATTGTAATAATGGAATTATTCCTTCTCAATTTCAAAGAGGACTGAGGTGATGGCAAGCCAAACTGCAACATCATTGTTTCACCAAGCAAAACAATTTGTGCAACTGGGAGTCCATCCCGTCCTCATGTGTCCTCCCCTTTCACATCCCATCACTTCATCAAGACACCAGAGTGTCCCTGGGTGCTGCATATTTGCTCCATGTCAATATATCCCTATCTCTATTGTCATGATCACAGAGCATTTCTGCAGTTTCCTTATGGAGATATCAGATCTTTAAATTCCAATATGGGTATTTTAGAAGAAGATGGCTACATTCAATTTGACTGCAGTAAATCCAGTGGCCGTCTGGAAAGAAAGCCTAGATTATCATACCTGCAGGTGCTAAAGAAGCTTCAAAAAGAGAAGTTCACTTAAACCTCATTGTAATCCACTGTATCTTAGACTGTAAACATCTTTCTTAAAAAAAGGCAACAATATGGACAAGAGACATACTTGCATTTTTCCGTATTAAGAATACAGAAGGACAGGGGTTGAAAGTAGTCAACTCTAGTCTGTGTGTTCCAATGGCCTGATGCCTTAATGTGTGGACTAGTGTAATAACGGCTACAGCTTTGAGGACAGACATTGAACACCCCTGCACTGCAGGTAAAGGATTCATCATTCTGAGTGATGAAGCTGATCAGCCAACAGGCAAATCAAAAGGAACAAGAAGAAAGAAATTTCAAAGTCTGTAAAGCAAAGAAGTTCATACTCAAAATCAACCACCAACATCAACTCTCAGTAATGTCCATTGTAATGGCCGCAACATTTGATGATCTGCTCTTCATGAATGACTCATTGATGTTGATCCATAAATATTTTACAACTTGCATCAATAATGTGTGTGTGTGTGCGTGTGTGTGTCAGTATTATTTCTTTCCTTGTAGTTAGTAACTAATATAATCATTCTTCTTTCTAACTCAAGACAGTCTGGTTATATTGGCTCCTTGTAAAACATAAATTCATTTGGTTTTGGGGAAGGATATCCACATCTTTGTAAAATTATACTCATGCTTCGTCTGTCATGAGGTGGTTATTCATATCCAGCCACTTGCCTCGTGCGCCCATCACGAAGCCAAAGTATTTGGGGTCCACACCTCCCGTCAATTCCGTGACCTTGGCATTCAGGTGTTTATATTTCACTTAGGCAGAAATTATACTCATGGTTACCAACTGAGGGGTTTGGGTAAGTAAAGGGGAGTCCGTTCTTCCTGCCTCACACATGCCATTTGGAGTATTCCATCTGAAAGTTGAACCACTGGGGGACTGTTTGTAATAGATTGGGGTCCCATGAACACAGCTTGAACCTACAGGTGAAACAAAACAATTAGAGTGGATAAAGTGGCACATTGAAATGATTTTTAAAAAAAATTTGATACCAACACATTCTTAGTCGAATTAGGAAAAGTTACTTTCAATGAGTTAACCATTTTGTCTCTCAGTTGAATAATTAGAAGATAAAGTATAGTGGAATTAGAATTTTGCCTGGAAGCAGGAAGATCTGAAATTTCATTAGGAGTGGCCAGTGTTTTAGAGATGGAAACTAAGGATGATGAAATGGATAGAGTAGCGGTAGAGAGATTAAAGTTAGAGAAGCAGAAATGAGAATTTCAAGGGAAAAGGGTAGAAAGACAAAGTGAGAGAGATGAATGGGAAAGAGATGAAAGAGCAGAGAGAGAACTTTAGGAAAATTAAACTACCAGACAAACAGCTTGAATGAAGATCGTTCGAGCTAAGGGTCAGGAAGCCTATAATAAAAACAAAATACTGCAGCTACTGAAATAAAAACAGAAAAATGCTGGAGAAACCCCAAGGAAGAAGAGTTATGTTGGATCCAAAACATGAACACTGGTTCAAAAGATGCTGCCAGACTTGTTGAATTTATCCAATGCTTTCAGTTTTTATGGCAGAAGTCCTATGTTTCCTGAGGAGACCACTGGCTCAGTCGTAAGGCCAGATGCAACTTGGTTTGCAACTCATCAGAGGTAGAGTTAGAAGTTTTCTTTATTTCTTCCGAGGGTGCCCAGTAGTTAGGGTGGCCAGATCAATATTTGTCCTTTTTAGCAAGTGAAAGTATACGTGTGTAACCTCTTTTACCTCTAGAAATTGCCACTGGGCACAAGATAGTAAAAAAGTCTAACTTAAATGTATTTGGCTTGAAAATGGCCTGACCAGACGTTCCTGGAATTTGAAACACTTAAGCAGCTTGCTTCTGACTAATGGGTACAGGCAGATCAGACAGAAAGCACCTTCGAAAGCCTCCATTAAATAATTCTCTTTGGGGAGTTGCAAAGCTGAATACTCTTCCCATTAAGAATGCAGTTGAGGAACAGAGGCGGACTGGGTCCAGGCAGTCAACCAGAAATCTGTGGTCACAGGCCTGTGCTTTATGGTCACTCATGTATATGTGGTCAGGAGGAGTTGGCAAATGTTTGATGTCAATGTCTGAGGATGTTCATGGATCACGCCCTGAGGTGGTTGGTGCTGAGCAGCATGGAGGCTCCTTGCAGCCAGATTTCCATTCCAAGAGTGTGTATGTCATCTTGTAATAAGCTGTTTCACAAACTTTAATCCCCATTAACTGGCAACTCACAGCTGCCAGGTGAAATACTTGCTTTGCTACATAAATCCATAAGAAAATGCAGCAAGATGCTCCCACATTCAAGCTGGGTCTTTGTGGACTTCTCAGCTGATTCTGCCACAAATCTCACCAAAGTCCACATCACACTGGCCCCTACAAAATCCCCCTGATAGAGACTGATCCATATAACTCTTAACTTGTAACTTTCCTTTGGACTCACTTTTAATTTCTAATACGTGTGTGTCTTGTGTTATGATTTCTTCCCGCGTCTAGCAACTAATGAATTCACTCTTTGTTAACTCAAGCAAGCCTAATTAAATTGGCTTCCTTTGAAACTAAATCCACTAGGTATTGGAGAAAAGTATCCACAAAGGAAGGGATCCTTTGTAAATTAAACTTATTGCAACCAACCAATCAGGCAGGTTTATAAAAGGAGCCAGTTCAGCCCTCCTCCTCACCCAGGAACAATTTGGGCAACACTCTCCAGATTCTGTCCATAACACTGCATAACATTAGAAAATATCGGCACCACTTATATGTTACTGAGTTCTCCAAGCTAATATGTGCGCCCATTACCAAATCCCAAGTCACTGGTTAATTGGTTGACTAACAGTCTTAATTAACAGACCACTGTGTTCCCTGGCCAACATCTGCTCCAGCTAGCTGCAGCACTCCAGCCAAGCTCAGCACATGCTGGAAGAAGGGTATTTCATTTTCCATTTGGGGGCTGTATAGCATTCTGGACTCAATATCAAGTTCAACAATTCTAGGGCTTGAGGCACCTCCTCCCATGTCCTTACCCCAGCGCCCACAAACCAAGCCTTGCTATTGCATACCACCCAGCGCGAGCCACTAATTGTCCACTAATGGATAGTCAATCTCCCAGGCTGATCATTATCCACTCATTTGTCTGTCCTTCTGTTCTTCTCTCTTTGGGCTTTATCCCAACCTATCATTTACTCCTTAATCCTTCCCCATCCCATCTTCTGCACAAAAAATAACTTTTTCCTTGGCACCATCAGTTCTGAGGAAGGGTTACCAGATCCAAATGTTGACTTTGATTTCTCTCCACAGATGCTGCCTGACCTGCTGAGCGTTCCCAGCATTTTCTGTTTCTGTTTTATTTAAACAGTCCTCATTATCTGCCTACCTCTATTCTGTGCATCCCTGGCTGGCTACACAGAACAAAGAAGAACAAAGAAAATTTACAGCCCAGGAACAGGCCCTTCGGCCCTCCAAGCCTGAGCTGATCCAAATCCATTGCCTAAACCTGTCGCCCAATTCCTAAGTATCTGTATCCCTCTGCTCCCCACCTACTAATGCATCTGTCCAGATGCACCTTAAATGAATCTACGGTGCCTGTCTCTATTACCTCTGTTGGCAATGCGTTCCAGACACCCACCACCCTCTGTGTGAAGTATTTGCCATGTGTATCCCCCTTAAACTTTCTACCTCTCACCTTGAAAGCATGACCTCTCGTTATTGAATCCTTCACCCTGGGAAAATGCTTACCTTCATGTTTTTGTAGACCTCAATCAGGTCCCTCCTCAAACTCCTTTTTTCTAACCTACTCAACCTCTCTTCATAGCTAGGCAACATTTTTGTAAACCTTCTCTGCACCCTCTCCAAAGCGTCCACATCCTTTTGGTAATGTGCAGACTAGAATTGTACACAGTATTCTAAATGCGGCTGAACCAAAGTCTTGTATAATTTTAACATGACCTGCCAGCTCTTATACTCAATACCCTGTCCAATGAAGGCAAACATACTATATGCTTTCTTGACCACTCTATCCACACGTGCAGCAACCTTCAGGGTACAATGGACCCGAACTCCCAGATCTCCCTGCTCATCAACTTTTCCCAAGGCTCTTCCATTTACAGTATACTTTGCTCTAGAATTAGAATTCCCAAAATGCATCACCTCACATTTGCCTGGATTGACCTCCATTTGCCACTTCTCCGCCCAACTCTCCAGTCTATCTATATTCTCCTGTATTCTTTGACAATCCCCTATGCTTTCTGCTACGCCACCAATCTTTGTGTCATCTGCAAACTTTCTGATCATACCAACAGTGGCCTCTTCCAGATCATCTATATATATCACAAACAACATCTGAAAGAAGAGTCCTGAAGAAGGGTTACACCCGACACATCGGCTTCTCCATCTGCTGATGCTACCTAGCTTGCTGTGTCCCTACAGCCTCCTGCCTAGTCACATCCGAAAAGCATGGCCGGAGTTGGAATAAGATTCAGAAGCCTAATAGACGTGGCCACTTAACAGGTTCCCTCAGCTCCCGAGAACTGTTGAATCTGGTGTCACGAGGCTGGTAAAATTCTGATCCAACTGTCCAGATGATCAAAGATTTATTTTCAAAGAAGACTGAAAGTGGACTGTTATTGATCTACCATATCTTGACATGTTCCAAATTCCAATAAAACATTAAGACTCCTGCAACCATGGTGAAAAACAAATCTCTCCAATATGAATTACCTGCTATCGCAGGTGAACGTGATCTGTTCACCTTGAGAGAGATGGGAGTGTAGTGGTACTGATAGTGAGTCACTAATCCAGATATCTGGACATGTGATCTGGAGACTGAGCTCAAAGTTCACCAGTAACCACTGGAGAATTTTAATTCAATGAACTGGACTGACAAAGTTAGCAGCACTGATCATTATCTTAAAAGTCACCAGATTGTCATTTGAAAAACCCTTTTTTGATTCATGTATGCCCTTCTGTACCCAGTCTGGACTGCACATGACTCCAGAATTAGAGCAAGGTGGCTGACTCTTAACTGCTCTCCTGAAATGCCTGTTGTGGAAAACCAAATCACAGTGGGTGTATCCATGCCATCAACTCCCTCTCAAACAGAATTTGGGATGGACAAAAAATGCTGGCCTTGCCAACCATGCCTACATCTTAAGAACCACAAAAATAATTCTTGAGCAATTCTACCCCTTTCTGACATGTAAATATCACTAAATAGGTTACCCCACCATATCAAGATCACTATCAAGGATAAAGTTAAAAATCACACAACACCAGATTATAGTCCAACAGGTTTATTTGGAAGTATTAGCTTTCAAAGCATTGCTCCTTCATCAGGTAATTGTGGAGGAGGTTCATAAGACACAGAATTTATAGCAAAAGATTGCAGTGTCATGCAATTGAAACAATATATTGAACAAACAATTGTTCAATATAGAATTTCAGTTGCATGACACTCTAATCTTTTGCTATAAATTCTGTGTCTTATGATCCTGTTCCAAACTACCTAATGAAGGAACAGCACTCCAAAAGCTAATACTTCCAAATAAACCACCTGTTGGACTATAACCTGGTGTTGTGTAGTTTTTAACTTTTTGCACCCCAGTCCAACACCGGCACCTTCACATCATGACAATCAAGGATGTAGGAGAAAATGAGGACTGCAGATGCTGGAGATCAGAGCTGAAAATGTGTTGCTGGAAAAGCGCAGCAGGTCAGGCAGCATCCAAGGAGCAGGAGAATCGACGTTTCGGGAATGAGCCCTTCTTCAGGAATGAGGAAAGTGTGCCAAGCAGACTAAGATAAAAGGTAGGGAGGAGGGACTTGGGGGAG
>NC_057713.1:97478251-97490276 GCF_004010195.1 Chiloscyllium plagiosum
GTGGCTCAACACTTCAATTCCCCCTCCCACTCCACCAAGGACATGCAGGTTCTTGGACTCCTCCATCGGCTGGAGGAAGAGCACCTCATCTTCCGCCTAGGAACCCTCCAACCACAAGGGATGAACTCAGATTTCTCCAGTTTCCTCATTTCCCCTCCCCCGACCTTGTCTCAGTCCCAACCCTCGAACTCAGCACCACCTTCCTAACCTAAAATCTTCTTCCTGACCTCTCCGCCCCCACACCTACTCCAGCCTATCACCCTCACCTTAACCTCCTTCCACCTATCGCATTTCCAATGCCCCTCCCCCAAGTACCTCCTCCCTACCTTTTATCTTAGCCTGCTTGGCACACTTTCCTCATTCCTGAAGAAGGGCTCATTCCCGAAACGTCGATTCTCCTGCTCCTTGGATGCTGCCTGACCTGCTGCACTTTTCTATCAAGGATGTAACCCATTGCACTGTATTTGCAAATCCTGTCAGGACCTGCATTTTCACACTCCTGGTAAAACCAGTTGTGCATTTTTAAAATTTGCTTACGGAACATGGCCATCGCTGACTGGGCTAGCATTTGTTGTTCACCCCTAATTGCCCAGAACAAGTTAGTGATGAGTTGCTGTCTTGAACTGCTGCAGTCCTTGTGGAACAGACAGACCCTGAGTGCTGATCGGAACTATTAGGACTTTGTGGCTAGCTTTTGTCACGTCTCTTTCTCACGGCAGCCCACCCCACTCATTTCTGTTTGATACACTGAGGTTGGCAGCTTTATAGGCTGTTTGATTTAAAAGCTCTCCTAAGAGGCCCTGTCAGTTTTTTTTGCAATAACCAAGCCTGAAGATTTTTCCTTTTGATGCGATGTATTCACATAGATTGTTGAACAAGGCTTTTCTGTGGACCTCTAAAGAAACCGCCTATCTTCAAATAGCTGACTTCGTTATAAAGAACAATAACGTTGCTTCTTTCCTGAGTTAAAATAAAAGTTACTTTTTCACTGCTGACTGCGCTACAGATTTAATATCCATCAAGTTGCCCAATTAGTACTTGTGGCTATGTAATAGAGCACTAGTCACAGTTCAGTTCCACTCCCTAACACCAAAACACCTCCCAGGAGGAAATGTAGACCAGTACCTAAGGGGGAATAACAGTGACCTTCCAGAAGATAAACAAGGACAGAAATCACAACCTACTGAACCACTAGTGAAAGTAAACAGGAACCCGAATTCCCACCCAGCCAGGGAGAGCTCCAGGGACCAAGACCAAACAGATTGCTTCAACCTTCAAATACGTGCTGCCTGAACTGTATACATAGTCACGCTAATAAACTTCACGCACCCATATACTCCTGTGTAAGTATGAAACATCTGTACTGAAACTGTCAGCCCTATCTCAGTGGGTAGTCCTTTCACCCATCTGAGTTGGTAGATTGGGTGTTTGAGACCCATTTCATCTAAGAAACACCACCTCTGACAATGCCATACTGGGGCTGACAGTCTGGATTTTGTGATCAAGACTGAAATATTATGTTAAGATTCTGTTGGCCCTGAAAATGAAAGATCCTTTTAAAGAAGAGTGGAGAATTTCTCCCTGATACCCACCCAACAATGATTTGTTGACCAATGTAACTAAAACAGATCATCTGATCTTTATGACATCGCTGTTTGTGGGAGTTTACTGTGCCCAATTATTCCTTACACTAAAGCAGCGACCAAGTTGCTAAAAAGAGAGATATGTTACTGAACTTTCCCCTTTGCATGCATCAGGATAAGCACAAGAAATCCAAATTTCAAACGATCACAACAGTTTATAATACCGGAGAAAGCAACATTGATTAGTTCGTAAATTGTCTCTGATTGGCTGAGGGATTAACATAAAGAAAGTGATGCAGAATTATAGTCTGCCCAAATACCTGAGTAATCCAAGAAAGTTGCAAGTCCTGACCAGATTATTTTTGCTTACACAGAATGGGTTCCTGTGGATGAACGTACGTTGCTTTTTCCCCTGCGTAGTATAAATTGTTACAATCACCTGAAATTCGGCATTGTTTTGCTTGAGTGAAAGATGAAAATTTCAGGGAAACCATCCCTTTTTTGGTAGAGCTATTCATGATCTGTGTCACCAATATGGGAATATTTTAAAAGTGTATCACTGGTTGTAAAAGCATTTTGGGACACTAACATTGTAAAAGATACAAAAAAGACCTATTCTCTCTCAATGGAGTCGGCTGGGAAGCAGTGGTGAAATCTGTTTTTTTTTAGTAGATTTCTGGCTCTCCCCAGCCACAATCAGAAATTGCAACAAAGGCTGCTTCTTCTGACCAAGTTCCTCAATTGTGATTCAGTCTCCAGGATTTCTTGACAATCCCAATGAGATTGGGATTCTTGATCGAGAGGCGGGGGGGGAGGGATGCTGGTGGACCTGGTAGTGGTTGGTGAGTGACATGACATAGCTTGTCAAAATGAAGGAGATCAGTCAGGAGTGTGATGGAATACTCCTCACTTACCTGAACGTGTGCAGCTCAAACAACACTCAAGAAACTTGGCGTTATCAAGGACAAAGTAGCCTGTTTGATTGGCACCACATCCGCAAACACTGACTCCCTTCACCACTGACCCTCAGTAGCAGCAACGTGAACCAGCAACAAAACGCACTGCGGAAATTCGCCAAGACTCCTTAGCACCTTCCAATTTCATCTCAAAGCGCAAATGCAACAGGTACTTGGCAACACCACCACCTGCAAGTTCCCCTCCAGCCCACTGACTAACCTGCCTCAGAAATATATTGCCATTCCTTCTGTGTTGCTGAGTCAAAATCTTGGATTCCCTCCGTAAAGACATTGCGGGTCTAAATGGACTGCTGTGCTTCAAGAAAGCAGCTCACCAAACCTTCTCAAGGAAAACTAGAGATGAGCAATAAATACTGGCCAGCCAGTGAGGTCCACATCTCATGAATGAATTTTAAGAAGAGTATACATGCAGAAGATATTTCTCATTGTACTCCCACAAATCATTGAAGTGGTCAGGCAGGTTGAGAAAGGATTTGTTGTAAATAAAGATCCAGTGCTTTAAACATAGAAGCGTAGAGTACAGAGGCAAGAAGGTTAGGTGAATCTTTATAAAACTCTGGTTAAGCTTCATCTAGAATATTGGAGTATGGTCTCCAATGTTGGGGGCCACATTTTCAGAAGAATGTAAACGGTTTGGAGAGGATGTGAAAAGATTCATGAGAATATTTCCAGGAATTATGGATTGAAGTTACATAGAGAGATAGATTGGCAAAAACAAATGACAGGAGAGAGGTTCAAAATTATGAGGAGGTCTTCATTGAACAGATTGGGAGAAATGATTCCCGGTAATTAAAGGGCTGAGAAACAGAAGACATTGATTTGAGATGAATAGCAACAGAACCGATCACAACATGAGGAACAGTTTTGTTTCACAATGAGTGGTTGGATTTTAATACCTAGCCCAAGAATATGGGGAAGACTGATTCAATTGTAGCTATATAAGGAAAGCGGATAATTACCCAAAGAGAAGAATTTGGAAGGCTGTAGATAAATGTTACAAGCGTGAGTTGCTCAGCAACCAGGTGTGGATACAAAGGGCTGAATGGTCTCCTTCTATGCAATCATGACTCTGTGGCACTATGAGTGGTCTCTCATATGGCCAGTGGTAAGTGAAATAGTTCCACAGAGGCCGGTATCCTGTCATCCAATCACCTTTTATTTACACATGACGTGCCCTTGACACTGATCCAGCTCTCTCAGAGCCAGCTCTCAGAGTGAACAGAACCCTGACATTCCTGTTTATTTTTTTTTTCTCTTTGTTTTTCTTTTTTTTAACCCACACTACTGCCTAACTGCGGTAGTGCTTATTTTTTTTCCCCAGCACCCATGTTGTGTGTGTGCTGGTGTGATCTCCTGGTTTTTTTTTCCCTTGACATTGGTCCAGCTCCCTCAGAGCCAGCTCTCAGAGTGAACAGAACCTCTGATGCTCCTGTTTATATCTGTCAGCCAGGGCTCCCTGATTGGACCAGGTTAATGAGCTCCCAATCAGGGAACTCGTATTCTATGAGGTCCACTTGGCTATCTTCATTCCAATCACTTTGGTAAGATTAGATTAGATTCCCTACAGTATGGAAACAGGCTGTTTGGCCCAACAAGTCCACACTGACCCTCCGAAGAGTAGGGGAGAGGAGGAGTTTCCTATGTGCATCAGGAGCCTATGTGCCTTAATATATCAACTGAAGATAGCAATTGATATGCACTGCATTGAGAAGTCAATTTTTCATCAATGGCATTCAGGTTTGATCAACAACACTACGTCACTTCCTTACTAACACAATATAGACCAAGGCTTAATCATGTTTGGTCTTTATGGTGTGTACTCCAATAACTCTAATAATGATATTAGGGCTCTCTGCTGATTTCAAATACATGTTTATCATTTTGGAATGGAGTCATGCAAATGGATATCAACTTTGTTGTACTCTCAGTTTTCCGGTAGTTTGAGAAAACTAATCATTCGGTAACCTGTACAGGATAGTATTGCCTGTGGTGTTTACTCCCATTCAGTTGAAATGCCCTTTTTTAATGTAAACTTGATGCAGTGTTTGCATTGGGGTACATTTAATCCAGACCAAGTCATTAACTAATCCAATCCCAGACGTTTAGTACCGGCAGAGAGGGATAGGTTAGACTTGAGGATTTTAAAAAATTTTCAGTGACTTGATAGACAGTAATAAGCACTTTTCACAACCTACCTTAGCATATGATATATCCAAACACATATGCTTTAAAGTTACTAAGAGAACCCTTGATTGAATATGTTGCTTTGTGACTGACTCTGAAGTGAGGCTGCATGAGAGGAGCTGAAGGAAATTAATTTACCAGGTGCGCCAAATTCAAACGGTGTGATGGAACGATATTATAAATAGGAGGGAAACTACTGACTCTAATGAAGGTTGTTGCTTAGGTATTTCTTCGGTTCAGTTACCAGGCCCCCCATAAACCTTTGGGGTTCCCCATCTCAGGATTTTCAGACTGTGGCCCCCTTCAAACGTGACAGGGCCTCTGTTGAAATGGCTGGTCAAGCAGAAAGAGTGGTCCAAATGCTGAAGACAGGCTTAAAGAAGTGGCCTGCAGCGTCTCTTGATACCAACTATACAAAACGTTGGTGCAGCCCCACTTGGAATATTGTGAACAGTTCTGGTCGCCCCATTACAGGAAGGATGTGGAAGATTTGGAAAAGGTGCAGAGGAGATTTACAAGGATGTTGTCTGGTCTGGAGGGAAGGTCTTATGAGGAAAGGCTGAGAGATTTGGGTCTTTTCTCATTGGAAAGAAGATGACTAAGGGGGGATTTGATAGAGACATACAAGATGATCAGAGGATTAGATAGGGTAGGCAGTGAAATACTTTTTCCTAGGACGATGATGTCAGCTTGTATGAAAGGGCATAACTACAAATTGAGGGGTGATAGATTTAAGACTGATGTCAGAGGCAAGTTCTTTACGCAGAGAGTGGTAAGGACGTGGAATGCCCTACCTGCTAAGGTAGTCAACTCAGCCACATTAGGGAGATTTAAACAATCCTTAGATAAGCACATGCATGACTTTGGGATAGTGTAGGGGGACGAGCTGAGAATATTTCACAGGTCGGCGCAACATCGAGGGCCGAATGGGCCTGTTCTGCACTGTATTGTTCTATGTTCTATGTTCAAACCTAATGGTGAAAGACTTGTAGCCTAATCTACTACATCCACCTCACAGAAATCTCTCCTAAAAATGCAACGTCCTCATTTGAAGCACTTTTCTGAGATGTGTAGATGGAAAAATGTTCATTTGCTTAATTGAAGATTATATGGATATCACTAGAGGCATCTAGGAGTTAAGGACAGACAAGGACTGAACACAATGCAAATGCGAGCTATTAACAGTTATTATCAATAAATTATATACGTTCACATGGTTGACCAAAGTTAAAAATCACACAACACCAGATTATAGTCCAACAGGTTTATTTGGAAGCACCAGCTTTTGGAGCGCTGCTCCATCAGGTGATTGTGGAGAATAAGACACAGAATTTATAGCAAAAGTTTACAGTGTGATGTAACTGAAATTATATCTCTAAACCATGGTTGACCAAATCTTCACTAGGTCTCAGTCCTACATAATCAGACGTCATTGTGATATAATTTTTTAAAGACATGTCTGGTAGCTATTGTCAGTATTGGCACAGTTAAATTTTTATTCTATAAAAACTCCTTAAATCTTCATATTTATGTACTTTATGTTACTTTGAAGACGCAGTTTGCAAGCAGTTTATGTGCTTTGCTAAACTTTGTCTGAAAGCATGATAGCAGCTGTAATTTTCAACAAGGGAAATGGATAACTTCTTGGAAAGTGAGTTAGACATTGTAGGATGATGTGATATACAGGTTAATACTGAGGAGTGCCTTACACAGCATGCACTACTATAGCGTTATATTGCCCTGGCCACAGCTGAGAACCCAGTCATACTATGGACATTTTGAAAGTGTAATTCTAAAATATGATTTTTAAAATGGTTGTAGATGTAAATTAATTGATATCTACAGAATGTCTCACCTATAGCTGTGATTGGAGATTCAAGCAACAGCACTTCAAAGGAGCGAAGAGGCAAATCAAAATGGACAAGACAGTGATCTTTTGTGACTATAATGATAATGACAGGCTGATGACCCCTGCTCAGCAGCAAACCACAACCTGTGAGTTATGTTCCAAATTGAAGACATATTTTACATTTTTCCTCTGAAGAATTCACAAGAACAATGATTAAAAAGCTGGTTTAACTCCACTGAAGTGCACTATTGGGACAAGACATTCTGAGTTTAAGCATTAATGTACTTGAATGGTCACAGTTGAAGAGCTATCCCTTAGTCACTCCTATATGACAGGTAAAGAAAGATTCTCACTCACCTTGAGTGCTGCAAACCAGTCAAAAGCAAAACAGGACAACCAAGGAATGCTGGAATTTAATCATGGTCAAACGGAATCATAACGACAGAAGCTCAAGCAATCTGCAAAGGTAAGGATTATGAAGTCAACTGTTCAACAACTAATGTTGACGTGACTGGCAATCTGTAATGCAAAGACGTCACAACACTCAACTAGCTGCAATCTGCAAACAATGACATCTGAGCTCCTATACTCAATTCACTGACCAACGTATGAAACACCTCCTTCACTACCCTGTCTGTCATGTTGCTGCTGTGCAGGACATTAGTTCACCTTCATTTGGAACACTACATTCAATTCTGGTCTCCCTACAATGGGGAAGATGTTGTTAAGCTTGAAATAATTCAGAAAAGACTTACAAGGATGTTATCAGGGTTGGAGGGTTTGAGCTATAGGAAGAGGCCCAGTAGGTTGAAGCTAATTTCCCTGGAGTGTCAGAGGTTGACAGACAACATTATAGAGGTTTATAAAATCATGAGGGATGTAGATAGGGTGAATAGCCAAGGCCTTTTTCCCAGGGTAGAGGAGTCCAAAACTAGAGGGCACAGGTTTAAAGTGAGGGGGAAATACTTAAAAGAGATTTAAATGGCTGTCTAAGGAAGTGGTGGATGCTGGTACAATTACAACATTGCACCAGCATCTTGTCTGACTATATGAATAGGAAGGGTTCAGAGGGATATGGGCCAAATGCTGGCAAATGGGACTAGATTAATTGAGGGTATCTGGTTGGCATGGATGAGTTGGACCAAAGGGTCTGTTTCTGTGCTGTACAATTTTGTGACTCGAATTGAGAAACTGCTCCATATATTTTCTTTTACCTTTATGTTTTTGACACAGCTCTTATTTTTAAACTGTGTACATGTGCATTGCTTAAATAAGTGTTCGCAGAGGGAGAGGGGGAGTGGAACTAATTCATAGAACCAGTACAGACATGAAGGGCAAAATGGCCTCCTTCTGTAATATAGCCTTTCATAATTATATTAAGTCAACGGTGTGCTGCCTTCGATCCCTCTGCCTCCCTCTGAGTCTAAATCTTTTCCAGCATTTCATTCCCCGTTCAAATTACATCCTGTCACTTATTTAAGGGGAAGCCACTATTTATACGTGTGTAGGTTCTGGAGGGGATGTGGCTGTGCTCAGTGGTGTCTGTGAAGACTCCTTGGCCTCTTCACTTCCTCTCCTGCTTTTTAACAGATGCGCACAGACTCCCACAGCTTGATACTGGCAGAATTTCTCCTGTCTCTCCTCCCTTCTCACACATACTTCTGATTAGATAAGTAGCTGATATTTAACACTCACTTTCTGCCAGCTAATCCTGGTGAGGCTACATTATCACGGTTTATTAACAACCTGGTTACTCTCTTCACACACTACTTTCAATTTGATATGCAGAAGGCCAGACTTCAAAACATCCAAAGGTCTAGATTAAACAAAAACAATTTCGATAGAATTTATTTGTTCTTTTGCAAGACAAAATCATTTGGGACAGAATTGTAAGGAGCCCAGATTAAACCCGGCCAAAAGTGAATGAAAGGTTGGCAGAAAAGAGGGATAATCACAAATTAACTTCCAAATATCATGTTTTTTCTCTCTGGTACCATGGTAACAGGAGGCTAGCTGTAACAGCTGGGCTAGCTGAATAGCTGAAGTTTCCCCAAAGCACTGGGCCAAGGGTCTAAACATGCACAAATATTAATACACAGCTGATGCCATTCTGCTCCTGGCTGCAGTTCATTTGGGTTACATTGGACTGAAGAATTGCAGTGACAGCCATTGTGTGTTAATGGACAGCCACTTTCATTAATATTTACATTTCTCTCATCATGAAACAATGCAAAAACAGTCATCTCCAGAACCCACTAACATGAATGCCACAGAGGACGCTTTCACAATACAAGTGAGTTTAATCCTTCCCATTGTGTCTCCCTCATCGAACACATCCCCAGACTTGCTGAGATCCAATATTTGGAACAGTATTTGTGCTGTTTACTTGCCATCAGTAAGGCACCGGTTTCTCTGCACTTTGGCAATGAAGCAAAAAATAAAAGTAGAGTCACACAGGAGATGGAAAGTCTGTGAAGTAGATTCAAATTGGATCAACCTTGGTTTCTGCACTGACCCATCTGATTTATCCTGCTCTTTCACCTAGAGAGTTCCATACCCATGTTTCATGTTGTCACCATTGTTTACGTCAGTGAAAATATTACATTACCAGATGTGCAAGAATAGGAGTAATGACTTCATTTCGCTATTTATAAATATCAGCCTAGCCTCTTCCATCCATATGTATCCAGGCTTGTATTCTGCAATAAAGACCAGAATTTTCAAACCACAATTAGGCTCATTTGTGTGTTACTTTGAAAATCTCGGTCCAGATCAGGCAGTCCTATCAGGAACCATGGGCATCCCTGACAGTTTCAAATTGGCAAAGGCAAGGCAGCAGAGATGGATCAGGGAGCACGCTCACCACAAATTAACGTAAGAACTAGGAGCAGAAGTAGGCCATCTGGCCCTTCGAGCCCGCTCTGCTATTCAATAAGATCCTGGATGATCTTTTCATGGCCTCAGCTCCACTTACCCACGCTCTCAACGTATCAGTTAATTCCTCATTGTTCAAAAAAAATCAATCTTAGCTTTAAAAACGTTTACTGAAGTAGCGTCAACTACTTCATTGGGCAGGGAATTCCATAGATTCACAACCGTCTGTGTGAAGATGTTCCTTCTCAGTTCAGTCCTAAATCTGCTCCCCTTAATTTTGAGGCTATGCCCTCTTGTCCTAGTTTCATCTGCCAGTGGAAACATCCTCTCTACTTCTAACTCACCTATTTCCTTCATAATTTTGTATGCTTCTATAAGATGCCCCCCTCATTCTTCTGAATTCTAATGAATATAATCCCCAGTCTACTCAGTCACTCCTCATAAGCCAACTCCATTAACTAAAGGAGCCCATCTGATTGCCATTCTAGTTTTTTTTTCTCAGGCAAAGCCAAACTTGTGTGTGTCAGCTCACAGCTGTCAGCTTCACTGCAGTATCCAAATAAAGCTCTCTACCAATGATTTGGACAAAAGTAGAGGGAGATTGCAATGATCTCTGCTTTTATCTATGGCTTTGACACTGTCAATTAAGACGGCCTTCTGCTTCAGTCAACCTCCATGGTCTCCCCGGGAGCCTCCTGCCTGCCTTTTCCTCTGGTGCCAAGCAGGTAGATCCCACCTCCTGGAGGGAACTGGGCTAATTGACTCAATGGGGGGAGGGAGAGGTGTTCAAGAAAACTAATTTTCCCCTATACAGAAAAACCTTCTACCCTAAAAGGGAAAGGCTACTTGCCAAATATAGAACTGTCATAGATGACCAAAGAGGTAGGGGATAACATGTCACCAATGGGGCGGCACGGTGGCTCAGTGGTTAGCACTGCTGCCTCACAGTGCCAGAGACCTGGGTTCAATTCCCGCCTCGGGCAACTGTCTGTGTGGAGCTTGCACATTATCCCCGTTTCTGTGTGGGTTTCCTCCGGGTGCTCCGGTTTCCTCCCACAGTCCAAAGATGTGTAGGTCAGGTGAATTGGCCATGCTAAATTGCCCGTAGTGTTAGGTGGATTAGTCAGGGGTAAATATAGAGGGCATGGGTTTTTCTTCGGAGGGTCGGTGTGGACTTGTTGGGCCGAAGGGCCTGTTTCCACACTGTAGGTAACCTAATCTAATCAATCAAACCAACATCTGTGTTCATTGTATTGGGTGCATAGAGCAACGCCATTACAGTTTCACATAAATGGCTGCCAGTTCTCCCCTAAGTTATTTAGGTTCACTGACATGTGAATGCAGAATACAGGGTTAAAGGCAGGATTCTTGGCAGTGTGGAAGAACAGAGGGATCTTGCGGTCCATGTGCATAGACCACTCAAAGTTGCCACCCAGGTTGATAGGGTTGTTAAGAAGACATATGGTGTGTTGGCTTTCATTAGCAGGGGGATTGAGTTTAAGAGCTGTCAGACTATGCTGCAGCTCGAAAGAGTCCTAGTTAGACCACACTTGGAACATTATGTTCAGTTCTGGTCGCCTCATTATAAGAAAGATGCAGAAGCTTTACAGAGTGTGCAAAGGAGATTTACCAAGATGCTGGCTGGACTGGAGGGCATGTCTTATGAAAAAAGATTGAGAGAACTAGGGCTTTCCTCATTGGAGTGGAAAAGGATGAGAGGTGACTTGATAGAGGTGTACAAGGTGATGAGAGGCACAGATAGAATAGATAGCCAGAGACATTTTCCCATGGTGGAACTGTCTATCACAAGGGGAGATAATTTTAAGCTAACTGGGGGAAGGTTTAGGGGAGATGTCAGAGGTAGGTTTTTTGCTCAGAGAGGGGTGAGTGCATGGAATGCATTGCCGGCAGTGGTGGTTGAGTCAGATACATTAGGGACATTAAAGTGACCCTTGGATAGGCACATGGAAGATAATATAATATGAAGGGTATATAGGTTAGTCTGATCTTAGAGTAGAATTGAAGGCCAGAACAACATCGAGGGCCTTCAATTGTATTGTATTGTACTGTGCTGTACTGTTCTATGTTTAAAAGTACAAATTGGACAAATTTCACAAATTCATGCTGAAGAATACAAGAAATGGCAGCACCTTCCAACCCATGACCTTTATTACCTTGAAGAACAAGGGCAACAAGAAGAAGAAGAAGGCTTATGTTAGGACAAAATGTGAAAACTCAGTTAGGGCGCTTGAGGGTTACAAGGAAGTCAGGAAAGACCTAAAAAGAGAGCTCAGAAGAGCCAGGAAGAGACATGAGAAGTTGTTGGTGGATAGGATCAGAGTTAACCCTAAGGCTTTCCATAGATATGTCAGGAATAAAAGAATGACTTCAGTTAAATTAGGGCCAATCAGAATAATAGTGGGAAGTTGTATGTGGAGTCAGAGGAGATAGGGGAAGCATTAAATAAATATTTTTCAGCGGTGTTCACTATAGAAAATGAAAATGTTGGCGAGGAAGATACAGAGAAACTTGCATCAAACAGGTAGATGAGAGTAAAC
>NC_057713.1:97490559-97514648 GCF_004010195.1 Chiloscyllium plagiosum
TTGTTAAGAAGGCATACAGTGTTTTAGCTTTTATTAATAGAGGGATCGAGTTCTGGAACCATGAAGTTATGCTACAGCTGTACAAAACTTGGTGTGGCCGCACTTGGAGTATTGTGTACAGTTCTGGTCACCGCATTATAAGAAGGATGTGGAAGTTTGGAAAGGTGCAGAGGAGATTTACTAGGATGTTGCCTGGTATGGAAGGAATGTCTTACGAGGAAAGGCTGAGGGCCTTGAGGCTGTTCTCATTAGAGAGAAGAAGGTTGAGAGGTGACTTAATAGAGACATACAAGATAATCAGAGGGTTAGATAGGGAGAGCCTTTTTCCAAGTATGGGAACGGCAAACATGAGGGGACACAACGTTAAAGTGAGGGGAGATAGGTATAAGACAGACGTCAGAGGTAGTTTCTTTACTCAGAGAGTAGTAAGGGTATGGAATGCTTAGCCTGCAACAGTAGTAGATTCGCCAAGTTTAAGTGCATTTAAATTATCATTGGACAGGCATATGGATGTACATGGAATAATGTAGGTGGATGGGCTTCAGACTAGTATGACAGAGCGGCGCAACATCGAGGGCCAAAGGGCCTGTACTGCGCTGAAATGTTCTATGTTCTATGTAACAGATGCATTCTAACATCACCACCTGCAAGTTCCTTTCTAACCAAACACCATCCCAGTCTGGAATAACAATAACATTCCTTCATGGTCTTTGAGTCAAAAACCTGGAACTCCCTTCCTAACAACTGCACTGTGGGTGCACTGACACCATAAAGAATGCAATGGTTTATGAGGGTGGCTTATCACCCACGTCACTTAAAGATAGGGAGCAATTGCTGGCTTTGCATACCTCAAGGACAAACAGGAAAAAGGGAGAGTTACAAAAACAACAAAAGGATAGTAACATCACCACAAAACTGATTTGCTCAGCAATATTTAAACTGATGATTTCTGATCCATTGAGGGCTCATAATCTTCCTGTTGATAAAGTCCATTCACAGAGACCAAGGATGTGAGAGTTGACTTCTGTCGTCCAACGCTAGGAATAGGAAAAGTCAAGTCTTTGTGACCATTCATATTGCAGTTACCCCCGAATGTAGGTAACAAAATGGTGATGCTCTTATTTATTTTTCTTATGTCAGGACCAAGTTTGGATAGAAAACAGCAACATTATGAAAGAAATGGCTTACAAGATGGAGATAAATAAACAGTGAAGCCGCAAGGTTTATTGCCAGGGAGTTGACGATCTGCGTGCAAAAGCCTACATGGGTCTCATCCCTTGATTCTGATAAAACAAAATTCCTCCAATGACTATCCAGTTCAGGTATTTATTGAAATCGAAGCAATGTATCAACATCACCAGTATAATGCTAACCATTTTCAAAAATGCTAAATCAACAGGAATAATGTGGCAATTTCTTTTACCAGAACATATGTGGAGCTTCAGAGAATTGAGTGCCTCAGTTCAAGGTGACCTTTGACACTATGCATAGCAAAACCATCGATAAATGAATCTGTACTATATAGCTAAGGTTATTGGAGGTACTTGGCCTTTATATCTACCTGAAAAAGCTTATCAACACTCAACAGAACTGTAGGTCACTGATTCCATCTCCTGATGTGGTAGATCTTTGGAACTGTGTTCCATAAAATTAATCAGTTGTTAATTTTAAATCTGAGGTACATAAAGTTTTGTTAAGCAAAGGTATTAAGGAATATGGGCCAAAGGCAGGAATATGGAATTAGGCCATAGATCAGTCATAATCTCATTGAATGGTGGAACAAGCTCAAGGGACTGAATGGCCTACTCCTGTTGCTATGTTTTGATTTGTATAAAGTGACCCTGCTATAAAATACATGCAAGTGTATGGTTGAACATGTGCATCTGGTCGTATATCCTTTACTAGCCATTGCTCATGAAGCTCTTACGGCGTAACTTTTTTTTGCTACTGACCAAGATTTGGCCTTTTGAATGTCTCTGCCTCTTCTTCCTTCTTTATGATGTTTCTGAAAGCCTAACCTCTTTGAACAAACATTTGGCTATTTGTTTTAAGCTCTCCTTATGTAGTTTAGTATCAGTTTTTTTACTCTTTTCCCAGAGAATACCTTTTTATGTTTTATCACATTAAAGGTGCTGTGCTAATCCAAGTTTTTGTTGACTTTTCTCTCCCAAGCCAACAATCACAAGTCTCAACCAACCTGCCTTCCCTTTCCTTAGTTTCATAGCTGCCTGCCTATCAACAAGAATTCTCAATAAAAACAACAGCATCAGATGGAAGCCACAACCGCAAAGTGATCATCGATATTTGTGCTGACATTTCTTTTAAATAGCCTGATGACAGAAACACAAAGTTATCCAAACTAGAAGAATTAGGTAACATGTATATAACCAGCGAGTTCTAGTTATAGCGTCATGGATTTGTACAGCATAGAAACAGACCCTTCAATCCAACTCATCCAGAATTAATTTAGTCCCATTCGACTGATTTGGCCTATGTCCCTCTAAACCCTTCCTATTCATGTACCCATCCAGAAGCCTTTTAAATGCTGTAATTGTACCAGCCTCCACCACATCCTCTGGCAGCTCGTTCCATACATGTACCAGGCAAAAGTGAGGACTGCAGATGCTGGAAACCAGAGTTTAGATCAGAGTGGTGCTGGAAAAGCACAGCAGGTCAGGCAGCATCCAAGAAGCAGGAAAATCAACGTTTTGGGCAAAAGGGCTTTTGCCCAAAATGTTGATGTTCCTGCTTCTCGGATGCCCCATACATGTACCATCCTCTGCATGAAAAGGTTGTCCCTTAGGTCCCTTTTAAAATTTTCCCCTCTCACCTTCAAACTATGCCCTCTAGTTTTGGTTGTCCCTAGCCTGGGGAAAAGATCTTGCCCTGGCTCTCATCTGAAGTCTGGTGGCCCTCAGGTTAAATCACCACCAGTCACTTCTCTCTAATATAAACATATAAACCTCTTTAAGGTCACACCTCAGCCTCCAACATTCCAGGGAAAATAGCCCCAGTCTATTGAGCCTCTCCCGATAGCTCAAACTCTCCAAACTCTGCAACATCCTTTATTAGATCAATGTAAAAATACTTCCAAAATCCCTCTCTCCCGCCTCATCAATACACTGATTGTTTAGAATTATAAAAAGAGGTCATTCAGTCCTCGAACCTCCTCCAACATTCAATTAGATCCTGGTGGATCTGTATCTGCCCAACTTGATTTCATGTTCTTAGATACACTTGCCTACTGAGAGTCTACCAATCACAATTTTAATAGTTTTGCTTGACCACTGCCCCCACCTTAAACATCCTTCTGGGGAGGACCGCCTATTGGATCAGAATTAATGCATAGCAACATGCAAATGGATAAAAGCTATTGGCACTGTGGAAAATTGGTCTTCATTAATTGTAAGGGACAGAATGAGGTTTCCTTTATATACACTGAATGGACGGAGGATAGAACACTTTCTTTTAGAAATATTAGATCTTCAAAAGAAGCATCGTCGCTTTTTCAGCTTCCTGAACATTGCGCATTTTATCAAGCCCAGATGAGAATCGCTGTTTGGATCCTTTAAGGATGAAGAGTAACAAGAAGATCTAAACAATCTTTAATGTTGTTTATTTTGACTGAGGATGTAGCTGTGACTTTTCCTCCTTCAGGAAACAATCTATTTGTGAAATGACTAATAACACAGGGGGACTATTAGAAGGAACGCTTTGTGACCACTCATATTGCTGTTACCCCCTAATGGAGGTAACAAAATGGTGATGCTCTTATTTATTTTTCTTATGTCAGGATCAAGTCTGGATAGAAAACAGCAACATTATGAAAGAAATGGCTTACAAGACAGGGATAAATAAACAGTGAAACCGCTAGGTTTGTTGCCAGGAAGTTGACAATCTGTGTGCAAAAGCCGACATGGTCCCTGTCCCTTGATTCTGATAAAACAAAACCCCAATTACTATCCAGGTCAGGTATTTATTGAAATCAAGTTGTGGAGGAGCTGGTGTTGGACTGGGGTGAATAAAGTTGAAAATCACACGTACCAGGTTCTCGTGGAGGGTTTATTTGAAGCGCTGTTCCTTCATCAGGTAGCTGTGGAGTAGGACCATAAGACACAGAATTAATAGCAAAAGATTACAGTGTCATGCAACTGAAACGATATATTAAACAAACCTAGATTGCTGTTAAGTCTTTCATTTTTTAGAATGGGTTGCAGGTTTCGCTTCATTAATATGCAAACCCCAGAACTTCTTTTAAGTCATATTCTTGAGATGGCTTAAGGTTTTATATCAAAAAAAGTTGACATCTCAGCTCAGGCAATGCAATAAAAGGTGCGAGGTTAGAGTCTGTCTGCATCCCAATCTTGAATCAGGCTGGTTCTATTTCCAAAGTAGAATCTGTAAAATATTACTGCCTGCATTGATTGCCTGCAGTAAATGCGAATTCACCCCATAGACATAATGTGTGTGCGCGTGCATGACACAGAGAGAGAGAGAACATTTAAGCATGTGTGTGTCAGTGTGAGTGTGAGTGCGCATGAGAGTGTGGGTATGCATGTGTGCATGTTTAGTAAAGTGTGTGTGTGTGAGTATGATGGAGTATAAGCCTGTGAGAGATCCAAGGCCGAATGTCCCTGACCGCTGAAGCGTTCCCTGACTGTGCGGGAACACCCCGTCTGGTGATTGTTGCGCGGTGTCCATTATCTGTTGTCGTAGCATTGTGCTGAGATCCGTCCTCAGTACCTCACTCTACCGCAAACACACAGATAACCTCACAATAAAACACTTCTCTAGCTTTCAACTGAAATATATTAAAACAGCCATTCCCTACAGACAAGCCCTCTGCATACACAGGATCAGTCCAAATTAGGAGGAATTTAACGGACACTTGAGGGTGCCCAAGGATGCCCTCATAAGAACAGGGTACGATGCTCAACTCATTGATTGCCAGTTCCGACAATGCCGCAGTGAGAATCCGTAATGACCTCTTCAGGAGACAGACAGGGGATGCAACCGATAGGCAACCATTTATTGTCCAGTACTTCCCTTGACGGGAGAAACTACACCATGTTCTTCTCAGCCTTCAACACATTATCGATGAGGATGAGCACCTTGCCAAGACTTTCCCTGTGCTTCCATTTCAAATCATAGAGTCATAGAGATGGACAGCCGGCCAGGTATTCCAATCCAATCTAGTCTCGCTTCCCAGCATCTGGCCCATATCCCTCGAAACCCTTCCTATTCATATACACATCCAGATGCCTTTTATATGTTGCAATTGTATCAGCCTCCACCACTTCCTGTGGCAGCTCATTCCATACACATAGCACCCTCTGCATGAAGAAGTTGCCTTTAGACAACTGCCAAACCTTAAACAGAACATTGTTGTCCTGAAGGCTGGGCAATTTGATGCGAACATCAAGACAACACCACACAAGTCATGATTCAGAGATGCTGGTGTTGGACTGGGGTGTACACACCTCTCTTAGACAACTGCCAAACCTTAAACAGAACATTGTTGTCCTGAAGGCTGGGCAATTTGATGCGAACATCAAGACAACACCATACAAGTCATGATTCAGAGATGCTGGTGTTGGACTGGGGTGTACAAAGTTAAAAATCACACAACACCAGGTTATAGTCCAACAGGTTTAATTGGAACCCTGTTATGGCAACTATTGCAAGCCGTGTCAGAGTGTCGACATGGGTACCACCATTACACGTGGGGACACCACCCACTATGCACGTGGCAGGTACTCATGTGACTCAGCCAATGTTGCCCATCTCATGGTTGCCCATCTCTGAGGCATGGTACATTGGCGAGACTGAGCAGAGGCTATGGCCACAGATGAATGGACACCATGCAACAATCAACAGACAGAGGTGTGCCCTCTCAGTCGGAGAACACTTCAGCGGTCCGGGACATTCGGCCTCAGATCTTCGGGTGACCATCCTCCAAGGTGGACTTCGGGACAGGCAACAACACAAAGTGGCTGAGCAGAGGCTGAGAGCCAAGTTTGGTACCCATGGGGATGGCCTCAATCAGGACCTTGTGGTCATGTCACACTACAGGTGACCCCACTGCACACGCACTTACATACTTTCACACTCACGCAGGCCCTCTCTCATACACATGCTCTCTCTCATACACACACACATACACGCCTCACACTCACCCACACGCACACTCTCTCACAGGCTGATATTCCATCACACTCATACACACACTTTACCAAGCATGTACACATGTAAACACACACTCTCACGTGCACTCACACTCACACACATACCTTCGCATGCACATGCTCACGCTCTGTCTCATGCATATGCACACACATATAGGTTGATGGGGTGAATTTGCAGAATTATATTTACAGATACATTCTATTTTGTGCAAAAAGCACACAATCTGCAGGCAGTCAATACAGGCAATCAGTCCATGTAATATTTTATAAATTCCACTTTGGAAATAGAACCATTCTGACTCAAGACTGGGATACAGACAGACTCTAACCTTACACCTATAATGCATTGTCTGAGCTGAGATGTTACTTTTATTTCATAAAACCTCAAGTTATCTCGAGAATATGACTTTAAGAAGTTCTGGGATTTGCATATTAATGAAGCGGAACATGTAACCCATTCTCAAAGATGACTGACTTAACAGCAATCTGGGTTTGTTCAATATATTGCTTCAGTTGCATGACACTGTAATCCTTTGCAATAAATTCTGTGTCTGATGGTCCTGCTGCACAGCTACCTGATGAAGGAACAGCGCTCTGAAAGCTAGTGCTTCCAAATAAATCTGTTGGTCTATAACCCGGTGTTGTGATTTTCAACTATTGAAATCAAAGTATTGTATCAACATCACTTATATAACTTCAAAGATACTAAATCAACAAGAATAATTTGGCAATTTCTTTTACCAGAACATTTGTGGAGCCTCAGAGAATTGAGTGCCTCAGTCCAAGGTGACCTTTGACACTATGCATAGCAAATCATGAATAAATGAACACCTACTATATAGCTAAGATTATTGGAGGTACCTGGCCTTTATATGTACCTGAAAATCAGCTTGGCAACACCCAATAAAACTCCATAGATCACTGGTTTCCAAGGCCAACTAGGTGTTTTAACTTCGTGCTTGCCTACCTAAAAGTTTTTTTTAGTTTTATCAGTGTTTAATCCTTCAGTCAAATAAACCTTTCATTCCTCATCCATGAAAGGAAATGAGCCTATGTCATGTTAACAATGGTTCAAAGTGTTGATAATTGATGACCTGTACTGTATGAAAATGAGTGAGCACTCAACAGTACCAGATATATGCTTCAAACTGTTCTAATGGTTAACTGGCATAAAAAAGCTTCCATTTAAATTGTTCATTAAACTGGAAGGTTGAGTTTTGCCAAAGTATTTGTTCCCTACCTGTCACTTCTCTCGTTAACATCTCAGAGGAATCCAGACTGCTTGCAGCCTTGGGAACATATTTAATTCAGGAATGAGCTTCCAATTTCATACTCATGCTATCATCAAGCATTTATTAGTTTAGATTAGGTTCCCACTATAAATGCCGGAGGAAACACCACATAAGCGCTTCACAGGAGGCTCCCAAGCACTGAGGATGTCACCTTGACAGGGGACGAAACGTTTGCAACAAAAACTTCCAGCTCGGCGAACAGAACCACAGCAACGAGCACCCGAGCTACAAATCTTCTCACAAACTTTCCCTACAGTATGGAAACAGGCCATTTAGCCCAACAAGTTCACACCGACCCTCCGAAGAGTAACCCACCCAGATACATTTCCCTTTGACTAATGCACCTAACACCAATTTAGCATGGTCAATTCACCTGACCAGCATGTTTTTAGACTGTGGGAGGAAACCCACACAGACACAGGGAGAATGTGCAAACTCCACGCAGACAGTCGCCCGAGGCTGGAATCGAACCTGGGGCACTGGTGTTGTGAGGCAGCAGTGCTAACCACTGAGCCACCGTGCCACCCCCTATTAAGCATTTATTATCACCTCTAAAGCATTACCCAAGTTTGTGCCAGTCTCAGTTCATTTCCTGCCTAAACTCTCATTTGTGCCTTCATTGATTGTAGAATTTCAGTAGTTGACAGTGTGGTGCTGGAAAAACACAGGTGGTGAGGCAGCAACTGAGGAGCAGGAGAATCGACATTTCGGGCAAAAGCGCTTTATCAGGAAACGTCGATTCTCCTGCTCCTCGGATGCTGCCTGACCTGCTGTGTTTTTCCAGCACCACACTCTCGACTCTGATCACCAGCATCTGCAATCCTCACTTTCTCCTGTAGACTTTCAATATTTGAACACACCTCTGCTGGCTTTGCACACTGCAGGAACTTGGTGTCATCCAAATCTCTGCTGCCAGTGTTCCTACTTGGATCTATCTCTCACTGGCCTACATCATCTCCCAGTCAAGCAGCGCCCGATTTTAAAAATCTCATCATTGTTTTCAGATTCCTTCTTGGCCTCACTGTCGAAATCACTGTAAAAGCATTTGATTATTGGCAGGCAAAGGGTAATAATCATGTAATGTGTGTTGCTAGTCTGGACAAATGGCGTAATCCATATGTAATAAAAAACACCACTTGTGTATTTAGAAGAAAGGAAATATGAATATCTACAAGAAAAGGTACTGTTGCAGACAGGACAATGATTGCCAAGTTCCAAGAATAGAGTCAGAGACAAGAGGGAGAAGTGAGCTGAATTGTCCTCCTCTCCTATCCCTAATTTGGTTTGTTTTGTGGTCTTGTTAACTTTTCCCTTCTTGAAAAAGTGAAGAATGGAAGTTATGGTGAATGAAAGTTATTGAGATACTAATACATTAGGAGGCTGCACCTCCCACAAAGCTCACGGAGTTCTCAAAGAGGGAACCAGGAGCCAAAGCCTTTCATAAGGATTCACTCACCATATTCAAGTAGGGCAAAGAGATTGGCCATTCCACTGAGATGGATAAAGAAGGAGTAGGATTGGAGGAGAATAGTATTACTGACTATGACAAGGCTGCAGTGTGGTTGAAGAAGGTGAGACTTGCAGTTGATTGGCATTGCTCCAGTTCAGTGGCAGGTTTAGTCAAGGCAGGTGGAGCACAAACTATGCAGAGGAAAGTGACGATTGAGGGCTGCATTGCTGACAAAGGGGTTAATGGTGATTTACTGAGGAGGGTGGTGAGATAACATTTTTAGAAGCAGAAGGATATAAGGACAGGAGACCATTTATAATGCTTGATAGCACAGGAGCTAAAGAAGGAAGCTAATCAAGAACATTTACGAGAAATGGGTTCAACTAAATGAAAAAGTGGATTTTGTGTATGAATTGGATCATGAGAGGCGATGGGGTAAGAGAGGAGAGAGAGAAACAAAGGAGAGATTAATGTTGAGATTAGGGCAGTGGTAAATTGCCAAACAAGGGAAAATGTTTTGTTCACAGTTGTGTAAATGAGCTCAATGACCTTTCTTTTTCAATTTCTTTTATGCACACTCTTCATTTAATATCACAATGTGTTAAAAGGTGCCTCCAGTCAACTCCTAGTCTCAGTGCAGACATGGCAAGGGGTCCTCCCGGCCTGGTTTAGTAGTCTCGTAAGGTCACCTCCCGGTGTGGCGTGGAGGCCTGCCAACGTGGCATCTTCTTGACGCAGAGTGGCATCCTCTTGGCCCAGCATTATGATCTCTTGGCCTGGCATGACCTCAGCATGGTCATCTCATAACTAAAGATGCTGCATCTAGGTACCTTTGTACCTCAGATGATGCTATAAGCAGCAATGTATAAACTTTTCATTGCACTCATCTAAGTCGGTGATAATAAAACTAATTCCGTCATTCAAATGTATTTTGTCCTCCTTTTTACACAATTGCATCCAAAATGATCAGTTTGGCCCCTTCAATAGTTTGGCTGCTCAATACACCCCATAGTGTTAAGCTGAATAGTTCAGTATTGGAAGGTCGCAGGGTCAATCTGGAAGTCCTGATAGATTAACTCCACTCAAATTAGTGTAGAGTGTGGGTGTGACAAATAACCCATCTTTCTGTGCTCTTAGGAAGGAAGGGCAGAGGAAAGGATCAGCCAACTTCTCCTGCTTCTCCTGAGAATTGGATGGGTGTGAGGTATGAGAAGCATCGGTGACACATCCCAACCTCCATGATCAAATATCCTGCCTGTAGTCTTCTCTCATTCGTGAGGAATGACCAGTGCTGTACAAAGAACCATACTCCAGCATGATTCAGTATTTTCCAAAAAGGCGAGGTGAAAAGAGAAGCAAAATAGGAAAATGTAGTAATGACACATTGGACAAATGAACATGATTTCATTCAAGGTCATTTTCAGGTTGGGCTGATACTGGATAATGGATTAATATTGTCCATAGCTGCTTGTAATCTCATATTAACTTCCATTGTATCCTTGGTATGAGTTGATGCATTATATGCATTTCAGAAGTAAACAATCTCCCTATCATGATGTATATAATTATACATTATGTACACTGTGAAAGCAAATCCAAAGTGAGATTAGAATGCAAGATAAGTACTCAATGAATGGCAAGACAATGGGAAACTCAGAGGAAGCTTTTCCATTGTTCCATACATGTGGCAGGACAGGTTAATAGGGCAGTTAAGAAGGCATATCAGATGCTTTCCTTTATCAGTTGTGGCATAGATTATACGAACAGGGAGATCATGTTGGAGCTGTACAGAAATTTGGGTAGGCAATAGCTGGAGTTCTGTGTGTATTCTGGTCACTACGCTATATGAAGAATGTTGTTGATCTGGAGGGAGTGCAGAGGAAATTCACCAGGATGTTGCCTGGGATGAAGTATTTCAGCTACGAAGACAGACTCGCTAAGCTCAGATTGTTCTTGTTGGAGCAGAGAAGGTTAAGGGGGTATAAGTTTATGAGGGCCATGGATAGGATATATAGAAAGCAGCTGTTCCCCTTAGTCAAAAGGTCAATAACAAGAGGACATCATTTTAAAGTGAAAGGCAGGAGATTTAGAAGGGATTTAAGAAAAAAAACTATTTGACCCAGAGAGTGGTAGGAGCTGGAATGCACTCTCTGGGAGGGTAGTTAAGGCAGGAACTTCACAGCCTTTAAAAGGTACTTGGCCGAACACTTGAATATTTCAAGGCTATGGGCCTTGTGTGGGAATGTGGAACTAGTGTGGATAGTATATTTTTGACAGTATAGATTCAATGGGCCAAAGGGCCTCTTCTCTACTGTATGATGCTATGAAACTGCTGTCTCTCATGAAGTAGAAAAGGCTATGGAATAGATGCATTCAAGGTGAAGCCAATAAACGTGTTACCGAGTAAGGAATGGAGGATGAGAGGCATAGGGATGAAGGAGGTTTATGTGCAACATGGATCAGTTGTGCTGAATAGCTTATTTATGTACTGCTACTCAATGCAAGCTGCATACAATATATAGCATTTATGAGGATAAATAATATTTGTTTTGGAGATAAGGAATTATATTCTGCTGATATATGAGAGATCAGTTATGTGGAGAGACTGGGAAACTGTGATGGAGATGCTCACAGTTATGAATGGTTTTGATACAGTAAGTAAGGAGAAATTGTTCTCAGTGACAGGAGGGTGGATAACCAGAGGACACAAACTGACAATAATTAGTAAAAGGACAAGAGAGGAGATGAGGCCATTTTATTCACAATGAATAAGGATCTGGAATGTGCTGTCTGAAAGATCAGCAGAAACAGATTCAGCAGTAATTTACAAACAGAAACATTTACTTTGAAAAAGAGCAAGGGGCATACAAATAATTGGGGATAACTTTTTCAGCAGGCTGCCAGAGACATGAAAGACTGAATGGTCTACTGTGCTGTATGAATCAATTTTTGAAGCATGGTTTGAGACAGAATATTTGTTAAAATTGTGATAAAATTACTTTCGGGGAAGGTGGTTGGTGATTCATTAATTTGGAGGTCCAGGGTCTTACTCTTGGTACGTGTGCGAAAATCTCACCATGGCAACTGGTGGACCTTACATTCAATTGAAACATCTGCAACTGAAAGCTAGTCTCAAAAATGATGACCATGGAGCTCTTATCTATTGTTATTAAAATGTGTCTGATTCATTAATGTCCTTTAGGAAAGGAAATCTACTGCCCTTACCTGGTCTGGTCTATATGTGACTCTAGACCCAGAGCAATGTGGTTGGTCTTAAACACCCTCTGAAGATGTCTTGTAAGTCACTCAGTTCGAAGACAGTTAGGACAGGCAACAAAAAATGGCCTTGCCAGTGATGCCCATATGCCATGAAAGAATCAATTAATTTTTTTTGTGTGCCCACATGGTGTAATAGATTGTCCTGCATCCAGTTTTTAACTTATAAGTGCTACTGCTATTTAAGTGGGAACATTGGAACAGGAGAGAGTCATTGAATTGAATTGTGGTGATTTGAATTGAATTGCAGGGATTTGAATTAACTTTATTGTCACGTACTCACATGGGTACAGTGAAAAGCTTACAAGTCACCACTTATGGCACCAACTTGGGTACAAATGTACAGATCCTTGTGTACAAATTCTCAGGGGAAAATATAGAAAATATCAAAATGCAAAGTCCATCATTACAGATTTTCAAAAATGCTTTTTAAAATAATGGTAATAAATCAGAAAAATAAAGAGATAAAAAGTTCCAGTTAACAGTTCTTCCACAATAATATAGTCAAGGGAAAAAAGACATTTAAAGAAGTAATTTACCCCCTTGTGTGTATTTGACCCTTTGAAAAGATCATGGCCGCTCTACAACCTTACTCTACAAACAGAAATGCTCTTCTGAACAAAAATTCAACTGAATTTTGAGCACTGAAATGGATGTTTTGGTCAAACTAATCTTTGTTGGTATTAATGTTCCACACAAGTCTCCTCTGACTCCTCGTCTGAACTTCTCCTCACTCCTCATTGATTGCTTTGCCAATTCTGTGCAATTCTAACTGCACTGTTTGACATCGAAAACACCTAACTCTTAGATTCTACTGGTCCTATTTCACTATTTTGTTGCTATCCCACTTTTCTCCCCTTTTTACAAAGGTATTGACCTGGGATGACAGCAACTTAAATTTATACATTGCCTGTATTTTAATAATACATTACAATATCACATGCATCAACAAAGGTTTGGTATTGAGGCACAGGGAGAGAGTACTGCAGATATGGCCAAAGGTTTGGTCAAAGAGGTAGTTTTTAGGGAATATCTTGAAGAAGGAAAGACAAGTATTGAGTTGTAAAGGTTTTGGAAAGGAATTTCAGGGTTTAAAACCCCAGCAGGTGAAGGCATGGCCACCACTGGTCAAGTAATTCAAAATAAGGAAGCTCCAGTAACCAGAGTTGATACAATCCGATTGTGGTGTAGGATTGGAGGATGTTACAGAGATACAGGAAGAACAGTAACAACTTCAAATAAATGTAAACATCAACAACAGAGAAACTTAAGACTGCTTTCAATAAAGTGGGCTATTGTAGAAATCTTCCTGCACTGTCGAGGACAGATGCATGCTCTCCCCTTGACACCTTGCATAGTTTATAGCCAGGCAATATGGGAATGGCCCAGTGTGACACATGGCCAGACACAAACAGGATCCTCTTTATTAGTCAAAGGAAAAAATAAAGTCAAATTCCCCATTGCAATGCTTGATGTAAATCCAACCCTGAACCATCAGCCATGGAAAAATTTGTGATGTCATTTTGTTTATCATGAAAAAAGAAATTCAGAAGTTGTTAGAACTATAATCTCAGACAACCACATGGCATAAAGGGGAAACTTATATGCGATTGTGATAATGTGATTGTGATAATGAACATTACATCACGCATGCAAAGCAGTAGCCGCAACAAAACTTCACCAAAACGGAACCAACAAATTAACTTGAAATGACTCAGGTCTGATCACCGTTTTTTCTCCACTCATTCCAACATTTATCCTGACTGATTTGCAGTGCTTCCTGAACGGGAAGTTGCAGCCAAGTCAACAGTGTACTTTTCAAAAAAGACTTGGATAACTAATAGAGAAGGAAAAATTTGCAGGCTATGGAGAGCAAGCTAGAAACTGGGACATACTGAACTCAAGGGGCTGAATTGTTCCCTATTTTAACTATGAATTTTGAGGAGTTTCATGGAGGGTTTCCCTCCGTGACCCCTAGTATGCAGCTCACCTCACTAAATGTGCATTCAGCCCCTATGGCACTGTTCCCTCACAATCCTGTGCTTTCAGCAGAGGAGGAAGTACTCACTGGTGCTGTAACCTTCGGGCCTTCACACTGGGCACCAAATTCAAGTCCAAGCTGTGCATCAGCATGAATGCAAGCCAGGATTTGCCCTGGTTTATTGGTGCAAATCGGATATGGCTGAGAGGAGCAAGTTGGTGTGCTGCTTTGCTTACAGGGACCTACAGTTCCTGCTGGGTGCAATGCTGGACAAAGGGCTGTTGTGTGTAGCATCTTCCCTTGCTGGCTCTCACCCATCTGATTCTCCTCCACCCGAAACAATTAACCCTTCCTGCTCTCAGTGATTCCTACTCACTCACTTAGCTCACGACACCAGCACCTTTCCAAATCCTGCACCATCACTATTGGCTCTTCCTGTGACTTTCATCTTACTCAGTCCCTCCTTCTGTCTCATTGCAGGAAATAACAACTCACAATAGGATAACAGTGTTGAGATGGGTGGCAGGGTGGCTGACATTTGATTTCTTGATTCATATGTGGAGAAAATCCCAGAGCTCTCTGGAGACAGTCATGAATCCTCCATGTCCCAGCAGCTGAGTAAGCTTCACTATGCTGCACTGCACTCCCATTACCATCACTGTAAACATGTTCTTAAAATGTTCACCCTTCCACCCATACTGGGCAAGTAATTCCCTCTCTGGTCTGCGGGCAACAGCAGCACCCACACATCCTTAAATGAGACCTGTCCCTCCAGACATCAACACCACCTCAACTGGAAGAAGTCACAGGTCTCTTGGAGGAAGTACCAGCAACGCTGTTTCTTGCCCCCTCTGTCTATTCAGATGCCTGCATTTCTGCAGGCACCGTAACTAGATTAGTCTCAGTGGCAACTTGTGATGAACACATCATTGACATGTCTCTGCAGCTGGTCAAGGAAGAAGCACTCCAAGTCGTGGCACTCAGAAGGCTGCTGGAGACTAGCGTAACTGCTCAGACCCAGGTAGGAAAGGGTTCTGTGGTGTCAACCATTAATAACTTCATTAAGATTCACAGACAAACACTGGAGTAGCAGATATAGTCATTTAGCTGAAGCACATGCAGTGTGTTTGCCACATTAGCTGCTAGTTCAAGCTGTACTTGTGATATTAATGTACAACAGTGTCCACAGCAAAATGCCCCAGTGATAGTACATCCGTATGACAGGACGTGACTTGTTCAGTGCTGGTGACCCTGACAAGCTATATGACTTTTTGTGACTGCTAAAAGGCAAGACAGAACTGTATGTTCTGAATGAAACAGAAAGTCAAGGCAAGGCATACAAACATGTGAATTATGATCAGGAGTGGACTGTTTACATATCCTAACAATTCATGTTCTTCCTCACCCCTATTATTCATTCATGGGATGCATTTAATGACCATTCTTAATTTCCCAGAGGATAGCTAAGAGTCAATCACATTTCTGTGATTCTAGAGTTCCATGTAGGTCAGACCAGATAAGAACAGCAGTTTCCTTCCCTAAAGTACATTTGTGAACTGGATGGATTTTCCAACAATTGACAACAATTTTGTGGGGTCATCATTAGACTCTTAATCCCAGATTTTTTATCGAATTTAAATTCCTCCATCTGCTGTGGTAGGCCTTTGAATTAATAATCTAGCAGTAATATAACTGGATCATTACATCCTCTTATAAGAATATTTCTTCACAATAAGAGTTGATTTACTTCTGCCTTTAAAACATATTCAAAGACTCTGTTTCTACCACCTTTTCAGGAAAGAAATTCCAAAGATTCTCAAACTTCAGGGAAAAAAATTCCCCTCAGCTCTATGATTAATGGGTGACCCCTGATTTTTAAACAGCGACCCCTACATTTGAGATTTTCCCATAAGAGGAAGGATTATCTCCACATCGACCCTGTCAAGACATCTCAGCATCCTATGTGTTTCAATCAACGCCCCTATTACTATTCTGACCTCCAGCGATATGAGTCTAGCCTGTTCAACCTTTCCTCACAAGACCATCCTCTCTTTTCAAGAACTAGTCTAACAACCCTTCTTTGAACTCCCTCCAATGTATTTGCATCCTGTTGATGATGCCATTAGACAACTTGGATATTGGAATAAAATCAGATTTGGTAGACCCAAGCCACATTTGTCCCAGCTTTCCTGAAAAGGCAACAACTCACCCCATGCCACTCTGATTCTTGGTTTTGTGTAGTAAATCTCTGAACTGCCTCCAACACATTTAACTTCTTCCTTGAATAAGATTACCAATACTATGCACTGCACTGCTGATGTGGTCTCACCAGTGGTCTATGTAATTGAGTTATAAATCACACAACTCTAGGTTATAGTTCAACAGGTTTATTTATAAGTACTAGCTTTTGGAGAGCTGCTCTTTCATCAGGTAACTAGTGGGGCAGGATCCCCACTACCTATAAGTTCTGTGTTTTATGATTCTGCCCCACTAGTTACCTGATGAAGAAGCAGCTTTCCAAATGCTAGTACTTATAAATAAACCTGTTGGATAATAACCTGGTGTTGTGTGTTTTTTAACTTTGTTCATACCAGTCCAACACTGGCATCTCCACATCATGGCTATATAACTGATGCATAACCTTTTGTATTCAATTTCCCTCATCATAAATGATAACATTTTACTAGCTTTCCTCATTTCTTGCTATACCTGCATCCTACCTTTTTCCATTTCATGTACAAGGACTCCCAGATCTCTCTGCACCTCCAAGCTCTGCAATCTCTCACCATTTTGGTAATATGTGTTTTTTGCTATTCTTCCTGCTAAAATAGATAATTCCACATTTTCTCATATTATACTCATTTGTCAGGTCTCTTAACCTTTCCATATCTTTTGTTAGCGTCCTTACCTTCTCTTTTGTTCTTACCTATCTTTGTGTCATCAGCAAGTTGGCAACCATATCTTCCATTGTTTTATCCAAATTATTTATATAAATTATAAACAGATCCTCACAGCGTATCTGATCATCATGCCAACCTGAAAGAAAAACATGGATGCCTACTCTCTGATCCTGTTAGTCCACAAATCTTCTTTTCATGCCAATAAGCAAGCCCCTAACCATGAGCATTCATTTTAAGTAATAATCTTTGAAGTGGCACTTTATCAAATGCCTTCAGAAAGCCTAAGTACAGTACATACATTAAATGCCCTTTACCCATAATGCTTTGCCCTCCCTTAAAACAATCTTCAACAGTTTGTTCAAACATAATTTCCCTTTCATGAAACCATGTTGACCCTGTCTGATTATCTTCAATTTATCAAAGTACCCTGAGATAACTCCTTTAATAATAGCTTCTAACATTTTCCCTGTGACAGATATGAAGCAAGTTTGTTTGCCTGAGTCTTTCTGTTTCTGTCTCCCATTTTGCATAAACACAATTTAATGGGACTATCCTCATATCAGGAGTTTTGGAAAATTAAACAATTGCATTAACTATCTCACCAGTCTCTTCTTTTAAGAAGTTAGGCTGAAGTCCATCGGGACCCAAGGACTTGTCAACCTGCAGCTCCAACAGTTTACACAGTTTCCATGGTAATTGTGATTTCTTTTTAACTTTCCCCTACTTTACATTTCCTGATTTATCACTGTCTATGGGATGTTGTTTTTTCCTTAACAGCAGTTTTCTTTCATCATTGCACCTAAGATAAAATTTAGGGCAAATGTTTTTGGAAAGTTAAGGTCAAAAGTGTGTGGAAATGCAAGTTACTTTTTATGATTTTCAAACTGGCACTCAATCATTTAATGTCTCTAATGCCCACAAAGTAGAAAGTACAGAGAATCATAGAGATGTACAGCATGGAAACAGACCCTTCGGTCCAACCCGTCCAGACTGACCAGATATCCCAACCCAATCTAGTCCCACCTGCCAGCACCAGGCCCTTATCTCTCCAAACCCTTCCTATTCATATACACATCCAAATGCCTTTTAAATGTTGCAATTGTACCAGCCTCCACCACTTCCTCTGGCAGCTCATTCATACACGTACCACCCTCTGCGTGAAAATGTTGCCCCTTAGGTCTCTTTTATTTCTTTCCCTTCTCACCCTAAACTTATGCACTCCAGTTCTGGAGTCCCCGATCCCAGGGGAGTTGCCTATTTATCCTATCCATGCCCCTCATAATTTTGTAAATCTCTATAAGGTCACCCTTCAGCCTCCGACCCTCCAGGGAAAACAACACCAGCCTGTTCAGCCTCTCCCTATAGCTCAGATCCTCCAACCCTGGCAACATCCTTTTAAATCTTTTCTGAACCCTTTCAAGTTTCACACATCTTTCCGATAGGAAGGAGACCAAAATTGCATGCAATATTCCAATAGTGGCATAACCAATGTCCTGTACAGCCGCAACATGACCTCCCAACTCCTGTACTCAATACTCTGACCAATAAAGGAAAGCATACCAAACGCCTTCTTCACTATCCTATCTACCTGCAACTCCACTTTCAAGGAGCTATGAACCTGCACTCCAAGGTCTCTTTGTTAGTCAGTCTCCCATGGGGAACCTGTCGAACGCCTTACTGAAGTCCATATATATCACATCTACTGCTCTGCCCTCATCAATCTTCTTTGTTACTTCTTCAAAAAACTCAATCAAGTTTGTGAGACATGATTTCCCACGCACAAAGCCATGTTGACTATCCCTAATCAGTCCTTGCCTTTCCAAATACATGTACATCCTGTCCCTCAGGATTCCCTTCAACAACTTGCCCACAGAATAAATTGCCAAGACTCCCTATCAAAATTGGAAAATTATCACATTGGGTGGAAACACAATACATAAGAAGATTGGAATTGTCGGAGGCCATTCAGCCTCTCAAATCTATTCCACCTTTCAATTAGATTGTGATTAACCTACATTTTAACTCCATTTGCCTGCTAGAACTCCTGTGAACTGCCAAATAACTCACAACTCAAGGAGGGGTTGATGATGGGGTGACAGAGTGGTCAGGAAAGGAGGGGGAAAAAAACAAAGACCTTACATTTCTTAAGTGCCTTTCAACATCTCAGGATTTCCCAAAGCTCTTTATGATCAGTGCAGCACTTTCAGAATCTAATTACTGCCAACAATGAAAGATCCAACAAGCAGCAATATGTTAAGGACCAGATAACCTTATTTTAGTATTATTGGCTGACAGATCTCGAATTACTTTCCGGAGATCTGCTTTAGTACTCAAGCCTGAGATGTCCCTGAGATGTTCAATGAGCATTTACACAGCAAGGAATCCATCAATGTTGTTGCATGCTGTTCAATTAGTTTTCAATCAACAATTTCCTTTGGAGTCCAATAAAGAAATCACTTTCAAATCTAATAACTATTTTAGTGCCTGAATACAATCAATTCTGACTGATCAGTATTTTTTTGGACACGTTGCTAATAAGTGAGTGCTTATTTAAAGTACTAACGGTCATAAATTCAAGGGGAAAATAGCTTTTAATTAATTATTGTAATGATATCAAGTGATAAAAGGGGAAAATTATGAGGTTGCTTTGCACAATTTTGAGTATGGAAGATTAAGGCATGACGTAATTGAGTTACAGAGTCATAGAGTCATACAGCACAGAAACAGAACCTTCAATCCAACCTGTCCATGCCGACCAGACATCCCAATCTGACCTAGTCCCATTTGCCAGCATTTGGCCCATATCCCTCTAAACCCTTCCTATTCATATAGCCATCCAGATGCTTTTAAAATGTTGTAATTGTCCCAGCCTCCTTCCACGTCCTCTGGCACAAATCTTTTTTATTAATCATTCATTTTTGAAGATGATTAAAAGATTCGATAGGACACAGAGAGAAAAATTATTTCCTCTGTGGAAGAATCCAGAACAAGGTGGAGAAACTTAAAGTTAGAGCAAGGCTGTACAGCCAAAGCTGAATGCCTTACATTTGCTCCCATTTTTGATGTTTCTAAGCAAAACAATGTGGTCGACATCTGGAACTTCCTTCCCCAAAAATCTTTTGAGCCTGCTCAGGCCAGTGAAAAGTTTATAACTGAGATTGATTTTTGTTTGTTAAATAAAGGTCATGAAACCAAGGTGGGTAAATTAGACTTTTGTTTTGGCTAAGTCAGAGTTGCATCAAGTTTTTGTGAGGGTTTCTTGCTGGGAGGGCCAGTGAGCTGTCTTGTAAAACTTGCCACAGGACTTTGAGACATAGCTGCTTGCTTACTTGCAATGTTAAGCTGCTGGCACATGAAGGAGGGGTGAGATTGACGTCGCACATTTCCGGAGTGCAAGGTGTACATCCCTTTGACTGAGGACCACTGACCAGCAAGACAAATTACCTGGATGTGTGACTGTGCCAGTTGGCATGGCATGCCAGGACAAAGTATGGATGCTGTGGGCATGCAAGTCGGTGCTAAGGTGAGTCAGTCCTAAGAGAGTAAGCAAATTTTCCTGAGATCCAATCTGATCCGATCTGCGAGGTAGGTGCCTATCTGGGTGCACCAAGTGCCCCTGACTGTCTGTGCTTCCAGTGCACCCTACCAGTGTGTCAAGAAGGTACCATAATGGATGTGGGGGGTTGGCAAATGCCAATGTTTATGGATGGGGCGGGGTGTGTGCAGATGGTGATCATTTGGAGCAGGTGGTGAGATGAATCTGCCAAGTACCCAGTCTGGTTTCTATGTCAAGTGTTCTGAATATCTAGCTTGTTTTGCAAGTTGGGTAATGTAGAAAGCTGACACAAGTTAGACTGTTGACAGGCAATGATAGCCATTAATTGGCAAGTCAAGCTGCTGAGTGAGAATTTCACCACATTGCTTGTTAAAGGCGTAAAAGATTGCACGAGATTCTCCCGATGTTGGGATGAGCCTTGCTGAGTGTCATGTCCAGTTCTGAGGAAGTGTCACTTGACCTGAACAGTTATCTCTGATTTCTCTCCACAGAAACTACTGGACCTGCTGAGTTTTTCCAGCAATTTCTGTTTTCGAAACTGCAGTTTGTGTTCTGTTCAAATCCTTCCAATATTTTACCCACCCCTGTCTGTGGCCTCTTACAGTCTAACAACTCTCAATATAGATTGCAACAACTTATATTTATACAGTGCCTTTAAAGTTATCAGGTGTCCAAAGGCACTTCATAGGAATGTTATAAAACAAAGTATGGCACTGAGCCACTTAATGGATTATCAGGTCAGATGATCAAAAGCTTGACTAAAAATAGGTTTAAGGAATGTCTTAAAGGAGATAAATGAGGCAGAGAGAGAGGGAGAGCATTAAGGAGCCATTACTAGGCCTTGAAGCCTGGCTACCTAAAGGCGTGGTCATCAGTGATGGAGTGATTAAAATTGGTTTGTTGAAAAAGCCAGAATTAGAGGAGTGCAGACATCTTGAAGGGTTGTGATGCCAAAGGAGTTTATAGAGCTGGGAGGACCAAAGTCTTGGATTGATTTGAAAGGATCTCAGTGCTCCATCAAATCTGGCCTCAGTTTACATTCTGAGTTGGAAAAATGGCATCTCTATCAATGCAGTGCAGCCCAGTATTGAGCTTAGACTTTGGACTCAAGACTCTGGATTGGACATGAACCCGTGTTCAATTAACTTAGAGGCAAGAGAGTGCTCTCTGCCAAGACACAAATGGAGAGGGCTGCTTTCCCTATCCATCAGCAACTCTCTCATCACAAGGTGTCAGAGAGCTGCCAATATCTCAATCAGAAATTATTCAGTCACATGAACAGGCTAATTAGATGAATCACTTACTGATTTTTTAAAAAATTTGCTCGATTTGTCACATTTATTCTTTGATCTCATAATTTGTGCTTTTATTCAACATGTTGTACACCAGAATGCATTATTTAGTAATAATCTCATAAAACTGGCAAATAAAAATAACAGCATGTGACTCAGCAGGACAGACATCTGGAAAAGATTGACCAGGAGAAAAACCCACTGCAGGCTTGTTGCACAAGTCAGTAAAATTAACCCCTTGCCTGATGTGTTTCTCGTGTTCAAGGAATCATTTTTTTAAATGTACATGACTTACATATGCATACATGAGATGTGGGCATCTTTGCCTGGCCAGCATTTATTGCTCATCTCTTGTTGCCTTTGAGAAGATGGTGACAAGCTGCCTCCTGAAATACTGCAGTCCATGTGCGGTAGGTAGACCCACAATTCTGCTAGGGAGGGAATTCCAGAATCTTGACCCAACAATACTGAAGGAAAGATGATTTGGAGATGCCGGTGTTGGACTGGGGTGTACAAAGTTAAAAATCACACAACACCAGGTTATAGTCCAACAGGTTTAATTGGAAGCACACTAGCTTTCGGAGCGACGCTCCTGATGAAGGAGCGTCGCTCCGAAAGCTAGTGTGCTTCCAATTAAACCTGTTGGACTATAACCTGGTGTTGTGTGATTTTTAACGAAGGAAAGATGATTTATTTCCAGGACAGTGAGTGGCTTGGAGCGGGCCTTGCAGATGGTGGTGTTCTCAAGTATCAAATTTCCTTGTGGTTTTTGGTGCAGCTTTGAAAGGTGCTAAGAAAGAGAGAATTACTGCTGTCCATCTTGTGGTGTATATGGCTGCCATTGTGCATTGATGGAAGGGAATGTGTGGAGAAGGTGGTTGATGTGGTGCCAATTAAGTGAGCTGCTTTGACCTGGATAATGTTAAGCTTCCTGACTATAGTTGGAGCTGCATTCATTCAGGCAAGTGGGGAGTATTCCAACAATCTTCTCATTTGTGCCCTGTAGAAGTTAGGCAAGTTTGGGAGGTCAGGAGTTGAGTTTCCCATTGCAGGATCCTAGCCTTTGAATTACTCTTGTAACTATAGAACTTCTATGATGAGTCCAATCAGTTTCAGGTCAAAGGTAATCCCAGGATGTTAATAGTGGGGATTCAGCAATGGTAATGTCATTTAATGTCAATGGGTGATTGCTAGATTTGGTAATGGTCATTGCTTGGCATTTGTGTGGCATGAATATTGTTGCCACTAATTAGACCATCAGATCATAGAATCCCTAGTGTGGAAGCATGCTATTCCACCCATTGGGTACAGACCAGCAGAAAATGAGGGAGATACTAAATGAGTATTTTGCATCAGTATTTACTGTGGAAAAGGATATGGAATATACAGTCTGTAGGGAAATAGATGGTGACATCTTGCAAAATGGAGAAAGTGAGGACTGCAGATGCTGGAGTACCAGAGTTGAAAAATGTGGTGCTGGAAAAACACAGCAGGCCAGGCAGCATCCGAGGAGCAGGAGAATCGATGTTTCGGGCATAAGCCCTTCTTCAGGAATGAGGCATCTTGCAAAATGTCCAGATTACAGAGGAGGAAGTGCTGGATGTCTTGAAACGGTTAAAGGGGATAAATCCCCAGGATCTGATCAGGTGTACCCACGAACTCTGTGTGGAGCTAGCAAAGTGATTGCTGGACCTTTTGCTGAGATATTTGTATCATTGATAGTCACAGGTGAGGTGCGGGAAGACTGGAGGATGGCAAACATGGTGCTACTGTTTAAGAAGGGTGGTAAGGACAAGCCAGAGAACTATACACCTGTGAGCCTGACCTCGGTGGTGGGCAAGTTGTTGGAGGGAATCCTGAGGGACAAGATGTACATGTATTTGGAAAGGCAAGGATTGATTAGGCATAGTCAACATGGCTTTGTGCGTGGGAAATCATGTCTCACAAACTTGATTGAGTTTTTTGAAGAAGTAACAAAGAGGATTGATGAGGGCAGAGTGGTAGATGTGATCTATATGGACTTCAGTAAGGCATTCGACAAGGTTCCCCATGGGAGACAGATTAGCAAGGTTAGATCTCATGGAATACAGGGAGAACTAGCCATTTGGATACAGAACTGGCTCAAAGGTAGAAGACAGAGGGTGGTGGTGGAGGGTT
>NC_057713.1:97514839-97561499 GCF_004010195.1 Chiloscyllium plagiosum
TTTATTGGTCAGAGTATTGAGTACAGGAGTTGGGAGGTCATGTTGCGGCTGTACAGGACATTGTTGGAATATTGCATGAAATTCTGGTCTCCTTCCTGTCGGAAAGATGTTGTGAAATTTGAAAGGGTTCAGAAATGATTTACAAGAATGTTGCCAGGGTTGGAGGATTTGAGCTATAGGGAGAGGCTGAACAGTCTGGTGCTGTTTTCCCTGGAGCGTCGGAGGCTGAGGGGTGACCTTACAGAGGTTTACAAAATTATGAGGGGCATGGATAGGGTAAATAGACAAAGTCTTTTCCCTGGGGTTGGGGAGTCCAGAACTAGAGGGCATAGGTTTCGGGTGAGAAGGGAAAGAGACCTTTTTCACATGGAAGGTGGTTCGTTTATGGAATGAGCTGCCAGAGGAAGTGGTGGAGGCTGGTACATTTGCAACATTTAAGAGGCATTTGGATGTGTATATGAATAGGAAGGGTTTGGAGGGATATGGGCCGGGTGCTGGCAGGTGGGACTAGATTGGGTTGGGATATTTGGTCGGCATGGATGTGTTGGACCGAAGGGTCTGTTTCCATACTGTACATCTCTATGACTCTATGACTCTATACCCTCTAATGAGCATCGCACCCAGACCCACTCCATCTATGACTTTAACCTATCCATGGCCAATCCAGTAAACCTGCACATCCCTGCACACTGTTGGCAATTTAGCATGGTCAATTCACTTAAATTTCACATCTTTGGACTATAAGGGGAAACTAGAGCACCGAGAGGAAATTCCCGCACACGCAGGAGAATGCGCAAACTCCTCACAGACGGTTGCCCGAGAGTGGAATTGAACCTGGGTCTCTGGCGCTGTGACACTGCAGTGCTAACCATCGAGCCACCGACTTGTATCCTCAAATCTGAATGTTGTCCAAAACTTGCTGCATTTGGACATGGGCATCTTCAATAGCAGAGGAGTCATGAATGGTGCTGAACATGGTGCCATCATGGGTGAACATCCACACTTCTGATCTTATAATGGAAGTTGAATTGTTCATGAAACAGCTGAAGATGTTTAGGTCTAGGACACTACCCAGAGGAACTCCTGCAGAGATGTCCTGCAGCAGAGATGATTGACCTCTAACAACCATAACCCTCTTCCTATATGACTCCAAGGAGCAGTAAGTGCTTTCCTGGATTCCCATTGACTTTCATTTTGCTAATGTTCCTTGATACCACATTTGACCTATGTTGGCCTTGATGTCAAAGGTAGTCATCTCTGGAACTCAACACTTTTGTCCATGTTTGGTCAAGGTTGTAATGAGGTCAGGAACTGTTGGAACCCAAACTAAGCATCAGAGGGCAGGTTATAATGAACAAGTGTCACTTCATAGCACAGGCGATGAAGTAAATGGCCAGATTGGAGTTTCCTGGTTTATATATACAGAGAATACTTGGGAAATATTCCACATTGTCAATTAGTTACCTGTATTGTAGCTGTATTGGAAGAGCTTGCCAGGGACTATGTTATAAATCACACAACACCAGGTTATAGTCCAACAGCTTTATTTGGAGGTACCAGCTTTCAGAGCGCTGCCTCCTGATGAAGGAGCAGCGCTCCAAAAGCTAGTGCCTCCAAGTAAAGCTGTTGGACTATAACCTGGTGTTGTGTGACTTTTAACTTAGTCCACTCCAGTCCAACACCTGCACCTCTACATCATTGCCAGGGAGTGTTCTGGAGCACAAGTCTTCAGTGCAATTGCTGGAATATTGGCAGGGCTCAAAGCCTTTGCAGCAGTGTCTTCACCCATTTCTTGGCATCTCACGGTGTGAATCAAATTGGTTGAAGACCGGTAACAATGACATTGGTGTTACAATCAGATCCCTGACAAGGTTGCCCAGTTAATTATCCAGAAACAATATTTCAAACCATGATGCTCTCAGGTGAGAGAGGTTTGGAGAACTTGCAACACGTGGTTATTCGTGTTGGTTACAACATGTTTAATTTTTCAAAGATTCCTTCCCTTGTTGATTGTCTTCTCCCAGACCCAAATATTTTAAAAGGAATCAAACTAAGCAGGATTTCTTGAATTAGCTAAAAGAGTGAGTTTTATAATTACTAAATGTGAGATGAAATAATGGTGCAGCAAATGTGCATACAAATTAGAAAAAATGTGAGTCCAAAGTGATAACAGTTGAAACAAAGATATATGATCAGTCTGATTTGTTTGTGAAAAGCAGTTGCAGCTGTCGCTCTGGATGTTACCAGGAATGTTGACATTGGTAGTTGAAAAGCTAATTGTGAGATTCCGGCTTTGTGGATTGATTGAAAATGTTTTGCCCAAATTGACAGTAAGAGAGTCTCGTTGCTTTGCTTTGCTTTGCTGCAGTGCAGGGTCGTTTAGTAGCTTTTTGCAGCACTGTGATCCTTACAGCATTAGTCCACACATAGGACATCAGGCCAGTAGCATACACAGACCAGGATAGAAGCTTGCTTTTAACTCCAGTCCCTGTCTGTAGTGTATTTTCACCCTTTGAAGCTTTGTTGACACCTTGTCAGGTGTGACATTACAGAGTCTCTTTCCAGGAAGGCACTGAATTCACAGCAACAGTCAGCTCTTGTCTACATGCCCTTTTTTTAAAACAGAAAATATATGTTGTAGTTGAAATTTAATAAATCCATATGTGATTATGATCTATGTTTATGATAGTTGGGGACCTCTGGAGAATATTGAGATGGATCATCCACTCAGAAATTCGGGCTGAAATTGGATAAAAATATTTTAGCCTTGTCTTTTGCACTGTTGTGCTGGACTACCCTAAATCCCCAGTCATTGAGTATGTGAATGTTGGTGGAGTTTTCACTTCCCGCGAGTTGTTTACTTGTCAATTCCCACTTACATCTGAATGTGTTAGGACTGCAGAGCTTAGAGCTAATTGATTGGTTGTGAGAGATTACTTTGCCTAATGTATTGGATGCTGCTTTCTCTGTTTGGCATGGAGATAGTCCTGTGTATTAGTTTTACCAGATTGAAACCTAATTCCTAGATATGCCTGATGCTGTTCCTGACATGATCTCTTAAACTTGCAGTGCAACAGATTTGCTCTCTTAGCTTAAGGATACTGGTAAAAGTTGAGACATTTTGGACCATGCCGTTAAAAATTGTGTTGAATACTAACCTGCTGCTGAAAACCCACAGTGTCTCACCCAAATACCCAGTTACTAAATCTATTTGGAATCTGTCTCATTTAGCCACACAACTTGATGAAGGGTGTCTCCATTGTGAAGACTTGCATTTCTATAGGAGTCATGATTTGGAGATGCTGGTTTTGGACTGGGGTGTACAAAGTTAAAATCACACAACACCAGGTTATAGTCCAACAGGTTTAATTGGAAGCACACTAGCTTTCGGAGCGACGCTCCTTCATCTGATGAAGGAGCGTCGCTCCGAAAGCTAGTGTACTTCCAATTAAACCTGTTGGACTATAACCTAGTGTTGTGTGATTTTTAACTTTGCATTTCTATAGTACCTTTCACAATGGTTAAACGTCCCAAAGCCCTTTGCAACCAATTAAGTTTTTTTGACCAGTTGTCACTATTGCAATGTGGTAAATGTGCCGCCAATTTATACACAGAAAAATCTGACAAACAGCAAAATGACAACGACAGATAATGTGCCTTTGCAATGTTATTTGAGCGATCAGGATTTTCTATGACACCAGGAGGACTTTCTGCTTCTTTTTCAAAACGGATGAATTTAATTATATCCACTTGACGGGGCAGGTGAAACCTCAGCTTTATATTATTTCTGAAAGATGGCACCTCCGACAGCATAGTATCCCCTTAGCAACTCACTGAAAATTTTCCTGATTATATCTCTGGAGTGAGACTTAAACCCGCAAACTTCTGACTTAGTGATTTAATAAATAAAAGCAATTAATTTTCAGTTTTAATAACGTTCCCTTTGGTACCTGACTTGCCATAGGCCTGTGTGACTTTTATTTGCAGTCTAAGCTAAGGGGGAACCATGCTAGGTTTGGAGCAATGAATGCACATTTCCTTGCTCTGCTGTATTACTCCACATTTTGGCTGCAATTTCTATTTAATTTGGATTGAAGTAATGGTATATTTGTTTCTTTTCTTCTCTGTTATAGTTTTAAAATGATTCGTAAACATTAATGTGGCCCCAGTAATTGTTATCTTATATCTAAAAACATTTTCTTTTCTCTGCTTAGATGGCATAAGTGGGATGTGAAAATAGCTCTGGGTATCACTCTATTCAACAAGTTGGAGATCAGGGCGACTATTAGATTGGATATGTTTCTTTTATTCAATGTTGGGACGTGGACATCACTGGCAAGCCTATTGTTTATCACCCCATTCCCTAGAAGCACCACAAGCAGGTGTTGACCTCACAGAAAACCTATAGGGTGGAAGCAGGCTATTTAGGCCATCAAGTCCACACTGACCCTCCGAAAGGCATCCCACCTCATCCCTGTAACCCTCATTTCCCATGGCTAATCCACCTAGCTTGCACATCTCTGGACAATTTAGCATGACCAATCCACACCTTTGGACTGTGGGAGGAAACTGGAGCACCCAGAGCACCCAGAGGAAACCCACACAGACATGGGGAGAATGTGCAACCTTCAAACAGATAGTCTCCCAAGGGTAGAATCCCAAGGGTAGGTCCCTGGAGCAGTGCAAACCACTGAGCCATCATCACCATGTTGTTGTGGTGCCTTCTTGTACCACTCCTGTCTGTTATTTTTGACCCAGCTGCAACACTGCTACGGACATTCAATGGATACTATGATTGCAAGCAATGTTGACAATATATTTTTATTTTCTCATATCAACCCTCTTTCCATTCTGATGCTTATAGTCTTGGGGGAATGTAAAAAATCCATGTTGTTTTTTCAAGAAAGGAAAGGATCCTGGTCAGTATGCATTCAAGACTAAGAACAGATTATGTGACCACTATTATGTTCTTTATGAGACCTTGTTGTGAGCAAATTGGATATCATGTTTCCTACATTGCAACTGTGATCACACTTCCAAAATACTTCTTTGTCTTTGGAACATCCAGAGGTATTGAAAGGCACTATAGAAATGCAAATTGTTTCCGCTTTTCATAATCCCGTATGTGCTGGTAGAATGCTGGTACTTTTTACAAGAGGTCATGTTACATAACTGACTCTATTGTGCATTAGCACTAGTTAACATGATCCTCGTGTTACATTTACTTTCCAGCATAGAGAGATAGAAAACAGAAGCAGCAATTTTGAGTTTTGTTTTTAATCACTTCCTTAGCCTAGTGTGTGCTCTGGCCAGTTACAGCCACGAATCACCACATCCCAGTGCATGTTAGCTGACCCAGCACAGCCCAAAATCCAACCTGGGACCTTCCATATTCAACTGCATTAAATAACTCTGTGCTAAATAGTTTATCACTTATTGCAGTCCATATTTAACCAACAAGTCTTCAGGACTGAGCCTGCTCAGTCAGCAATGCTACTGTTAAACCATTCTTATCAATGGACATTGAAGTTCCCCATTCCCCAAGCACGTCATTATCTTGCTTTGTACATTTGTTTTTAATGAATAAGAGCCATAAATATAGACGCTAATAAACCCAATTAAAAAAAAGAGAAGCCAATTTATCCAGAGGTGATGAGTGAAACTCTTGACTACCTACATGAGTTATTTCTAAATGCTGTCAGTTAAATTAAGCACAGTAAAGATGGCAGAGTAGATGATGTGTTGCAGTTATGGCATGTGAAGGCTGGTGAATACCAGTGTGATTCGTAACAACTACATCTGCAGTAGGTGAGTGCAGCTCAAGGAACCTGTAGCTCAGTATTGATGAGCCAAAGCTTGAGTTCTCAAACTCAGAGTACAGGTTTCTGCACATGGCAACATCCCTTGTATCTAAGACACCAGTAAAGTCCATCATGTCCCAAATATTACAGGCCACTTATTCCACTTGACCGAGTTGCACTGCCATTATCTTAACTTTAATTCTCTTTCATTAACTTTATTCAGCTTTGGATAACCTATATTCCTTACTTATATTGCCTCTGACTTTACCTTATTCCTAGTGTTCCTTAGCTTAATCCAAGCATTACTGCTTATTTGAAAATAAAATGCTTTTCTAATTTGTAGCAACTTAGACAGCTGTAATGGCAGTTTCTTACCAATTTTCTTCCTGAGAAAGGGTAGAAGAGGAAAACACCTTCTCCCTGTCTTTCAACAAATTCTCCACTCAGCATGCTTTACCTCTTGCGATAAACATTGGTTAAAGCAATTCTTTCCCCTTTTACAACCAATTCTTAAATTGAACTGAATTCTCTGGAACAGTACCATCAGACCAGGGCACACTGCCAGCAGTAGCCACATGACTAGAATGAAGGACTGGATTTTCTTCTGTTCAAAAACAAAGGCTCATCTAATGGGTCCACTGCATTCACTCCATTCACATCTATTTACTGGCATCAAATGCAAGGGCCTGTGAAACTACTCAAGAAGAGGTTTTGAGAACAGGCGGAGGAAGTCTCCATGTTGGATTATGTGGCTGAGTTCTGACAGCTGTTCTCATAAGCCTGTGAAGTGATCTGAGAATAGTTCAAAATCTCCCAAACTGCGATCAAATAAAAAAGTAGACAAACATGCCAGGGTCTGAACCTTTTGGTTGATTACATATTGGTGCACATACCAACACCAGGGGAATCCTTAAAGGTCTGACTCAGTGGCTTGTGTAGGGCAGCTGAAAAGCATAGGGCAGTGAATTATCCGACTGAGTTCACCGATCAGGGAAAAAAACCAAAGGTTGTGTCATGTCACCACGATAAAGCAATACCATCAATAAGGAGAGGGGGGGGAACAAATAGATAATGGTTTGTCCCATTGTTAGCAGACAAAGGTAGTAGTGGTAAAAACAAGGACTGCAGTTGCTGGAAACCAGAGTCTAGATCAGAGTGGTGCTGGAAAAGCACAGCAAGTCAGGCAGCAACTGAGGAGCAGGAAAATCGACGGTTCGGGCAAAAGCCCTTCATCAGGAATTCCTGTTTTGCCCGAAACGTTGATTTTCCTGATTCTCAGATGCTGCCTGACCTGCTGTGCTTTTCCAGCACCATCCTGATCAAGAATTGGAAGAAGGCATGCGTTTGGCTGATATTGACCTCCCTCCTACCTGGCAAACCAATAATAAATTATTAGCAAACATTAAACTCCTCATTCAGCCGCCTATGTGCAGATCAGTGAGTAGACTTAACGGGGCAGCTCACTGCATCTATGGGCTCAGGTAGAGACATGCCTGACTCTACAGGATGTGAATGTGGGAGAGGCTCCTGCCTAAGACAGCATACCTGATCGGTTAGACCCAGAAACCCACAGTCAGGAGGAGATTAACTAGACAACAGAATATCAACTGCCAGAAAATTAAAAGAACTGTGGATGCTGGAAATCAGAAACACGAACAGAACTTGCTAGAAGAACTCAGCAGGTCTGGCAGCATCTGTGGGGAGAAAGTGGAGTTAATGTTTCAGAAGAAAGGTCAATGGACCCGAAATGATAACTATCAGAAGGAAGCAGCAGTATTCGGAGCTCCTAAAAGTGCCCATGTCCGAGCCAGATGGCTCCAAAACGCTGCCATAAAGCTATTGCAGTGAGTGGATGTGATGCCTACCTGATACCCCCTAGAAAATTCCATTGATAGTGAAGCTAAAGCAGCCTACATTACTATGATAGATTTACTCAAGGGGTATTGGCAGCTTCCTTCGGCCACCTGTGGGAACCTTCATAACTCTGGAGGGTTATACCATTCTGCAATGCCACAACTACTTTTCACAGGCTTTCACAGCTCGGCGCACACCTATTTAAACAGCAACTCATGCTGCCAGTCAGCCACTGCGGAAAGCAACCATTCAAAATGTTTCAATCAACCTATAAGGTCAAGAATCTCAAAATTGACTGATCAATGTCAAAGCTGCCAGTAACTTTCACTACAACTCACTCATCATGAACCATTCAGAGACTGATCCTCATATCTTTTTGTCACCTCTATGTTTTTGGACTCACCTCTTACATCACCACTGTGTTTATGTGTGTTGTGTTGCTATTTAGTTTCACTTTTAATAACCAAGAAACTCACTCTTTTTGTTAATTCAAGAAAGACTGCTTAATTTGGATCCATTTAAAACATTTGTGTCTGCGAGATTGGTAGCCGCAAGGGAAGGGAATTAAAAATAATCTTGTTATGACCAACCAATGGAGTGTGTGGATAAAAAAGGGGAGCCAGTTCATCCCTCATCACCCAGGAGCTTAACAATGTATCCCACTGGAGCCAGAACCATTAGGGGAATTTTGCCTAGATGCTGGTCATTACACATACCACCACCTCCTCAAGAACAGTTAGGGATGAGCAATAAATGCTGTCCTTGTCAGTATTGCTCACATTTAGTCTCTCATTCTCCTACAGACCTCCCTAATCAGTTTATTTGGAACAAGCTGCTAACTTAAAACAACTCTTTATCATCTTATAAACTTGCATCAAAGCACTCCAAGTCCCAGCTCTTTGAATCAATTTTAATTCCCAAGATGCTTCAAATTGGAACAATCTCCTGCCTTTGAATACTTACCACAGCTTCAATATCACTCATGGAGTCAAAGAGTCATAGCCATGTCCAGCACAGAAACAGACCCTTCGGTCCAAACTGTCCATGCTGATCAGATATCCCAACCCAATCTAGTCCCACCTGCCAGCAAACCCTTCACTATGAGACAAGACCAAACTGGCCACAGTATTGTAACTGAAGCCTAACTAAGATTTGTACAAAGACATTTATCTTTGTCTTTGGTCAGTTGTCCTATAAATATATGTGAACATTGTTCTCTGTTATTGCTTTATAGAATCAGTCCGGATCATCTAGAGTCTTAGGCATTCAGATATTCAAACCACATTCATTCTCATCTATTTTAATGCTTCTTTCTGCATGTTGATATTCTTTCTACCCACATGCATATCACTACATCGAGCTAAGTGCCAGGACATTGCCATATGCCATGACATATTTCCAAGATATTAAGGGGAGCAGGTAAGATGGATATAAATAAAACTGTTTCCGTTGGTGGAGGAGTCTAGGAGAAGGACAGCACAGTCTAAAATCTGGAGTCAGATCTTTCAGGCGTGAAATCAAGAAGTACTTTGTTTCACAATGGACAGCAGAAGTTGTAAATTTTAAAACTGGCTGATACATTTCTTATAGAGTCATAGATCATAGAAACAAACCCTTCAGTCCAAGTTATCCATGCCGACCAAGTTTCCCAAACTAAACTAGTCCTATTTGCTTGTGTTTAGCCCATATCACTCTAAACATTTCCTATTGAAATCTTTTAAATGTCATAACTGCATCTACATCTTCATATATTAATGATCTGGATGAAGGGACAGGGGGGCATTCTGGTGAAGTTCGCCGATGATATGAAGTTAGGTAGTTCTGAGGAGGTGGGGAGGCTGCAGAAAGATTTAGACAGTTTTGGAGAGTGGTCCAAGAAATGGCTGATGAAATTCAATGTGAGCAAATGCAAGGTCTTGTACTTTGGAAAAAAGAATACAGGGATGAACTATTTTCTAAATGGTGAGAAAATTCCTAAAGCCAAATTACAAAGGGATCTGGGAGTGCTAGTCCAGGATTCTCTAAAGGTTGACTTGCAGGTTTAGTCCGTGATTAAGAAAGTAAATGTAACATTATCATTTATCTCAAGATAAATGTAAAAGCAGCGATGTGCTACTGAGACTTTATAAAGCTCTGGTTAGGCCCCATTTAGAATACTGTGTCCAGTTTTGGGCCCCACACCTCAGGAAGGACATACTGACACTGGGGTGTGTCCAGCGGAGATTCACATGGATGATCCCTGGAATGGTAGGCCTAACATACGATTAACGGCTGAGGATCCTGGGATTGTATTCATTAGAGTTTAGAAGGTTGAGGGGAGATCTAATAGAAACTTACAAGATAATGCATGGCTTAGAAAGGGTGGACACTGAGAATTTGTTTCCGTCAGGCAGGGATACTAGGATCCATGGGCACAGCTTTAGAATTAGAGGGTGTCAATTTAAAATGGAAATGTGGAGACATTTCTTCAGCCAGAGAGTGTGGGCCTATGGAATTCATTGCCACGGAGCACAATGGAGGCTGGGACATTAAATGTCTTCAAAGCAGAGATTAATAAATTCTTGATCTCGCAAGGAATTAAGGGATACGGGGAGAGTGCGGGTAAGTGGCGTTGAAATGCCCATCAGCCGTGATTGAATGGTGGAGTGGACTCGATGGGCCAAATGGCCTTACTTCCACTCCTATGTCTTATGATCTTATGGTCTTAACCACTTCCTCTGGCAGTTCATTCCACATATAAACCACACCCTACGTGAAAAAGTTGGCCCGCAGGTCGCTTTTAAATCTTACTCCTTGCACCTTAAAAATATGCCCTCTACTGCCGATATCCAAAGGTTTTAAATAAAACTAAGACCAAAGCTGCATTGGAGTTATCTCACAGATCACCCAAGATCTCATTGAATGGTAAAATGAGATCAAGGAATTGAATGGGTTCCTCCTTTTCCTGTAATCCTCTGCGTGGACATGTGACCTTTGATCATGATCCAGTAAAGGTTCATGAAGTAGTACGTTCTAAGAAGTAGTAACAATAATAAAAATTGTAAATTAAACCGAAGTCCCAAAGTCACGTTTCTATATATCTTTACCTCACAATACACAACCACCAGCTGGCTGTATTGATTTCCCTTGGCACATTTAATATTGATTCTGTGCCAGTCTAAATCTCAGTCTATTACACTGATATACTTGTCCCTACTGAGCTGGGATGAGGAGTGCTTTGATAAAGGTTTATTAGATGACAAGTGTCTGACCTTGGCCCAAGATCCTGGTACAACACCAGTGTTTTACAAGTGCCAGATGTACCTCCCATTAGTGTATTCTGATTGTGAACCTTAATGAGCCACAAAAGGCATACCGCAGAACGCCGTAACCAAGTCTGAATATCAATTACGACATGGATTCAAACTCCTGCTCTCTTTAGACAGTCTTTAATGAAATTACCATTAGGTTAAAACTAGTTATGGCATTGCCTTTATCAAATGCCACAATTAGACTTTTCCTTGCATATCAGATCTAAAGCTCATTAGAGCTTTTTAATAGACTGACTTCTCTAATTAGCTTGCCCATCTGTGTGTACAAATGTGCCTTAAATCCATCAGTGAACTCTTTAATGGGGTGCTTATTACAGCAAGACTCGACATCCCAGTGCAGCAGTGTGTCTGAAATTCATTAGTTCCATTAGCGATATCTTTATGGCGTCATGCTAACTATGTGCCTGCCCTATCTGTGAACTGGATGTGTGTTCCTGTGAAATCTGTTAGGGAAATCTTGAAGAACTTGTACTCACAGAGAGTTTGACATTCTAAGAACTAGATATCCGTGTGCCTGAAAGTCATTAGTAAGGTCTTTGCAGATTTGCTGCGACAATGAGCCCATCTATCCGTGAATACTCATGTGTCTGAAATACAAACTAATAGCAGCTGGAATAATTTGGCAAGATTTATGTGCCTGGCAGATTTTGACTAGCTCAATAAAAAAATGCAACCGGAATGACAGAGAATTCAGACTGGACAGAAAGTCAAAATATGTGTTTGGTATTTTCAGAACAAAGTTCTGACAGGGTGATCTCACTATGACACCTGCCGGGATTCAGGATGGCACCTGCTGAACACTACTGACCTGTCTACATATGCACATGACCCTTGGCTAGGCTCCTATCAGTATTGACAATACAGAGGACACAAAGGGGCCTTTCAGATCTCATGTGTCAACAATAGGAAATAAATGTCCATATTGCATTCAGAGTTAGAGCTCTTGAGTGCCACATTTACCGGAGTGAGTTAGCTGAAACTTTTATTTGCACCAACTGCACCCCCAATCCATATTCCTGCTCTCCCTCGGAAAATATGCCTACAAGAACAGTGCTACTCCATTCAATAATCTTTGACATCAACATGATATCATTTCTCCTTTGTTTTAATTTCTTTCTTTAATATGCGATTCTTCTCAGTTAAGATACTAACAACAGGGAAAAAAAAATGGAAGATGTCAATCACTCTATGACTCTATGACTTCCCAGGCAAAGGATGTATCATTCCCAGGCAGGGCGAGAGATCAGTGTCCACACAAGTGTCAGCAAAGCAGCGGCAGATTTTCCAACAACTCCACGTGGTGTGGTGTTTGAACCCTCACTAATATTTCATTATTTTTATTTTATTCTTTTATCAATTTTGATTTGGAGCTATGAACTTTGAACTGTGAACTTTGATGACTTTTTTCTTTCCTTCTTCTCTATCAGATTTGTTGTATAATTTGCCATCAAGTTCAACAATCACATTGCATGTTAGAAAGTGGCAATAATGAAAAGTCCCAAAACACTCCACAACCAATAAGCAAAACAATAAGTTATTTAATTATGACCTTTGCACTGATATGGCAAAGTTTTCTTTCTTACTAAAATCCTTAGTAATCTCCCATGCACTTTCTCATACTTCAAATTTCCATTGATCATAACATTCTTAAAATCTTCACAATGGCAATAAAGTTGTTATTTTACTCAGATCCAGAAGTTTGAACTAATGATTGATTCAGAGACACAATTTCAAAACACACCATTGTAGCCAGAGAATTAAAATTCAATTAATTTATAAGTATGGGATAAATAGCTAGTCTCATTAATAATAACCATGAAATTACTGGATTGATGTAAAAAAAGAATCCCCACATTCATTAAATGCCCTTCATGGAAGGAAACCTGCTATGTTTCTGAGTCTGGTTTATATATGATTCCTGACTCATACAATGCACCTCTAAAGCACCCTCTTAAATGGAGAGTCAATGTTTCAGGTGTAAGCCGATCATCTGGAACAAATGCCCGAAATGCCGACTCTCCTGCTCCTTGGATGCTGCTTGACCTGCTGTGTTTTTCCAGCGCCGTACATTTGACTCTAATTCTCCAGCATCTGCAGTCCTCACTTTCACTCAGCCTCTGAAATGGCCTAGCAAACCGTTCAGTTGTTTTGAAGCAGTTGGAGGACTGTTGATGCAAAATAGAACTGGTTGGACCTCCCTACATTGACCTAGTCACCGGAAATAACTCGTGCGCCAAGTTGACCATGTAGGTTCCCCTTACAAACATCTGGTGTCTGTGCCAAAATGAGGACAGCCGTCTCTCAAACTAGCCAAGTAAAATCCTGAAATAATCATACCTGACAGACAATGTCCGAGACACCACCATCACTAGAAAAAAACAATGCTCAAGAAACGCAGCAGTTCTGACAACATCTTGGAGCAGGACACAGAGAATGTTTGGAGTCCAATATGACAGTTCGTTGAAGCTGACCCGGGTTAGAAATGGATGGCTGACAAATATTGAGGAGGAGCAAGTGGGATAGTGGGTGAAGGTGTCTACGGCAAAAGGCAAATGGTGTGCCAATAGTAATAAAGGAACACAGTAGGGGAAGAATATGTGTTAATGGTAGGTTAACAGCAGAAAATAGATCATCCTTGTTCTCATGACTCAGCATATCCCACAATCTACCATTTTCGTAACACCAGGGATTAACATTAATTCGATGAGGAGCGTAGACAGGCCTGCCAGGATCAACAGCAGACATACCTGAAACCTTGCTATCAACCTGGTGAAGCTGCATACAATACTACATAGATGTTGAAGAGTAAAAGCAGTGTGTATAGACAGAACTAAATAGTCACACAATCAAAAGGTCAATAACAAGGAGGCATACTTTTAAGGTGGAAGGCAAGAAGTTTAGAGGGGATTTGAGGAAAGGTTCTTTCACAGAGAGTGTAGTGGTGTCCTGGAATGCACTGCCTGGGAGGGTATTTGAAGTGGGTAACCTCCCAATTTTTAAAAAGTACTTGGACGAGTACTTGATATTTCATAACATTTATTGCAAAGGGCTATGCCTAGTGTGGGAAGTGGGAGTAGCACAGATTTAGCATTGGTACAGATTTCATCGGTCGAAGTGCCTCTTCTCAATTGTATGATTCTATGATTAATCTAACCAAAGATCTGTCATCCTGACACATCCAGACACTCATGGAAGAGGATGGTTGGGTGGGAGTCTAGCAAGTCAGTGTTGAAATATCTACAAACATCTTCAGCTAGAAGAACTGATCCTTATAGAAGTGCAGAAGTCCATATTCCTGAGGTTGCTGGCCTCACAGAGACCAGTCTTCAGCTAATTCAATCCACTCCATGTGATATCAAGGAAACAACAGAAGGCACTAGATACGGCAAAGGCTAGGTGCCCTTACAACATGCTGGCAGTGATACTGAAGACTTGCACTCCAGAGCTAACTGCATCCCTAGCAGTGCTGTGAAAATGCTGCCATTAGCTGACAAAATGGAAGTTTGTCTAGTTATGTTTTGCCCACAGAACGGAGGCTGAATCTAACCTGACCAATTAATGCTCCATCATTTTGAATCTTAATCTTTAGCAAAGTGATAAATGGTGTCAATGATTTGAGCAAAATTACTCAGTGACAACTGTCATGGACAGTGTTGAGATTTGGTTCCTGTGTCCCAGCTGGTCAAAGTCTGTTTTTTTTAAAATGTGTTTTATTATGTCAGGAATAAATAACTGACATGTTTTCTTCCAAGTTTTAAAAGGGAGATAACTGTTTATTATTCAACACCCAAATATCAGCAATGACAGCCACTTTCACTAACAAACAGACACAAACTCAAGAAGAGGTTGTAATTATGGAAGTAGCATGATTTTAGATTTTAAGAGTTTGAGAGTTCTTTATCAATTTTCTTTAAACCAAGGTGAAGACCTGAAATGATTCAGGTCTGTAATCCTTACTTGCTCCACAGAAGCAGAGGTTTTAAGATTTATTTTGATTTATTTCTAATGTAATGCGATACTAGAGCCCTATGTTGAATCCCTAGTCTGGTTCCTCACGTAAAGAGACCAAGGTCACCTCAAACCTCTGTTTATGGTTCTTTTCAGGATCTTATTCGTTGCTGTTCTATTTGTTTTCCCTCTGCTCTGAAATCAGCCTCATTAACTCTCTTTAGCAGAAACCTAATTTCTATCTTGTGACTGAAGTATAATTTCCAATTTCATAATAATTGGATTCTATTGGCTATGCCATTGGCAATTGATGGGTGGCCAAGTATCACTATTCACATACCACCATCAGAACGCAGAGGTTTTGTCACATCCATTGTCTGGACTTTACCTCTGGAGTTGAAAAGTGTGCAAACAGTGTTATGAAACCAGTTTCACCAATTACACAGAGAAGGGAAATTGTTAACCATAGGATGGCTGTTTGTATTATAAGCACTTCTCAAAATTTATCAGAGTCTTTTTCCCAAGGTGGAAATGTCAAATACTGAGGGGGCACAGGCTTAATGTGAGAGCAAGAAAGTCAAAGGAGATAGAGTCATAGAGTCATAGAGATGTACAGCATGGATACAGACCCTTCGGTCCAACACATCCATGCCGACCAGATATCCCAACCCAATCTAGTCCCACCTGCCAGCACCCGGCCCATATCCTTCCAAACCCTTCCTATTCACATACCTACCCAAATGCCTCTTAAATGTTGCAATTGTACCAGCCTCCACCACTTCCTCTGGCAGTTCATTCCATACACGTACCACCCTCTGTGTAAAAAAGTTGCCCCTTAGGTCTCTTTTATATCTTTCCCCTCTCACCCTAATCCTATGCCCTCTGGTTCTGGACTCCCCCATCCCAGAGAAAAAACTTTGCCTATTTACCCTAACCATTCCCCCCATAATTTTGTAAACCTCTATAAGGTCACCCCTCAGCCTCCGACGCTCCAAGGTAAACAGCCCCAGCCTGTTTAGATTTAGATTTAGATTTAGATTAGATTAGATTACAGTGTGGAAACAAGCCCTTCGGCCCAACAAGTCCACACTGACCCGCCGAAGCGAAACCCACCCATACCCCTACATTTACCCCTTACCTAACACTACAGGCAATTTAGTATGGCCAATTCACCTGACCCTGCACATTTTTGATTGTTCGGAGGAAACCGGAGCACCCCGAAGAAACCCACGCAGACACGGGGAGAACGTGCAAACTCCACACAGTCAGTCGCCTGAGGTGGGAATTGAACCCGGGTCTCTGGCGCTGTGAGGCAGCAGTGCTAACCACTGTGGCACCGTGCCGCCCTATTTAGCCTCTCTCTAGAATGCAAATCCTCCAACTCTGGCAACATCCTTGTAAATCTCTTCTGAACCCTTTCAAGTTTCACAACATCTTTCCGATAGTTATTGTGTTTATAACTGATTTTTATTTAAGCCACACAAGGACTTCCTCCAAAACTGAATGAACAAATACACGCTGGGGGTGGAGGGGGCGATCATAAGGGGCTTGAGTTTGAGGGTGCAGAAGAGGTTCACCTGGATGTTGCCTGGAATGGAGGGCGTTAACTATGAAGAGATTAGGATTATTATCATTAGAAAGACATAGGTTAAGGGGGTACCTGATTGAGGTCTACAAAATCACAAGAGGTATTGACAGGGTGGATAGGAGTGGGGAACTCAATTACTAGGGGGCATGAGTTCACGGTGAGGGTGAGAAAGGTTAAGGGAGATATGCGTGGAAAGTTCTTTACACAGAGGGTGGTAGGTCCCCGGACATTGCCAGCGGACATGGTAGAGATGGGCCACGATAGCATCATTTAAGGTATATCTAGACAGATACACAATGGGCAGGGAGCAGAGGGATACAGATCCTTAGAAAATAGGCAACAGGTTTAGATCGAGGATCTGGATGGGTGCAGGATTGGAGGGCTGAAGGGCCTGTTCCTGTGCTGTAATTTTCTTTGCTCTTATAGCCAGCTCGCACTGATGAAACGCGCATTATAGCAGAACAACCTGGACTATTCTAAAATGGTCCCATCCACCTTTAACAACGTCTGCCATTGAACTTTAGCAGAATAAAATTAACCAGCACGATCATCCAATTGGTCAAAAGTACATACACAAAAACCTCTGTTTTCATTCCAACATCTCCCTCCAAACCGGAAACCTTTAATAACCACGAAGGACAAAGGCAGCAGATGGATGGGAACATCACCACCAGCTGGAAGTTCCCCTCCAGGCCACACACACTCCTGACTTAAAACTATATCCCTCACTGTTGTTCGATCAAGATCCTGGAACTTCTTCCCTAATAGAATTAAGGACTGCAACAATTCAAGAAGGTGGCTCACCACCTTCCATTGGGCAACCAGCGATGTGGAATAAATGGTAGCCTCGTCAGCAAAATCCTCATCTCATGAGCAAATTGAAAAAATTAAGCAGATAGGCTGCCCACCGCTACTCTAAACTACCTGAGTAAAGGCAGTGATGTTCTAGTAACACGACTGGATTAGTAATTCAGAATCCAGGCAAATGTTCTGGAAAATTCAGATCCTATCATGGTGGGTGTTGAAATCTAAATTCAAAAACAAATCTTTGTGTGAGGAAAGTTATTTATACAGAGGGTGGTAGGTGACTGGAATGCACTGCCAGGGGAGGTGGTAGAAGCAGCTATAATGGCAATGTTTAAGAGGCATTTAGACAGACATACGAACAGGCAGGGCATAAAGTGATATGGACCATGTGAAAGCAGATGGGATTAGTTTAGAGTGGTATAATGGTCAGCATATTTTTTGTGTTTTATGCACGTTTTATGTATATAGAAACATTTAATAACTTTGTCAAGATTGTCCCGACATGAAGATTAGGTCAGTGGGTCTTGTAGTTTCTTATGCATTAGCAAAAATGAAAAAAAAATCAGCTGACCTCTCAACTCCATTTTGTTTTAAAGTATCTATTTTGAGTTTATAATTCATATAAATCCATTTTGCATGAGTACCACATAATCTGCTCAATGATTCTCAGTTGGATTTCACCAGGACCAACTCAACTCCAGACTTCATTACAACCTTAGTCCAAAATTAGCAAAACAGCTGAACTCCAGATGCCAGGGAAGCAACATTGGGCTAAGTGTGGAAGCAAAGTACAAAAGCAAAATTGAAGTCAAATTGGAAATCAGGAAAGAAAACATTCTACTATTTGAAACTTTGCATTAAAGGAAGAATGTTTTGGTTGTTAGAAGCTAATCATCTCAGCCCCAGGACATCACTGCAGGAGTTCCTCAACTTGTACAATCTGCTCAACCAGTTTTTGGTACATCATTGATGATCTCCCCAAAAGTCAAGAGTGGGGATTTTTGGATGATTGCACAGTGCTCAGTACCATTCATAACTCCACATATGCTGAAGAAATCTGAGTCCATAATAAACAATATATATGTCCAGGTTTGGACTGATAATTAACAATTAACATTCACATCATGTAAGTGCCAAATCTTGATCATTTCCAACAATTGAAATAAAACTCTGTCCTCTTGACATTCAATGCCATTACCGTGGTTGAATACTCCACCGGAGTCACCATTGATCATCAGCCATGTAAATACTGTGGTTACAAAAGCAGGAATTTATATGTTGAAGAACTCATCTGTTGACTACCCAAGGCCTATCCACCATCTACAAAGCACAAATTAAAGACTGACCAACCACATGGCTGGATGAGTGCAGTTCCAAAAACACACACGCAGTTTGATGCCATCCAGGACAATGCAGGCCACTTGATTAGCCACCATGGATGCACAATGGCAGAAGTGTGTACCATGTCTAAGAAGGACTGCAATAACTCAACAAGGATCCTTTTACAGCAGCCATGAAGGGCTATGACATAGAAGGACAAGGGTAGCAGGTAGGTAGATGAAGGTGGGGTTAAAGTGAGAGGCCAGACAGGAGGGTGGAGCAGATAGATGGAAAGGAAGATGGACAGGTAGAACCATTCAAGAGCGTGGTGCTGAGTTAAAAGGTTGGGACTGGGATAGGGTGGGGGTAGGGGTTATCACATTCACCCCCACCTTCATCTACCTAATGCATTCCCAGCTACCTCCCGCCAGCCCCACCCTCCTCACATTTATCTCTCAGCCTCCTTGGCCCACAAGTCTGATGAAGGACGTATGCCTGAAACGTTGATTCACCTGCTCCTCGGATGCTGCCTGATCTGCTGTGTTTTTCCAGCACCACACTCTTTGACTCTGATCTCTGGCATCTGCAGTCCTCACTTTCTCCAAGGGTAACTGATGCATGGAAATAGCACTGCCTGCACATGTTCCTCTAAAACACTTACCATCAAGAGTTGGAATTATGTCATTGCTGCTTCACTGTTGAGGGTCATAATCTTGGAACTTCCATCCTAATTACCACGTGGACTGCAGTTGTCTCACCACTGGGCGACAAGGACAGGCAATGCTCATATCCAACCAACAAATCAAATAAAAGAGTTTCACATATGGGTCATGATAAATGAGGCAACAATCTATTCTTTATAGAGTTAATTACGCTTTGTGTACCAATCTTGTGGAACATCTGCTACCCTCAAATGAAAGCAATTATTGGACTCCCCTAAGTGACTGGCATGTGTCAAAGTGTTTGCTTGACACTGAACTTTAGACTTGGTGGCACCTCATTTAACCAGGCCTAAGTCAACCTTAGGCATCCAAAATTTAGTTCTGGACATTTAATACCTTGTGCTTCCCATAGCCTCTGGCCTTCCTAGTATTTAATAACTGATATTTCGCCCCTAACCCATGCATTTACTGCAATGACAATTGAAACGTTGGACAGAACTTACTAAAATAAACATGGGCATTAACTCCACCTTTTCAGCAGCTAATGCTTTGTTACTCAGCTGACAGCTCTCAAATTTCAGTTTTTAAAATTAATTACTAACAGATGCTCACATCAGAAAGGAGTTTTCAAGAAAAATATACAACAAGAGGATTTCTGTAGTCTATTAGTTGACATTTTTATATTAACTGGATCAATTGTTATGGAACTTGAACCTGCGCTTATTAGAAATACAATAAGGTCCCAAATCAAAAACAAATGAATAATTTCTGAAGCAAAATGCTTCAGTAAACGGGTTGAAGAATGGCTATCATTAAACAGTTGCGAGGGGGAGATGCAAGTTTAAACAGACCAGTTCATTTCTTCAACAAAAGGCCCTTAGAAATGTGTTTTCAAAAATTACATCCTACCCCATCAGGAGTTCAGGTTTCAATTTCATATCTGGTTCTAATAGTCTAATATTCTGAAGGGAAGGCACTGGAACGGTTCTGCATTTTCCACATTGATTTGCAATGGTTTCTCTGCACAGGGCAGAAGCATTTTTGACTTCACCCGGCAGTATTCAATTTGGAAGACATTGTCAAACTATGTCATTCAACAAATCAATCAACTCATTATAACGGTCTTGTATATATCTAGAACATAAAGGAGTAAGATGTTGTTGAAACACTCATCCAGGCCATTAATTCCTCTCGACTACTCCAATCCTCTCTTGTTTGACCTCCACCATCTACTGCCTTCTTGGACTTCAGCTCATTTCAAAGTTACTAATCTATCCTAAATCCCATTTATCCTTCACCTTGCTTTGTGAGCAGATTAATATTGGCCCAATAATGCTTCACTACTGAAATGAGTACCTTGTTTTCAAATCCCTCTATGGCCTCTTCACGGCAACCCTCATCTCTACAATCTACATCTCTAGACTCATCGGTATATGTCGTAAATAATTGTGGCCCCAGCACTGAGTCCTGTGGCGCTCCACTAGTTGCAGGTTTGCATTCTGAAAGTGTCCTCTTTATTCAACTCCTTGTCTCCTATTAGTTAGTTAAGCCTCTATTCATGTTAATGTACTTGCCTCAACAGCATGGGTTCTTATCTCATTTTGGAGCCTAATGTGTGGTATCTTATCAAATGCCTTCTGGAAATCCAGAAATGTCATCTATATTTAAATATGTTATCCACTACTTCCCTTTGAAACCTTAGGATTTTGTCCTATGTTAAGTGAATGATACTTTTCCTAAAATACTATAACATGCTCAGAAAAATGATAAACCTGGAGAATAGTTTAGTGATAAGTTTGATTATCGATTCTAATTACCTTCGCCTGTGTACAAAGCAGAGCACCAGTAACATATCCAATTCGGAGAAGGTGGCTAAAATACGAACATGGTTTTGAATAACTTTTTCATGATTTTTATGCAATTATTATGAAGCAGAGACAGTGCAGGTTCAAAGAGAAAAATGACATTATTATTCAGAATGCTTTGTTCAATAATACTCCAGTCTGACACTGCAGAAGAAATCAAAGGAAATTACATGTGTAGTCACATAAACCCTTGTAATCTGCTGTGTGGGACACATGAGGAAAGTAACTTCAAAGCGACAAGCAGAATGTAGAAATAATTAACCCATTAAATTATGATCAAATGCAGATATGACCAACCATTCAGGCACTTCTGTAAAGTGACATACTGTTGCTTACAAAAGGTTGGATGGATTAAAATTCAGCTTTCTTTCCTGAAGCAGCTTCTTCCACCTATTGATACCTAATATTCACAAGCTGGGAATTAATCTAAGAACTTCAGATATTCAGTTCAGAGGACATGTGGGCCCAGCTGTATAAATAAGAAGTTGGCTGAAAGTGACCTGGAGAAACGAAGATCTTTGAAAATAAACATCCCGACAGGATGGTACAGTGACCCACGGTTCCGATGAAGCTTCAATGATGTATGAAAAAAAAGTGTTGGAAATTTCAGAGCTAAGACAGGCAACAAATTTAAATTTCGACTCAGAGAAGCTCTAAGCTGTTCAGCATCTGAAGGATGCAATCATGATGTGGACCATTAATCTTTAAAATCTCATTGACTAACCTAAAGGCCTTGGGGCAGTATCTTAAAGGGATATGTGCAGTGGGGTGTGGCAGAATCAGACAAGAATGTAATAAGGCCCATCTCAATGTAAGAAGTATCTCTCTTCATCCTTTTTACACTTGATGAGTGTTGGGGCAAGTTTCTCACTAGGCAGTGGTGAGTTGCCAATTCAGGGGGATTATTGCCTGTCAAATGCCTTGCTAATGATCTGAATCACCTCATTAATATTCAGCTTTCCACCTTGCCAGTTTGCCAATATTGAACTAATATTGAAAGGCTGCTGCAAGGACATTTTGTTTACAAACAAAGGCACCCAGCACACAGGCTGGACCAGGCCCTATTTCAGGGCTGCTTGCTTGCTCTCTTAGCTCTTACCCATTCTGCATCTACCTACTTGCTTGCAGCATCACTGCTGTGGCGTGCCTGTTGTCACGTCAGCATTTCAGCTCGAGCCATAGGCTCGCAGAACTGCCATGCTGACATGTCCTTTCACACAGTCACATAGACAGGCTCCTCTTCATGCCTGTCAGTAGGGGCTTGGGATTTGTCTGGCGGGGGAAAGTCTAGATGTACAGCAAACAATGATCTCACACCCACAGCACATGCTGGCTGCCTGCGCAGGAAACACACCACTGCAAATTCATTAGACTAAATGGCCATGTCAGAAACCGATAGCCCCTAGCCTTCAGTTCCATCAAGAGGTGTTGCAGTCAGTCAGGGAGTCGCACCACCGTCAGTCAATGGCATAGTTGGCACTCAGTCAGAGGATTGGCCATGTTTAGTCATCCACTAACAAGCACATGCTCTCTCTTCCTGAAGAAGTTGGTGCCTGCTTCCCACATAAGCAGCTACAGAGCAAAATCATCAAGGAACAGAGAATATTTTAATAACTGCAACGTTCTATGTGACTGGTTGCACCCAAGAAATAGAGTGCAACTCTTTCCCATCTGCTTGTAACAAGGAGGCAAAAAGGTTCGAAACTCTTGGCAGCCAAGTGATGTTGAGGTTTTGGGAGGCAGCGTTTTGGGGTTGGTGATGGTTAGCTGAGAGCAGTTCAACAAGTAAATCCTTAAGGCACTTAATTGACGCACAACAACTCCCACAGGCAACAATACGATCATGGCTAGGCCATCTGTTATTAGTGATGTTGGCGGGAGGAATAATATTGAGCAGGCCACCAGATGGAAACTTTGTTACTCTTCTCTAAACAAAATCGTGGAATGGTTTACGTACACCTGAGAAGGGGGAAACATGGCTTAGGGTGGTGTCTCCTCTGCAAAACAGCATCTCCAGCAGAGCAGCACTCCCTCGACACTGTACTGCAGCACCAGTCTCGGTGCTGCCTTGATGATCTCTATCACTTGCATGTTTCCCAGTGGCAGCATGGGCTCTGAGTAAAAAAATCAGACTTTCAGTTTGGAAATGCAAACAGGACTTTTCCTGAATCTTGCTCTCGGACTGATAGCTGCTTTCATTTTCATTGTGGTTTCATTTTGTTGCTGTTTCACAATTTACCAGTTCCCTTTGCTGCTTTGCAGAGTTATAATATCAGCTTTAAATTCTTATTTGCTGACTGTATGGACATTTCTCAGAATGTAATTTTCCTGACAGGTCTTTCTAAGCCATATCTCTTTCGTCAGACCTTCTGACATCGTATCAACCTGGCTCAGTGAAGTCAGAAGTTTGTATAGAATTCGAATTAGCTCAAATTTCCCATGTACTTCAATGAGTACAGTGAAAAGTTTACAAGTTGGCACTTACTGCACCATCTTAAGTACAAAAGTACATAGGTACAGAGGCTTAACTACAAATTCTTCGGGAAAAAATAAATTAGAAAGATAAAGAAATAAAAAGCTCAGAATAACAGTCCTTCCAAACCAGTTCACTCTGGCACCCAGCCTCATGTCCCTGCTGGGCCTTGACTCCAGACCATGCTTCCTCTCGAGCCTCTGAAGGCCAGAGACCATTCTGGAATCACCTTGAGGCCTCACCCTGATTACCTGGGCCCAGATATTCCGCCTCCTGGAACGTGGTTATTCCAATGTCAAAGGGAGTTGTGCAGAGTCTCCATTGTAGCAGACTCTGACGGAATTGCTGGGAAGTTGAAGCATCCAGTGGGCAATCCTCTCGACTTGGAGCCCCCCAAAGCCTCCATTTAGCTTAGAGACTGTGGAATGTTCCTATGACATTAAGTAACTAGTTACTTCAGGAAGGTAGACTATTAATTATATAGTCTAACTATTCCCGAGTGACTACTTACTTCATTTCACTATGAAAGTTATATTATTTAATGGATTGTCTAATTCTTGAGTAACTATGAACCAGATCCCATGTCACCTCAACATTCCATCCAATTATATCTAACCCAGACCTACTTACTAACCCTAGATCCTCACCTGACACACACACCCTGGGATCTGACCCTCCCTCAACAGCACTTGCACCCAACATTTAACCCAATCTGATTACCATGGACATTCTGCTGCACCCAAACTGTTAGAATGGAAATATAGCTCCGTGTTTCTGAGGGAGACTTGAGCAAATTATCTTCTCAGAAACAAGAAGCTCACTTCCTTCATTAAAGAAAGAAAGAATCTTCCGCTAGATTGACATGAAAAGCTACTCTTCACAAAATCTTCTTTGGACACTAAACCCGTTGTATATGGATCTGAAAAGATCTGAAAAAGTTAACACCTGACTGAGTGTAGCAAAAGCTAACCACTATAATGATGTCATGGGAATTTGGCCAATGTCAAGAAGGAGCTCACAGACAACAGATCCAGGGCTTGTGTGCTCCTGTGTTCACTCTCTGTGGTAAAGTAGGTCAGATTCATGTACTCTGTAAAGTGTTGCAGCCAGGTAATAAACTTCGCATTGTTCATTCAACAAGTTGCTTCTAGTTAGACCAGAAAGGTGGATTTCATAATACAAAATGGATCACTGAAGCCTGATGGGACGCACACAGAACAAAACCAAAATCCTGATGTGAGAAGTGAACATTAAATTCCAATGGCACAACTCAAAGAATTGGAAGTTTGTTCACCTGGCAACCAACACAGCCAACAGAACATACATTCTCAGTTATATATTTGGATCTTGCTCTGTGGAAAATTGCTCCTGCACCCAAACACACATTTAATGTGAAATTCTTTCAGATGTTTCTGAGAAATGCAAAAGAATACAACATGAACTTTTAAATCCTTCTTACCTCGCCAGGGTGATGACACGGCTTGTGGATGAGATTGTCCAACAGAGATTCCCATGATTGGTAAACTTGTGAATGTCAAAGCATTGATACAATCCTCTGAAACAAAAGCTTCTGCTCCAGAAACATCCTATTTCACAACACTCTGAAGAAATAGCTACGCATACAGGAAAAAAGGGCACTTATTCCACTCTGAAACACTCTGCTGTTCAAATCCTTTTGTGGCTGATGCCTTCTCCTTCTCCAGGGCTCAATTTTTTCAGGAAGTGGAAGGAGATTAAATGTCTAATTGTGTTTTGGTAAAAAATGATGTGGTAAAACAGTATGTGGAAGCGGTTAGTTGTCGTTTCATTCCTTTTATCCCTTGATACCATTTTTTATACAGCACAAAGTTTGCAAAGATGCCAGTGAAACAAACCTGCACATGGCTTTGAGATCCTTAGTTTTATTATTTAATTTTGTAGAATCACAACTCCTACAAGAGTGAAGGAAATTTGGTAAAGCCCACATCAAAAACACGAAGTCATACAATAATGTACATTCTGTTTCATTTAAATGAAAAACTGGAGGTCTGTGAGTAGTGGAGTGCCACGAGGATTAGTGCTGGATCCACTGCTTTTTGTCACTTACATAAAGGATTTGGATGTGAACATAAGAAGTATAGTTAGTAAGTTTGCAGATGACACCAAAATTAGAGGTGTAGTAGACAAGAAAGAAGGTTACCTCAAATTACAACTCGATCTTGATCAGATGGGCCAATGGGCTGAGGAGTGGCAGGTGGAATTTAACTTAGATAAATGTGAGGTGCTGCATTTTGGAAAAGCAAATCAGAGCAGGACTTATACACTTAATGGTAAGGTCCTGGGGAGTGTTGCTGAACAAAGAGACCTTGGAGTGTAGGCTCATAGCTTCTTGAAAGTGAAGTTGCAGGTAGTTAGGATAGTGAAGAAGGTGTTTGGTATGCTTTCCTTTATTGGTCAGAGCATTGAGTATAGAAGTTAGAAGGTCATGCTGTGGCTGTACAGGACATTGGTTAGGGCACTTTTGGAATATTGTGTGCAATTCTGGTATCCTTCCTATTGGAAGGATGTTGTGAGACTTGAAAAGGTTCAAAGAACTTTACAAGGTAGTTGCCAGGGTTGGAGGATTTGAGCTACAGCTGGGACTGTTTTCCCTGGAGCATCGGAGGCTGAGGGGCGACCTTATAAAGGTTTATAAAATCATGAGGGGCATGGATAGGATCAATAGCCAAGGTCTTTTTTCTGGTGGGGGAGTCCAGAACTAGAGGATATAGGTTTAAGGTGAGAGGAGAAAGATATAAAAGGGACCTAAGGGGCAGCTTTTTCACACAGGGGGTGGTACGTGTATGGAATGAGCTGCCAGAGGATATGGTGGAGGCGAGTACAATTGCCATATTTAAAAGGCAACTGAGTGGGTATATGAATAGGAAGAGTTTACAGGGATATGGGTCAGGTGCTGGCAAATCTGATTAGTTTTAAGTTAGGATATTTGGTTGACGTGGATGAATTGGACCGAAGGGTCTGTTTCCGTGCTGTACATCTCTCTGACTCTATGTGTCTAAATCCAGAAGCTATTCCTATTATAATCTTAAAATGCATGTGAGCACCAAGGGAGGTATTGGATGGTATAGTGAATGATTGTGTGGGTGCAGCATAATCTCGCTGAACAGTGGGTTAGATTCTGACTGCGTGCATTCATCTAATGTCGTTAATAGGGAGAGGTCAGTTTGATTTACATTTCGCCTGATCATTGTTATCAAAAAAATTGAAAACGAGGGACGTTGGCCACTGATGTTTCACTCAGCTTGCAAGATTCACCCATGGTTTCCTTCTAGCCCATGCCACGTGCAAAATTAACTAATGTTGATTAGAGGATGGAAATTCCAAGGCAGGTAATTCCTAGCTCCCTAGACCTGCCCACCAGCTACAAGGCACAAGTCAGAAGTGTCGTGGAATATTCCCCACTTGCCTGGATGAGTGCAGCTCCAAAAACACTAGAAAATAAATACCATCGAGGACAAAGCAGCCCACGTACCATCTTCAACATTTATTCACTTCACGACTGATGCACAGATTGTGGCAGGGCATATCACATCTTAGATGCACTGCAGAAACTCATCAAGGATCCTTCAAGAGCACCTTCCAAACACACAAACTCTACCATCTAGAAGGACAAGACCATGAGATACATTGGAACACTACCAGCTAAAAATTTCCTTTTAAGCCACACACTAGCCTGACTTGGAACTATATTGACCTTCCTTCAGTGTCACTGGTGCAACATCCTGAAATCCCCATTGTTACTGCATTGTTAGTGCCCCTTCAGCCCAAGGACTGCAGCCACTCAAGAATACAACTCATCACCACATTCTCAAGTGCATTTAGAGACTGGCAATCAATGATGTTGTTAATTCATTGATTATTAGACATTAACAAAAAATATTTTCTAGGTTCACTACATATGTGGTCAGAGCACATTCCAGACAATGTTTGTAGGTAGACGAGCAGGAGGCTGAAAGAACACAGTAAGCCAGGCAGCATCAGGAGGTGGAGAAGTCAACGTTTCGGGTGTAACCCTTCTTCAGACCTTCTTTGGTTCTGAAAAAGGGTTACATCCGAAACGTTGACTTCTTCACTTCCTGATGCTGCTTGGCTTACTATGTTCTTCCAGCCTCCAGGCTGTCTACCTTGGATTCCAGAATCTGCAGGGTTTTTTTCTCTGTAACGATGTTTGTGGGTGAGCTTTATGAAATAACGTGTGACCCAGTTGAGTGTGTGGCATTAGTATTAGTTTCCACTTCTATCAGTATCTGTGGTCTTTGAGGATTATGACCACCATAAGCAATATTTAATCAGAAGTCTGTCCATAATGTGTTTCAGAGGGTGGGAGGAGAAATCAATTCATTGGTCTGGGTTTAATGTCTCATCCAAAAGACAGCAGCTCCCTGGGTATTAAACTGGAGCATCGGTCTGGATTTCGCACTCAGGTCTCTGACGTGCACTTTGTGTGTTGCATTTGTTATGTTATGCATGTAGCACGCAAATCCCATAAGACAGGTACATGATGTATGTAGCTGGAGCAGCACTAATGGGAAATAATTCTGTCACTTAGCATTTTTCAGTTTGCAACTGTATACAGTTGTCTGAAGACAGTTACACTGCAACCATCCCAAGTGGGGCAATTAAAATTAAACTTAAATAAAACTTTGCTAAAATTTGGTACAGTTTTGACATCTTTCATTTCAATAGGAGGCTTTGCAGGACATGAAAAGCTTTATACATCACCGTACTAAATAAGATCCAAGTTAATATGGATTACAGTAAATGATTTGAATTAGGGTGAACGCGAGTTGCTTTGATTTTTAGTTCACCTGTTATACTGATCTCAGTGCAATGAGTCCTCCTTTGCTAACTTCTTCCCAGTTGTTGGTCCTTGATGCAGGTTAATTAACAAGCACAAATTGACCTAATATGCCAGTTTTAAGGTCCAGTTACCAACAGGAAATTTTAAACCTTCAAAGCATCTTAACTTCAAAAGATGTCAAATTATAATCCTTTGCCTGAGATCTAATCTATGTGACCTGTTGGCAACCTACATTTCTGACCTCCCCGCACATTTGATCTTCTCATTAATTAAATAACTGCTATTTATGTTATTGTAGTATTTCTTAATCCATTTGAAATCCCAGCTCAGAGTTCTGTTACAATAGTGTGTCTAAACATCCGAAAATATACTCATGTCCCAGTTCCAGTGCAAATCTGATTCAGATGGGATCATGGAGGAGTCTGCTCCCCATTGTCAGGTATCAAGCAAGGTGTGAGCTGAAGAATGTTACAAATGTGCATCTTCCATCTAATAGTTTCCTTAGTCAAGGACTTCTCCCTCATCAGCCTCATGGTGGATCAGGACCTTCATTGTGTGAACCTACTTCCGGCTCCTCTCAAGCTTTTCAGTGTGCCTCGGTACACGTGACAATACATTCAATTCAATTCAATTCTTACTCCTTCCCCTCAAAGTCAGGCCCAGAAATTTGGAGGGGCTGGAAGCTGAGCAATGTTGGATGAATTGTAGAAACACATGAATAAATAAAATCACAGACAATGTGTCAGTGCCCAGTGCGACAATGCGACTTTATGTTTGACGCATAAAGAAAAATGAGATAGATTTGGAAGGAGATAAAAAGTCTTCACTTTGGGTTCCTGGAACTTATTATGAATTTTGAAACAACTTGTAATACTTCTTAGAAAATTATTGATGGTGTTGAACTCACAACAATCCCTGCACTTTGTTAAAACCAAATCTGCTGTTGTTGACATTTTTGACTGTTGTCTTTCATCCACCGTTGAATTTGCTGACGGATTGTGTGGGTGGATGTTTTCACTTCATTGAAAATTTAGGTTTCAACATTATTGGACAGATTTGGAAACAAGCATTTTACATTTTCTTTATTAATGATCCTCTTTCTTTCCAACCTTCCCCACACTCTAATCAAATGTCTTCATTTTGGTTTTTATATATCTATTTCAATAAATTTACATTTCTTATGTATATATACACATAATTTTTTTGTTACAAAGTAAATTCTGCCCTTTCTTAAGATGTGCCTTAAATCATTTATAAATTGACCCAGCGGTTAGCATTGCTGCCTCACAGTGCCAGGGACCCGGGTTCAATTCCTTCATCGGGCAACTGTCTGTGTGGAGTTTGCACATTCTCCCCATGTCTGCGTGGGTTTCCTCTGGGTGCTCCGGTTTCCTCCCACAGTCTAAAGATGTGCAGGTCGGGTGAATTGGCCATGCTAAATTGTCCATAGTGTTTGGTGCACTAGTCAGGGGTAAATGTAGGGGAATGGGTTTGGATGGCTTGCTCTTCTGAAGGTCAGTGTGGACTTGTTGGACTGAAGGGCCTGTTTCCACACTGTAGGGAATCTAATCTAATTGAAATTTGTATTGATGCAAGCAGTCTGCAATAACACGGCTTGCCACCTAATAGAGAATGAGAATGTGTGAGGATTTCTCCCTTGACTGGAGACTTGCAATGTTTATGGTGTAAATAAAATGAAGTCCAAAATCTGAAGTTGCTTGAACATTTGTTTTTTCGATGACAGAGGCTGGATAGAGAAATTCTAAAAACATGTGGGCGTGTGAGTGAGTGCGTTGTAGAGAAGAAAGGTGATTGATTATTCTTTTGGGGAAGAAAAGCTGTCAGCAATATCATCCAACATTTCAGTGCCACCCTTCAGCTCTTCAGTCTACAGCAAGGAAGCCAAGATCCTCACGATATGTAAACTCCTGACAAAATATAAACAAGGATGGGAACATTGGGTTTTGTGCAGCTGAATTTTATCTTTGCAAATCTTATTCCTCATTGAGTTATAAATCATTGGTGTTTTGGGTATAAAACACCTTTCAAATGTGTTTAATGAAAGAAATGTCAATACCCAAATCAGCCATCATCTTGAAGGCTCCTTTATTAATGTAAAGACCACTAGGATTTTCCTTTAGGAGTGCTAATCGCTGTGGTAGCAATATTGATATTTATTTTCTTTCACAAGATTTGGCATGCAACCATGAGAGATGACATCTGTTAACACCAACTTTGTGAGCCAGTGATGACTAATTGCTGTGTGGTCACTGACGTCTGTTGTTAATGGAGCACATCCCAAGTTAGTCACTCATAGCTGTAATGGGAGAGTCCTTTCCTGTCACTAAAAAGATATTCACTTTCTCTCAGCTTTTCTTGTAATGAGACGCAGACTAGCATGCATATGGTGTCTTTCAGGACCTCTGAGCATCTCAAAGCTCATAACAGCCAATGGCATAATTTCTAAAGTGTAGCCACTGTTGTAACAAAAGAAATGCAAGGGATAATTTGTACACAGAAAGATTCCATGAGCAACAATATGATCATAGAAAATCTGCTTTGAGTGCCTGTTTGGGGGATAAATATCAGCCAGGATGCTAGGGGCAACTCCTCTGCATTTCGTCAAAATGGTCCCAAATGATCTTCCACATGCACCCCAGATGGCACCTCCATTTGCAATCTTACCCATCAGACAGCACTTCCCTCCCACAATGAAATACAGCCTGAAATATATGTTTAACTCTCAACAGTAGGTCATAAACCCCCAACTTCCTCACTCAGAAGCATGAATGCTGTCCACTCAGCCACAACTGACTGCCTATAAAAGATTACTGCTTCGAGACTAGTGAAATGAACTTCAGTCTGCAGGGACTGAAGTGAGTGACAGAGAAATTAATTTTAAATTGGATACAGGAGCAGAATTCTCAGACCATCTTTCATTGGACTTTAAGACAGTAAGACCACAAGATATAGATATAGAATTAGCTTTATTGTCCCATTCTACAAATTCTACAAGCTGCCACTTATGGTACTATTTTAGGTACAAATGCACCGAGGTTCCGATTCTTAAGTACTTAGGAAAAAAATTAGAAAAATAGAAAAATCAAAAGTCCAGAATTCCAGACCCTGTCGCCATCTTAGGTACAAAAGTACAGAATCATTGGAATAAATCTGAAAATTAAAGAAATAAGAAGTTCGGAGTCTGCACTGAGGCTGAGAGTCTGTGCAAGGTGGAGGTCTGTGCTGAGGGAGGGAGTCTGCACAGAGGTTGGGACTCAGCACTGAGGCTGGAGTCTGCACTGAGATTGGGAGATTGCACTGAGGCTGGGAGTTTGCGCTCAGGTTGGGAGCCAGACCTTAGGATGTGACTGCGCTGAGATTGCAAGTTTGCGCTGAGATTGGGAGTCTGCACTGGGGCTGGGAGTGTGTGCAGAGATTGGGAGTCTGAATTAAGGTGGGGAGTCTGTGTAAGGCTGGGAGTCGGCACTGAGGCTGGGAGACTGCACTGAAGCTGGGGGACTGCACTGAGGCTGAGAGTCTATGCTGAGGCTGGGAGGCTGCACTTAGGATGGGAGTCTGCGCTGAGGCTGGGAGTCTGCGCTGAGGTTGGGAGACTGCACTGAGGCTGCGATTCTGCATTGAGACTAGGAGAGCACTGAAATTTGGAGTCTGCACTGAGGTTAGGAATCTGCGCTGAGTCTGGGTGCCTGCTCTGAGGAACGGAGTCTGCACTGAGGTTCAGAGTCTGTGCCTAGGTTGGAAGTCTGCGTTGCGATTGGGAGTCTGCACTGAGGCCGAGAGTCTACGCTGAGGCAGGGAGTCTGTGCTGAGGAAGGGAATCTGCTCTGAGGCAGGGAGTCTGCGCTGAGATTGGGAGTCTGCGTTGAGGTTGGGAGACTGCACTGAGGCAGGGAGTCTGCGCTGAGGTTGGGAGACTGCACTGAGGCTGGGTGTGTATACTGCAATTTGAAGATTGCTTGAGGCAGGGAGTCTGCGCTGAGGGGGGTCTGCACTGGGATTGGGTGTTTGCATTGAGGCTGGGAAACTGTACTTAGGCTGGGTGTGTGTACTGCGATTGGAAGATTGCACTGCCGCTAGGAGTCTGTGCTGAGATTGGAAGTCTGCGCTAGGCAGGGAGTCTGGTCTGAGGCAGTGTGTCTGCGCTGAGTTTGGGAGTCTGTGCTGAGATTGAAAGTGTGCGCTGAGATTGGGAGTCTGTGCTGAGGCTGGGTGTCTGTGCTGAGGTAGGGAGTCTGTGCTGAGGCTTGAAGTCTGCGGTGAGTCAGGGAGTCTGTGCTGAGGCAGGGAATCTGCTCTGAGGCAGTGTGTCTGCACTGAGGCACGGAGTCTGCGCTAAGTGGGGGTGTCTGTACTGGGATTGGGAGTTTGCACTGAGGCTGGGAGTCTGTGCTGAGGCAGGGAATCTGTTCTGAAGTTGCGGGTTTGCACTGGGATTGGGAATCTGAGCTGAGATTGGATGGCTGTGCTGAGGCAGGGTGTCTGCGCTGAGGCAGGGTGTTTGCGCTAAGGGGGGTATCTGCGCTGGACCTGAGATTCTGCACTGAGGTTGGGATACTGAACTGAGGCTGTGTGTCCATGCTGAGAGTGAGTGTCTGCGTTGAGACGGGGTTGAGGTTGGGGGTCTGTGCACGGCTGGAAGTCTGTGCTGAAGTTGGGAGAATGCACTGAGGTTTTGAGTCTGCGCTGAGTTTTGGAGATCGTACTGAGGCCGGGCATCTGCCTGAGGCTGGGAGGCTGGGTTGGGATTGGGAGTCTGCGCTGAGATTGGGAGACTGAACTGAGGCTGGGAGTCTGCGCTGAGGTTGGGAGTCTGTGCTGAGAGACTGGGAGTCTGTGCTGAGGCTGGGAGTCTGTGCTGAGAGGCTGGGAGTCTGTGCTAAGGTTGGGAGTCTGCGCTGAGATTGGGAGACTGCACTGAGGCTCGGAGTCTGCGCTGAGGTTTGGAGTCTGTGCTGAGGATGGGAGTCTGCGCTGAGGTTGGGAGTCTGTGCACGGCAGGAGGTTGGTGCTGGGAGTCTGTGCTAAGGTTGGGAGTCTGCGCTGAGATTGGGAGACTGCACTGAGGCTGGGAGTCTGCGCTGAGGTTTGGAGTCTGTGCTGAGGTTGGGAGTCTGTGCACGGCAGGAGGTTGGTGCTGAGGTTGGAAGACTGAACAGCGGTTGGGAATCAGCACTGAGGCTGGGAGTCAGTGCTGAGATTGGGAGATTGCACTGAGGTTGCGAGTCTGTGCTGAGATTGGGAGAGCACTGAGATTGGGAATCTGCACTGAGGTTGGGAGACTGCACTGAGGCTGAGAGTTTGCATTAGATTGGGAGCCTGTACTGAGGCCGGGCATCTGCCTAAAGCTGAGATTGGGTGGCTGCACTGAGGCTGGGAGTCTGCACTGACATTTGGAGTCTGTTCTGAGGCTGGGAGACTGAACTGCGGTTGGGAGTCTGCACTGAGATTGGGAGTCTGTGCTGACGCTGGGAGATTGAACTGCGGCTGGGAGTCTGCGCTGAGATTGGGAATCTGTGCTGAGCCTGGGAGTCTGCACTGAGATTGGGAGTCTGTGCTGAGGCCTGGATGCTGCGCTGAGGCTGGGAGTCTGCGCTGAGATTGGGAGTCTGCGCTGAGATTGGTAGTCTGCACTGAGATTGGGAGTCTGTGCTGAGGCCTGGAGTCTGCGCTGAGGCTGGGAGTCTGCGCTGAGATTGGGAGTCTGCGCTGAGATTGGGAGTCAGCGCTGAGATTGGGAGTCTGCGCTGAGATTGGGAGTCTGTGCTGCGATTGGGAGACTGCACTGAAGCTGCGATTCTGCGCTGATACTGGGAGAACACTGAGATTAGTAGTCTGCACTGAGACTGGGAATCTGTGCTGAGATTGGGATACTGCACTGAGGCTGGGTGTCTGCTTTAGGTTGGGTGTCTGTGCTGAGGTCAGGAGCCTGCGCTGAGGCTGTGAGTCTACGCTGAGATTGGGAGACTGCGCTGAGATTGGGAGTTCGCACTGAGATGGCGAGTCTGCACTGAGGCTGGGAGTCTCTGCGTTAGAATGGGAGTCTGCACTGAGTTTGGGAATCTGCACTGAGGTTGGGAGTATGTGCACGGCTGGAGGTCTGTGCTGAGGTTGGGACACTGCACAGAGGTTGTGACTCAGCACTGAGGCTAGGGGTCTGCACTGAGATTGGGAGATTGCACTGATGCTGGGAATTTGCTCTCAGGTTGGGAGATTGCACTGAGGATGCGAGTCTGTGCTGAAATTGGGAGTCTACACTAAGCCTGGGAGTCTGCACTGAGTCTGTGAGATTGCACTGAGACTGGGAGAGCACTGAGTTTGGGAGTCTGCACTGAGGTTGAGAGTCTGTGCAAGGCAGGGAGGTCTGCGCAGAGGTTGGAGGTCAGTGCTGAGGCAGCGAATCTGCTCTGTGGCAGTGTGTCTGCACTGAGGCTGAGTGTCTGCGCTGAGGCAGGGAGTCTGCGCTGAGGCAGGGTGTTTGCACTAAGTGTGGGATCTGCGTTGGAAGTTGAGTCTGCACTGAGATTGGGAGACTGCTCTGAGGCTGTGTGTCCGCGTTGAGAGTGGGTGTCTGCATTGAGACGGGGTTGAGGTTGGGAGTCTGTGCTGAGAGACTGGGAGTCTGTGCTGAGATTGGGAGTCTGCGCTGAGGTTGGAAGACTGAACAGCGGTTGGGAATCAGCACTGAGGCTGGGAGTCAGTGCTGAGATTGGGAGATTGCACTGAGGTTGCGAGTCTGCGCTGAGATTGGGCAGCGGTTGGGAATCAGCACTGAGGCTGGGAGTCAGTGCTGAGATTGGGAGATTGCACTGAGGTTGGGAATCTGCACTGAGGTTGGGAGACTGCACTGAGGCTGAGAGTCTGCGTTAGATTGGGAGACTGTACTGAGGCCGGGCATCTGCCTAAAGCTGAGATTGGGAGACTGCACTGAGGCTGGGAGTCTGTGCTGATGCTGGGAGACTGAACTGCGGCTGGGAGTCTGCGCTGAGATTGGGAGTCTGTGCTGAGCCTGGGAGTCTGCACAGAGATTGGGAATCTGTGCTGAGGCTGGGAGTCTGCACAGAGATTGGGAGTCTGTGCTGAGGCTGGGAGTCTGCGCTGAGGCTGGGAGTCTGCATTGAGATTGGGAGTCTGCGCTGAGATTGGGAATCTGTGCTGAGGCTGGGAGTCTGCGCTGAGATTGGGAGTCTGCGCTGAGATTGGGAATCTGTGCTGAGGCTGGGAGACTACACTGCAGCTGGGAGTCTGCGTTGAGGCAGGGAGTTTGCGCCTAGGTTGGGAGTCTGCGCTGCGATTGGGAGACTGCACTGGACCTGCGATTCTGCGCTGAGACTGGGAGAACACTGAGATTAGGAGTCTGCACTGAGGCTGGGAATCAGGGCTGAGGTTGGGATACTGCACTGAGGCTGGGTGTCTGCTTTATGTTGGGTGTCTGTGCTGAGGTCAGGAGCCTGCGCTGAGGCTGTGAGTCTACACTGAGATTGGGAGACTGCGCTGAGATTGGGAGTTCGCACTGAGACTGGTAGTCAGCGCTGAGACTGGGAGTTGCCACTGAGATGGCGAGTCTGCACTGAGGCTGGGAGTCTCTGCGTTAGAATGGGAGTCTGCACTGAGTTTGGGAATCTGCACTGAGGTTGGGAGTATGTGCATGGCTGGAGGTCTGTGCTGAGGTTGGGACACTGCACAGAGGTTGTGACTCAGCACTGAGGCTAGGGGTCTGCACTGAGATTGGGAGATTGCACTGATGCTGGGAATTTGCTCTCAGGTTGGGAGATTGCACTGAGGATGCGAGTCTGTGCTGAAATTGGGAGTCTACACTAAGCCTGGGAGTCTGCACTGAGTCTGTGAAATTGCACTGAGACAGGGAGAGCACTGAGTTTGGGAGTCTGCACTGAGGTTGAGAGTCTGTGCAAGGCAGGGAGGTCTGCGCAGAGGTTGGAGGTCAGTGCTGAGGCAGCGAATCTGCTCTGAGGCAGTGTGTCTGCACTGAGGCTGGGAGTCTGCGCTGAGGCTGGGAGTCTGCGCTGAGGCAGGGTGTTTGCACTAAGTGTGGGATCTGCACTGGAAGTGGGAGTCTGCACTGAGGTTGGGAGACTGCGCTGAGGCTGTGTGTCCGCGTTCAGAGTGGGTGTCTGCGTTGAGACGGGGTTGAGGTTGGGAGTCTGCACTGAAGTTGGGAGTTTGTGCATGGCTGCAGGTTAGTGCTGAGGTTGGAAGACTGCACAGAGGTTGGGACTCAGCATTGAGGCTGAGAGTCTGTGCTGAGGTTGGGAGATTGCACTGAGGTTGCGAGTCTGCGCTAAGACCGGGAGAGCACTGAGATTGGGAATCTGCACTGAAGTTGGGAGACTGCTCTGAGGCTGAGAGTCTGCGTTAGATTGGGAGACTGTACTGAGGCCGGGCATCTGCCTAAAGCTGGGAGACTGGGTTTGGATTGGGAGTCAGCGCTGAGAATGGGAGTCTCCGCTGAGATTGGGAGACTGCACTGAGGCTGGGAGTCTGCACCGACATTTGGAGTCTGTGCTGAGGCTGGGAGACAGAATTGCGGCTGGGAGTCTGCGCTGAGATTGGGAGTCAGCGCTGAGATTGGGAGTCTGCGCTGAGGCTGGGAGTCTACGCTGAGATTGGAGTCTGCGCTGAGATTGTAAGTCTGCACTGAGATTGGAGTCTGCGCTGAGATTGGGAGTCTGCGCTGAGGCTGGGAGTCTACGCTGAGATTGGGAGTCTGCGCTGAGATTGTAAGTCTGCACTGAGATTGGAGTCTGCGCTGAGATTGGGAGACTGCGCTGAGATTGTAAATCTGCGCTGAGGCTGGGAGTCTACGCTGAGATTGGGAGTCTGCGCTGAGATTGTAAATCTGCACTGAGATTGGAGTCTGCGCTGAGATTGGGAGTCAGCGCTGAGATTGGAAGTCTGCGCTGAGGCTGGGAGTCTACGCTGAGATTGGGAGTCTGCGCTGAGATTGTAAATCTGCACTGAGATTGGAGTCTGCGCTGAGATTGGGAGTCAGCGCTGAGATTTGGAGTCTGCGCTGAGGCTGGGAGTCTGCGCTGAGATTGGGAGTCTCCGCTGAGGCGGGGAGTCTGCGCTGAGATTGGGAGTCTCCGCTGAGGCTGGGAGTCTGCGCTGAGATTGGAGTCTGCGCTGAGATTGGGAGTCTGCACTGCGATTTGGAGTCTGTGCTGAGGCTGGGAGACTGAACTGCGGCTGGGAGTCTGCGTTAGATTGGGAGACTGTACTGAGGCTGGGCATCTGCCTAAAGTTGAGATTGGGAGTCTGCGCTGAGATTGGGAGACTGTGCTGAGGCTGGGAGTCTCCACTGACATTTGGAGTCTGTGCTGAGGCTGGGAGACTGAACTGCGGCTGGGAGTCTGTGCTGAGGTTGGGAGTCTGCACTGAGATTGGGAGTCTGCACTGAGATTGGGAGACTGTGCTGAGGCTGGGAGTCTGCTGCTGAGATTGAGAGTCTGCGCTGAAGCTGAGAGCCTGCGTTAGATTGGGAGACTGTACTGAGGCTGGGCATCTGCCTAAAGATGAGATTGGGAGTCTGCGCTGAGATTGGGAGACTGCACTGAGGCTGAGAGTCTCCACTGATATTTGGAGTCTGTGCTGAGGCTGGGAGACTGAACTGCGGCTGGGAATCTGCGCTGAGGCAGGGAGTCTGCGCTGCGATTGGGAGACTGCACTGAAGCTGCGATTCTGCACTGAGACTGGGAGAACACTGAGATTAGGAGTCTGCACAGTGGTTGGGAATCAGGGCTGAGGTTGGGAGTCTGCGCTGAGGCGGGGTGTTTGCACTGAGACAGGGAATCTGTGCTGAGGTTCGGAGTCTGCGCCTAGGTTGGGTGTCTGCGCTGAGATTGGGAGTCTGCGCTGAGGTTGGGAGTCGGTGCTGTGGCCAGGCGTTTCTGCTGAAGAATGGAATCTACACTAAGATTGGGAGACTGCTCTGAGTCTGGGAGTCTGCACTGAGACTGGGAGAGCACTGAGGCTGGGAGTCTGCACTGAGACTGGGAGAGCACTGAGGCTGGGAGTCTGCACTGAGATTTGGAGTCTGTGCTGAGGTTGGGATTCTGCACTGAGATTGGCTGTCTGCACTAAGGCCCGGCATTTCTGCAGAGGGAGGGAGTCGACACTGAGTTTGGGAGACTGCCCTGAGGCTGGGCGTCTGCACTGAGGTTGGGATACTTCACTGAGGCCGAGAGTCTTGGCTGAGGCTGGGAGTCTGTGCTGAGGTAGGGAGACTGCTCTGAGGCTGTGTGCCTGTGCTGAGGATGAGTGTCTGCGATGACGCTGATAGTCTGTGCTGAGGCAGGGAGTCTGCATTGATGTTGGGAGCCTGCGCTGAGATTGGGAGTCTGCGCTGAGATTGGGAGTCTGCGCTGAGATTGGGAGTCTGCGCTGAGGCTGGGAGTCTGCACTGAGATTGGGAGTCTGCGCTGAGGTTGGGAGACTGCACTGAAGCTGAGAGTCTGCGTTAGATTGGGAGACTGTACTGAGGCTGAGAGTCTCCACTGATATTTGGAGTCTGTGCTGAGGCTGGGAGACTGAACTGCGGCTGGGAGTCTGCGCTGAGATTGGGAGTCTGTGCTAAGGCTGGGAGTCTGCACAGAGATTGGGAGTCTGTGCTGAGGCTGGGAGACTACACTGCGGCAGGGAGTCTGCGCCTAGGATGGGAGCCTGCGCTACGATTGGGAGACTGCACTGAGGCTGTGATTCTGCACTGAGACTGGGAGAACACTAAGATTAGGAGTCTGCACTGAGGCTGGGAATCAGGGCTGAGGTTGGGAGTCTGTGCTGAGGGGGGTCTTTGCACTGAGGCAGGGAGTCTGTGCTGAGGTTCGGGGTCTGCGCCTAGGTTGGGAGTCCGCACTGCGGCTGGGAGTCTGCGCTGAGGCTGGGAGACTGCGTTGAAGTTGGGAGCCTGCGCCGAGATTGGGAGTCGGCGCTGAGATTGGGAGACTGCACTGAGGCTGGATGTCTGCACTGAGGCTGGGAATCTGTGCTGAGGTCAGGAGCCTGCGCTGAGGCTGGGAGTCTACGCTGAGATTGGGAGATTGTGCTGAGATGGGGAGTTCGCACTGAGACTGGTAGTCAACACAGAGACTGGGAGTTGGCGCTGAGATGGCGAGTCTGCACTGAGACTGGGAGTCTCTGGGTTAGATTGGGAGTCTGCACTGAGGTTGGGAATCTGCACTGAGGTTGGGAGTATGTGCATGGCTGGAGGTCTGTGCTGAGGTTGGGACACTGCACTGAGGTTGTGACTCAGCACTGAGGCTAGGGGTCTGCACTGAGATTGGGAGATTGCATTGAGGCTTGGTATTTGCTCTCAAGTTGGGAGATTGCACTGAGGATGCGAGTCTGTGCTGAAATTGGGAGTCTACACTAAGCCTGGGAGTCTGCACTGAGTCTGTGAGACTGTACTGAGACTGGGAGAGCACTGAGATTGGGAGTCTGCACTGAGTCTGTGAGACTGTACTGAGACTGGGAGAGCACTGAGATTGGGAGCCTGCACTGAGGTGGAGAGTCTGCGCAAGGCTGGGGTTCTGCGTTGAGGAAGGTAGTCTGCGCTGAGGCAGGGTGTCTGCGCTGAGGGTGTGTGTCCGCGTTGAGGGTGAGTGTCTGCGTTGAGACGGGGTTGAGGTTGGGGGTCTGCACTGAGGTTGGGAGGCTGTGCATGCCTTGAGGTCGGTGCAGAGGTTGGAAGACAGCACAGAGGTTGGGACTCAGCACTGAGGCTGGGAGTCTGTGCTGAGATTGGGAGATTGCACTGAGGATGCGAGTCTGCGTTGAGATTGGGTTTCTACACTAAGCTTCGGAGTCTGCACTGCGTCTGTGAGACTGTGCTGAGACTGGGAGAGCACTGAGATTGGGAGTCCGCACTGAGGTTGAGAGTCTGTGCAAGGCTGGGGGAGTGTGCTGAGGCGAGCAGTCTGAGCTGAGGTTGGAAGTCAGTGATGAGGCAGGGAATCTGCTCTGAGGCAGTTTATCTGCACTGAGCTTGGGTATCTGCGCTGAGGCATGGAGTCTGCGCTGAGGCAGGGTGTCTGCGCTGAGGGTGTGTGTCCGCGCTGAGACGGGGTTGAGGTTGGGAATCTGCACTGAGGTTGGGACTCAGCACTGAGGCTGGGAGTCTGTGCTGAGATTGGGAGATTGCACTGAGCGTGCGAGTCTGCGCTGAGATTAGGAGTCTACACTGAGGCTGTGAGACTGCGCTGAGATTGGAAGTTTGTGCTGAATTTGGGAGTCTGCGCTGAGATTGGGAGACTGTGCTGAGGTTGTGAGACTGCACTGCAGCTGGGAGTCTGCGCTGAGATTGGGAGTCTGTGCTGAGGGTGGGAGTCTGCGCTGAGGCTTGAAGTCTGCGCTGAGATTGGGAGTCTGCACTGAGATTGGGAGTTTGCACTGAGATTGGGAGTCTGCACTGAGATTGGGAATCTGTGCTGAGGCTGGGAGACTACACTGCGGCTGGGAGTCTGCGTTGAGGCAGGGAGTCAGCGCCTAGGTTGGGAGTCTGCGCTGCGATTGGGAGACTGCACTGAAGCTACGATTCTGCACTGAGACTGGGAGAACACTGAGATTAGGAGTCTGCACTGAGGCTGGGAATCAGGGCTGAGGTTGGGAGTCTACTCTGCGGCTGGGAGTCTGCACTGAGGCTGGGGGTCAATGCTAAAGTTGGGAGTCAGGGCTGAGGTTGGGAGTCTGCATTGAGATTGGGAGTGTGTGCACGGCTGTAGGTCTGCGCTGAGATAGGGAGACTGCACAGAGGTTGGGACTCAGCACTGAGGCTGGGGGTCTGCGCTGAGATTAGGAGATTGCACTGAGGCTGGGAGTTTGCGCTGAGATTGGGAGTCACTGCTGAGGTAGGGAGTCTGCACTAAGTGGGGGGGGTCTGTGCTGGGATTGGGAGTGTGCACTGAGGCTGGGAGACTGCTCTGAGGCTGTGTGTCTGCGCTGAGGATGTGTATCTGCACTGAGGCAGGGAGTCTGAGCTGAGGCAGGATGTCTGCACTGAGGGTATGTGTCCACGCTGAGGGTGTGTGTCCACGCTGAGGGTGAGTGTCTGCATTGAGACTGGGTTGAGGTTGGGACTCAGCACTGAGGCTGGGAGTCTGTGCTGACATTGGGAGATAGCACTGAGGGTGCGAGTCTGCGCCGAGATTGGGAGTCTACACTGAGGCTGGAGGTCTGCACTGAGATTGGAAGTCTGTGCTGAGGTAGGGAGTCTGCGCTGAGATTGGGAGACTGTGCTGTGGCTGACAGTCTGCACTGAGAGATTGGGAGACTGTGCTGTGGCTGACAGTCTGCACTGAGAGATTGGGAGACTGTGCTGAGGCTGGGAGTCTGCACTGAGAGATTGGGAGACTGTGCTGTGGCTGGGAGTCTGCACTGAGAGATTGGGAGACTGTGCTGAGGCTGGGAGTCTGCACGCAGAGATTGGGAGACTGTGCTGAGGCTGGGAGTCTGCGCTGAGATTGGGAGTCTGCACTGAGATTGGGAGTCTGCGCTGAGATTGAGAGCCTGTGATGTGGCTGGGAGACTACAATGCCTGCGGCTGGGAGTCTGCGTTGAGGCAGGGAGTCTGCGCCTAGGTTGGGAGTCTGCACTGAGGTTGGAAGTCAGTGCTGTGGCTGGGAGTCTGCTCTGAGGCAGGGAGTCTGTGCTGAGACAGGGTGTCTGCACTGAGGGTGAGTGTCTGCATTGAGATGGGGTTGAGGTTGGGAGTCTGCACTGAGGTTGGGAGTTGGAGGTCGGTGCTGAGGTTGGAAGACTGCACAGAGGTTGGGACTCAGCACTGAGGCTGGGAGTCTGTGCCGAGATTGGGAGATTGCACTGAGGTGTGAGACTGCGCTGAGATTGGAAGTCCGTGCTGAGGTTGGGAGTCTGCGCTGAGATTGGGAGACTGTGCTGAGGCTGGGAGTCTGCGCTGAGATTTGGATTCTGCACTGAGATTGGGAGTCTGTGCTGTGGCTAGGAGACTACACTGCCTGCGGCTGGGAGTCTGCGTTGAGGCAGGGATTCTGCGCCTAGGATGGGAGTCTGCGCTGCGATTGGGAGATTGCACTGAAGCTGTGATTCTGCGCTGAGACTGGGAGAACACTGAGATTAAGAGTCTGCACTGTGGTTGGGAATCAGGTCTGAGGTTGGGAGTCTGCGCTGAGGTGGGGTGTTTGCACTGAGGCAGGCAGTCTGTGCTGAGGTTCAGAGTCTGCGCCTAGGTTGGGAGTCTGCACAGAGGCTGGGAGTCTGCATTGTGGTTGGGAGCGTGTGCGCGGCTGGAGATCTGTGCTGAGGTTGGGAGACTGCACTGAGGCTGGGAGTTTGCGCTGAGGCTTGGAGTTTAAGCTGAGATTGGGAGTCAGTGCTGAGATAGGGAGTCTGCGCAAAAGTTGGGAGTCTGCGCCGATGCTATGAGTCTGCGCAAAATGGGGGGGGGTGGTGTCTGTGCTGGGATTGGGAGTCTGCACTGAGGCTGGGAGACTGCTCTGAGGCTGTGTGTCTGTGCTGAGGATGAGTGTCTGCGTTTAAGTTAGGAATCTGCGCTGAGTTTGGGTGTCGGCGCTGAGATTGGGAGTCGGCGCTGAGATTGGGAAACTGCACTGAGGCTGGGAGTCTGTACGGAGGCAGGGAGTCTGCACTGAGGTTGAGAGACAGTGCAAGGCTGGAGGTCTGTGCTGAGGTTGGGAGATTGCACTGAGGATGGGACTCTGCACTGAGGCTGGGAGTCAGCGCTGAGACTGGGAGATCGCAGTGAGACCGGGTGTCTTCGCTGAGGCTGAGAGTCTGCATTAGATTGAGAGATCGTACTGAGGTCGGGCATCTGCCTAAAGCTGGGAGACTGGGTTGGGATTGGGAGTCTGCGCTGATATTGGGAGACTGCACTGAGGCTGGGAGTCTGCACTGATATTTGGAGTCTGTGCTGAGGTTGGCAGACTGCACTGCGGCTGGGAGTCTGCGCTAAGGTTGGGAGTCAGGGCTGAAGTTGGGAGTCAGGGCTGAGGTTGGGATTCAGCGCTGGGGTAGGGAGTCTCGCTAAGTAGGGGGGGTCTGTGATGGGATTGGGAGTCTGCACTGAGGCTGGGAGACTGCTCTGAGGCTGTGTGTGCTGAGGATGAGTGTCTACGCTGAGGCAGGGAGTCTGCGCTGAGGCAGGGAGTCTGCGTTTCAGTTGGGAGTCTGCGCTGAAATTGGGAGACTGCACTGAGGCTGGGAATCTGTGCTGAGGCTGAGAGATTGTACTGAGGCTGGGACTCTGCACTAAGGCCAGGAGACTGTTCTGAGGCTGGGACTCTGCACTGAGATTGGGACTTTGCACTGAGGTCGTGAATCTGCTTCTGAGGCTGGGAGTCTGTGCTGAGATGGGGAGACTGCGCTGAGATGGGGAGTTCACACTGAGGCCAGGAGTCTGCGCTGAGGCTGGGAGTCTGCGTTAGATTGGGAGACTGCGCTGTGATGGGAAGTTCGCACTGAGGATGGGAGTCAGCGCTGAGACTGGGAGTTGGCACTGTGGCTGGGTGTGTGTGCTGCAATTGGGAGACTACACTGAGGCTGGGTGTCTGCGCTGAAGTGGGGAGTTTGTGCTTAGATTGGGAGTCAGTGCAAGGTTGGAGGTCTGTGCTGAGGTTGGGAGACTGCACTGTGGTTAGGACTCTAGACTGAGGCTGGGAGTTTGTGCTCAGGCAATGCGAGTCTGCGCTGAGATTGCGAGTTTACACTGTGATTGGGAGTCTGGGAGACTAGACTGAGGCTGGGAGTCAGCGTTGAGACTGGGAGATCACACTGAGGCCAGGAGTCTGCACTGAGGCTGGGAGTCTGCGATGGGTTTGGGCCTGTGCGCTGAAATTAGGAGACTGCACTGAGGGCAGGAGACTGCACTGAGGCTGAGAGCCTGCGCTGATATTTGGAGTCTGTGCTGAGATTTGGAGTCTGCACCGAGTTTGGGAATCTGCGCTGAGAATGGGAGTCTGCACTGTGGCTGTGATCCTGCGCTGAGACTGGGAGAGCACTGAGGTTGGGAGTCTGCGTTAGATTTGGAGTCTGCGCTGAGGCTGGGAGTCTATACTGAGATTTGGAGACTGCGCTGTGATGGGGAGTTCACACTGAGGCTGGGAGTCAGTGCCTAGGCAGGGAGACTGTGCTGAGGCAGGGAGTCTGGGCTGAGGTTGGGTGTCTGCACTGAGGCTGGCAGTTAGCGCTGAGGCAGGGAGTTTGTGCTGAGGCTGGGAGTCGGTGCTGAGTTTGGACGTCTGCACTGAGATTGGGTGTCTACACTGAGATTGGGAGTCTACACTGATACTGGGTGTGTGCACTGAGATTGGGAGACTGCACTGAGGCTAGGAGTCTGCACTAAGGCTGTGAGAATGCGCTGAGGCTGTCTGTCTGCGCTGAGGCAGGGAGTCTGCACTGAGTCTGTGTGTCTGTGCTGAGGCAGGGAGTCTGTGCTGAGATTGGGAGTCTGCACTGTGGCTGGGAGTCTGCACTGGGAGTCTGCGCTGAGATTGGGAGTCTGCGCTGAGGCTGGGAGTCTGCGCTGTGATTGGGAGTCTGCGCTGAGATTGGGAGTCTGCGCCTAGGTTGGGAGTCTGCGCTGCGATTGGGAGACTGCACTGAAGCTGCGATTCTGCACTGAGACTGGGAGAACACTGAGATTAGGAGTCTGCACTGAGGCTGGGAATCAGGGCTGAGGTTGGGTCTCTGCGCTGAGGCTGGGTGTTTGCTCTGAGGCAGGGTGTCTGCACTGAGGGTATGTGCCCGTGCTGAGGGTGAGTGTCTGCATTGAGACTGGGTTGAGGTTGGGAGTCTGCACTGAGGTTGGGAGTCTGTGCACGGCTGGAGGTCGGTGCTGAGGGTGGAAGACTGCACAGAGGTTGGGACTCAGCACTGAGGCTGGGAGTCTGTGCTGACATTGGGAGATAGCACTGAGGGTGCGCGTCTGCGCCGAGATTGGGAGTCTACACTGAGGCTGGAGGTCTGCGCTGAGATTGGGAAACTGTGCTGAGGTAGGGAGTCTGCGCTGAGATTGGGAAACTGTGCTGAGGCTGGGAGTCTGTACAGAGATTGGGAGACTGTGCTGAGGCTGGGAGTCTGCGCTGAGATTGGGAAACTGTGCTGAGGCTGGGAGTCTGCACTGAGAGATTGGGAGACTGTGCTGAGGCTGGGAGTCTGCGCTGAGAGATTGGGAAACTGTGCTGAGGCTGGGTGTCTGCGCTGAGAGATTGGGAAACTGTGCTGAGGCTGGGTGTCTGCGCCTAGGTTGGCCTAGGTTGGGAGTCTGCACTGAGATTGGGAGTCTGCACTGAGATTGAGAGCCTGTGCTGAGGCTGGGAGACTACACTGCGGCTGGGGGTCTGCGTTGAGGCAGGGAGTCTGCGCCTAGGTTGGGAGTTTGCGCTGAGGTTGGAAGTCAGTGCTGAGGCAGGGAATCTGCTCTGAGGCAGTGTGTCTGTGCTAAGTCTGGGTGTCTGCGCTGAGGCAGGGAATCTGCTCTGAGGCAGTGTGTCTGTGCTAAGGCTGGGTGTCCGCGCTGAGGCAGGGAGTCTGCGCTGAGGCAGGGAGTCTGTGCTGAGGCAGGGTGTCTGCACTGAGGGTGAGTGTCTGCATTGAGATGGGGTTGAGGCTGTGAGTCTGCGCTGAGATTTGGATTCTGCACTGAGATTGGGAGTCTGTGCTGTGGCTAGGAGACTACACTGCCTGCGGCTGGGAGTCTGCATTGAGGCAGGGAGTCTGCGCCTAGGATGGGAGTCTGCGCTGCGATTGGGAGACTGCACTGAAGCTGCGATTCTGCACTGAGACTGGGAGAACACTGAGATTATAGTCTGCACTGAGGCTGGGAATCAGGGCTGAGGTTGGGAGTCTGCGCTGAGGTGGGGTGTTTGCACTGAGGCAGGGAGTCTGCGCTGAGGTTCAGAGTCTGCGCCTAGGTTGGGAGTCTGCACAGAGGCTGGGAGTCTGCATTGAGGTTGGGAGCGTGTGCGCGGCTGGAGGTCTGTGCTGAGGTTGGGAGATTGCACTGAGGCTGGGAGTTTGCGCTGAGGCTTGGAGTTTAAACTGAGATTGGGAGTCAGTGCTGAGATAGGGAGTCTGCGCAAAAGTTGGGAGTCTGCGCCGATGCTATGAGTCTGCGCAAAATGGGGGGGGGTGGTGTTGGTGCTGGGATTGGGAGTCTGCACTGA
>NC_057713.1:97561531-97563207 GCF_004010195.1 Chiloscyllium plagiosum
TCTGCGCTGAGATTGGGAGACTGCACTGAGGTTGGGAGTCTGCGCTGAGACTGGGAGTCTGCGCTGAGATTGGGAGTCTGCGCTGAGGCTGGGACTCTGCGATGAGATTGGGAGACTGCACTGAGGTTGGAAGTCTGTGCTGAGGCTGGGAGTCTGCACTGATGTTGGGAGTCAGCGCTGAGGCTGGGAGTCTGCGCTGTGATTGGGAATCTGTGCTGAGGCTGGGAGTCTGCGCTGAGATTGGGAGACTGCACTGAGGTTGGGAGTCTGCGCTGAGGCTGGGAGTCTGCGCTGAGATTGGGAGACTGCATTGAGATTGGGAGAGTGTACTGTGGCTGGGAGTCTGCACTGAGGATGTGAGAATGCGTTGAGGCTGTGTGTCTGCGCTGAGGCAGGGAGCCTGCGCTGAGATTGGAAGTCAGCGCTGAGGCATGGTATCTGCTCTAAGTGTGTGTGTTTGTGCTGGGATTTGGAGTCTTCGCTGAGGTTGGGAGTCTGCGCTGAGATTGGGAGTCTGCGCTGAGGTTGGGAGAGTATACTGTGGCTGGGAGTCTGCACTAAGGATGTGAGAATGCGCTGAGGCTGTGTGTCTGCGCTGAGGCAGGGAGCCTGCGCTGAGATTGGAAGTCAGCGCTGAGGCATGGTATCTGCTCTAAGTGTGTGTGTTTGCGTTGGGATTTGGAGTCTTCGCTGAGGCTGGGAGTCTGCGCTGAGATTGGGAGTCTGCGCTGAGATTGGGAGTCTGTGCTGAGATTGGGAGTCTGCGCTGAGGCTGGGAGTCTACACTGAGATTGGGAGTCTGCGCTGAGATTTGGAGACTGCACTGAGGTTGGGAGACTGCACTGAGGTTGTGAGACTGCACTGAGGCTGGGAGTCTGCGTTGCGATTGGGAGACTGCACTGAGGTTGGGAGACTGCACTGAGGTTGGGAGACTGCACTGAGGTTGGAAGTCTGCACTGAGGCTGAACGTCTGCACTGAGATTGGGAGACTGCGCTGAGGCTGGGAGTCTGTGCTGAGATTGGAAGTCTGTGCTGAGATTGGGAGACTGCACTGATTTTGGGAGTCTTCGCTGAGGCTGGAAGTCTGCGCTGAGATTGGGAGACTGCACTGAGATTGGGAGAGTGCACTGTAGCTGGGAGTCTGCACTAAGGCTGTGAAAATGCGCTGAGGCTGTATGTCTGCGCTGAGGCAGGACGTCTGCGCTGAGATTGGAAGTCAGCGCTGAGGCATGGAATCTGCTCTAAGTGTGTGTGTCTGCGCTGAGATTGGGAGTCTGCGCTGAGGCTGGGAGTCTGCGATGAGATTGGGAGACTGCGCTGAGATTGGGAGACTGCACTGAGGTTGGGTGTCTGCGCTGAGGCTGGGAGTCTGTGCTGAGATTGGGAGTCTGCGCTGAGATTGGGAGAGTGCACTGAGATTGGGAGAGTGCACTGTAGCTGGGAGTCTGCACTAAGGCTGGGAAAATGCGCTGAGGCTGTGTGTCTGCGCTGAGGCAGGACGTCTGCCCTGAGATTGGATGTCAGCGCTGAGGCATGGAATCTGCTCTAAGTGTGTGTGTCTGCGCTGAGATTGGGAGTCTGCGCTGAGATTGGGAGACTGCGCTGAGATTGGGAGACTGCACTGAGGTTGGGAGACTGCACTGAGGTTGGAAGTCTGTGCTGAGGCTGGGAGTCTG
>NC_057713.1:97563397-97564693 GCF_004010195.1 Chiloscyllium plagiosum
TGTGTGTCTGCGCTGAGGCAGGGAGCCTGCGCTGAGATTGGAAGTCAGCGCTGAGGCATGGTATCTGCTCTAAGTGTGTGTGTTTGTGCTGGGATTTGGAGTCTTCGCTGAGGTTGGGAGACTGCACTGAGGTTGGGAGACTGCACTGAGGTTGTGAGACTGCACTGAGGCTGGGAGTCTGCGCTGCGATTGGGAGACTGCACTGAGGTTGGGAGACTGCACTGAGGTTGGGTGTCTGCGCTGAGGCTGGGAGTCTGTGCTGAGATTGGGAGTCTGCGCTGAGATTGGGAGACTGCACTGATTTTGGGAGTCTTCGCTGAGGCTGGGAGTCTGCGCTGAGATTAGGAGACTGCACTGAGATTGGGAGAGTGCACTGTAGCTGGGAGTCTGCACTAATGCTGTGAGAATGTGCTGAGGCTGTGTGTCTGCGCTGAGGCAGGACGTCTGCACTGAGGTTGGAAGTCAGCGCTTAGGCATGGAATCTGCTCTAAGTGTGTGTGTCTGCGCTGGGATTGGGAGTCTGTGCTGAGATTGGGAGTCTGCGCTGAGATTGGGAGACTGCACTGAGGTTGGGAGACTGCACTGAGGTTGTGAGACTGCACTGAGGTTGGACGTCTGTGCTGAGGCTAGGAGTTTGGGCTGAGATTGGGAGTCTGCACTGAGGTTGGGAGACTGCGCTGAGGCTGGGAGTCTACGTTGAGATTGGGTGTCTGCGCTGAGGCTGGGAGTCTGCGCTGAGATTGGGAGACTGCATTGAGATTGGGAGAGTGTACTGTGGCTGGGAGTCTGCACTAAGGATGTGAGAATGCGCTGAGGCTGTGTGTCTGCGCTGAGGCAGGACGTCTGCACTGAGGTTGGAAGTCAGCGCTTAGGCATGGAATCTGCTCTAAGTGTGTGTGTGTCTGCGCTGGGATTGGGAGTCTGCGCTGAGGCTGGGAGTCTGCGCTGAGATTGGGAGTCTGCGCTGAGATTGGGAGTCTGCGCTGAGATTGGGAGTCTGCGCTGAGATTGGGAGACTGCACTGAGGTTGGGAGACTGCACTGAGGTTGGAAGTCTGTGCTGAGGCTGGGAGTCTGCGCTGAGATTGGGAGACTGCACTGAGGTTGGGAGTCATCGCTGAGGCTGAGAGTCTGCGATGAGATTGGGAGACTGCACTGAGGTTGGAAGTCTGTGCTGAGGCTGGGAGTCTGCGCTGAGACTGGGAGTCTGCGCTGAGATTGGGAGTCTGCGCTGAGGCTGGGACTCTGCGTTGAGATTGGGAGACTGCACTGAGGTTGGAAGTCTGCACTGAGGTTG
>NC_057713.1:97565917-97566505 GCF_004010195.1 Chiloscyllium plagiosum
GATTGGGAGTCTGCGCTGAGGCTGGGAGTCTGGGCTGAGGCTGGGAGTCTACGCTGAGATTGGGAGTCTACACTGAGATTGTGTGTCTGCGCTGGGATTGGGAGTCTGCGCTGAGGCTGGGAGTCTGCACTGAGATTGGGAGTCTGCGCTGGGATTGGGAGTCTGCGCTGAGATTGGGAGACTGCACTGAGATTGGGAGTCTGCGCTGAGATTGGGAGTCTACGCTGAAGCTGGGAGTCTGCGCTGAGGCTGGGAGTCTACGCTGAGATTGGGAATCTGCGCTGAGGTTGGGAGTCTGCGCTGAGATTGCGAGTCTGCGCTGAGATTGGGAGTCTGCGCTGAGATTGGGAGTCTGCGCTGAGGCTGGGAGTCTGCGCTGAGGCTGGGAGTCTACGCTGAGATTGGGAGTCTACACTGAGATTGGGAGTCTGCGCTGAGATTGGGAGACTGCACTGAGGTTGGGAGACTGCACTGAGTTTGGACGTCTGTGCTGAGGCTAGGAGTCTGCGCTGAGATTGGGAGTCTGCGCTGAGATTGGGAGACTGCACTGAGATTGGGAGACTGCACTGAGGCTGGGAGTCTGCACTG
>NC_057713.1:97567005-97571714 GCF_004010195.1 Chiloscyllium plagiosum
CTATTGAACAGAATAAAAGTCCAGGTGCATCTGTACTTGCTTGAGCCCTCAAAGGATATAGAGGGATGCCATTCCACAAAATATAACTTTATTCAATAAGTGGGGCTTCTCAAATCTCTCCTTTGCTATTTATAATATCCATTCTCTTTCACCAGTGATCTGAAGAGAATGCTCGATGCAGCTGATGCCAGCAGTAGACTCTGCAACATCAATTTCGAAGAACATGATCATAACCACAGTTTATGCAATAACAACGTACACTCATATCATGTCTGTCATGGCCAAAAGGATGCACTTTACCAATGATGTTCACTTTTCAGAAATGCTGTCACTCCTGTGATATAGGAAATGTAGCAATCAATTTATGCAAAACAAGTTCCCATAAACAGCAACATGATAATGTGTGTAAAAACACTTTTCTATTAAACTTTTTGGATTTATGTCCCTCTAAAATCTTTGAAGACTAAATCGGTAAATTCACTGAGGCTTGAGCCACTGGCTAATTATTCTATTCTATATTAACTGAGATAATGATTCCACCATTTGCAATGGCTTGCGAGATCGTGGACCACTGTTTGAAGGAGACAGGTCTCTCACTAGTTCCCAGTTTTCAGGCAAATTTGATACCGAGCTGCAGAAGGACACATTAGTTGAGGTAGCTTTTAAGGAGCATCATAAAGCAGGGGAGAGAAGGAGAGAGACAGAGAGGAAGGGAGGAAATTACAGAGTGCATGGTTAAGGCAGCTGAAGTGGTGGCCATCAATGGTGGGGCAAGGAAGATCAGGGATGTGTAAGGAACCAGAGTCGGAGGAGGGTAGATATCTCAGAGGGATTGCGGAGCTGGGGAAGATTGCTTAGATAAAGAGGAGAGAGGCCATGGAGGGATTTGAAACCAAAGATGAGAATTTTAGAATCTAAGCCAATATAGGTCAGAGAGCACATGGGGTGATAGTTCTAAAAGCAGAGTGAAGTGTAAGTAAGTTATGAACTGTAACTCAGTTTCTAAATTAAAATTATATTTACAATCTGCTCCAGCTCTCCTTTATGATCTTATATAAACGTATTATTTTTATTGAAATTCTATAACATACTCTAACCATTAATCCATAAAGAGTGGCTCAGATGCATTCCAGTCTGGGTTAGAAAGGTTTTTAATTCAGACTGTTTTATCTACTCTCCAAAAGTAATTCAACGCCTTTACTAGAAATTAGAAATATGCATAGAATATAGAAAGTAAGCTTGAAATAGGTAAAGGAATAGATTGGTGCTGCAAGTATTGTTTTTTAGAAACTGCCTAATGTTTTCCAGAAACAATCCAGTGGAATGATTAATCTTAGGTGATGACAGTAGTATCGAAGGATGAAAGGGGGCCATGGCTGGGTAAATGGATAAATAGATAACCACAATACATAGTCGTGGTAGATTTTCCATCTAACCTTGCTTAATGAAGCTAGAAAGTAAAAGCTAAATTGTTTATCAGGATAGAAAGGGATGAATCAATGTATATATATAATATATATATAATGAATCAATAGTACATGTTGAAGCTTGAGAAAATAATGTGAAATTATATATCAAATATGGGTCCTTGCTGAGATAGTTGTATCATCGATAGTCACAGGTGAGGTGCCGGAAGACTGGAGCTTGGCTAATGTGGTGCCACTATTTAAAAAAGGTGGTAAGGAAAAGCCAGAGAACTATAGACTGGTGAGCCTGACATCGGTAGTGGGCAAGTTGTTGGAAGGAATCCTGAGGGACAGGATTTACATGTATTTGGAAAGGCAAGAGATAGTTAACATGGCTTTGTGTGTGGAAATTGATTGAGTCTTTTGAAGAACTACCAAAGAGGACTGATGAGGGCAGAACGGTAGACATGATCTATATGGACTTCAGTAAGGCTTTCAACAAGGTTCCTCATGGGAGACTGGGTTGTCAAGATTAGATCTCATGGAGTACTAGCCATTTGGATACAGAACTGGCTCGAGGGAACTTGATCAGATGGGCCAATGGGCTGAGAAGTGGTAGATGGAGTTTAATTTAGATAAATGCGAGGTGCTGCATTTTGGAAAAGCAAATCAGAACAGGACTTACAAGCTTAATGGTAATGTCCTGAACAAAGAGACCTTGGAGTGAAGGGTCATAGCTCCTTGAAAGTAGAGTTACCGGTAGATAGGATAGTGAAGAAGGCGTTTGGTATGCTTTCCTTTATTCGTCAGAGCACTGAGTACAGGAGTTGCAGCTGTACAGGCCATTGGTTAGGCCATTTTGGAACATTGTTTGCAATTCTGGTCTCCTTCCTATTAGAAGGATGTTGTGAAACTCGAAAGAGTTCAGAAAAGTTTTACAGGGATATTACCAGGGTTGGAGGATTTGAGCTACAAGGAGAGGCTGCATAGGCTGGGGCTGTTTTCCCTGGAGTGTCGGAGGCTGAGGGATGACTTCATAGAGGTTTATAAAATCACGAGGGACATGGATAGGATAAATAGACAAAGTCTTTTCCCTGTGGTGGGGGAGTCCAGAACTAGAGGGCATAGGTTTAGGGTGAGAGGGGAAAGATATAAAGGGTCCTAAGAGGCAACATGTTTCTTGCAGAGGGTGGTACGTGTATGGAATGAGCTGCCAGAGGAAGTGGTGGAGGCTGGTACAATTGCAGCATTTGAAAGGTATCTGGATGGGTATATGAATAGGAAGGTTTGGAGGGATATGAGCCAAGTGCTGGCAAATGGGACTAGATTAGGTTAAGTATCTGGTCAGTCTGGTCGAGTTGGACTCAAGGGTCTGTTTCCGTGCTGCACATCTCTATGACTCTATGACTCTAACTTGGTCCTCTGCCTATACAGAGATGCACAGTGGGGCTGTAGTCCTTAAAATTGTGCTAAAATTGTGAATGATGTTAAGAAGTAGTAACAGAGACAATTGGAGGGAAAAAAACATTTATATTTTATTTGCTGTTAAAAAAAAGGGGGATTTCAGTAACAAGCAGCTACTTGTTGTAGAGGAGAGTGGGGATAAGCTTTAGGGTGGAACTAGAAGTTAGAGGACCCTTTGGTGGGTCTGATTTTGACATGGGGAGAAAGTGAGGTCTGCAGATGCTGGAGATCAGAGCTGGAAATGTGTTGCTGGAAAGGCGCAGCAGGTCAGGTAGCATCCAGGGAACAGGAGAATCGACGTTTCAGGATTCCTGAAGAAGGGCTTATGCCCGAAACGTCGATTCTCCTGTTCCCTGGATGCTGCCTGACGTGCTGCGCCTTTCCAGCAACACATTTCCAGCTCTGTTTTTGACACGGCCAAGGTAACCAACAGGGTCCAGGTCAGCTGAGGTGAATTTGAGTGGGATTATTTAGAAAGGCACCAGCAAAAAGACATTGGCTAAGTACATGAAGGAGAATAAGACTTGTTGGGCTATGAGGGAAGAACAAACGGGATTGGGAGTCAAAGGAGAGCTTTTTAAAAGAGCTGACACAGACTCAATGGGAAGAGTGTCCTCCACTGATTCTACATGAGAAGAGTTACTCCCATCTACCTACGAATTTCAGATAGTAGCTGAGATCCACAGAGGAATAATAAAATATAACCCAATTGGTCATGGTCTGTCTGCTTATCTGGGCCACAGTTTCCGAGCCATCATTATAGGTTATAAAGCTGCCATCCTTCCAGTTTATGTACAGCCACTGTTTCAGTTACTGATCTGTCAGGAGCCAAGGCTAATCCCTGTGGATGAAACATTCACTTCAACTTTCGTTTGATTCTGAACTGCCTCATTGTCAGAAACTTACTGACGCCCGATATCTCTTTGTTGTTCTATCTTGCAGCGTTAGATCTTTCTATGAATGATAAAAACTTTCAAAATTGTTAATATTACCTGCTTATTGAATTACAAACATCTTGGAAGTCTTTCAGTGCAAGGGCATTACCCTTTCAGGAAAGCAAGCAATGATTGAGCTGTGTTAGTATTCAGATTATAGCTTGGTTTTGACAGACCTGATATAAAATACTCACTGAGCATTAGTCAGTGCGCAGACCTGTGTTATGGCAATGTCTTTCAAATAAGCAGAAGTGATTGGGAAAGAAATGAGATAAATTGAGATCACACATTCCTCCCGATGAGGAACTGCTGCGAAGATGCTCCAGGTTGGCCACACATCCAGGTTTGAACCAGACACTGTGTAGTTACTGTCCAATTATAGATGCCTTTGTTTTAGTTAAACTCAGGTTCAGATGGAAGAATCATATAAAGAAGTTTGCACCTGAAGTGATTTTGCAAAATCTAACTTTCTGAAAGATACAATGTCACAGATTGTTCTTCTCCTCAACGTTGGACTTAGGAAGAGAAAAAGGAAGTCCTGCATTTGGAAACTATTATTCAGAACCACAAGTCTTCTGATTGTGCTTTATTTCCACTATGTGCTTTTTGAAGTGTAGTCACTTGTAGCATTGGAGGAAACAGGAACTAATTAATGTTCAGCAAGGTCCCACAAACAGCAGTGATTAATAATCAGTTCAGCTTTTTTTTGATGTTGATTGAGGGATAAACCTTGGGCAAGACACTGGGATAAATCTCCAGCTTGACTTTGAAATTATAACTTTTGAAGGAAAACTGAAATCATAGAATTGAAAATGTGTTGCTGGAAAAGCGCAGCAGGTCAGGCAGCATCCAGGGAACAGGAGAATCGACGTTTCGGGCATAAGCCCTTCTTCAGGAATGAGGA
>NC_057713.1:97571869-97575338 GCF_004010195.1 Chiloscyllium plagiosum
ACCCCCCCCACTTTGCAATCCCTGTCACCCTGCATTTCTTATGGCTAATCCACCTAACCTACATGCCCCTGGACACAATGGGCAATTTAGCACAGCCAATCCACCTAACCATGCCCCTGGACACAATGGGCAATTTAGCACAGCCAATCCACCTAACCTACATGCCCCTGGACACAATGGGCAATTTAGCACAGCCAATCCACCTAACCTGCACATCATTGGACATGGGAGGAAACCCATGCAGACGTGGAGTGAATGTGCAAACTCCACACAGACAGTCGCCTGAGGCTAGAATTGAACCAGGTCCCTGGCACTGTGAGGCAGCTACTGAGTCACCGTGCTGCCCCAAAAAATGAACATGGAATGAAAATGAAAAGAATGCTTAAAAAACTTATCAGGTCAGGCAACATCTATTGAGTTGTTAAGGGATTATACTTTGCATCTTGGACTAAAAGCTCGACAGTCACACAGCCAAGTGGTAGAACAACTACACACACTCGCTGTTCTTTTTATCATCAATGAGGCTGTTGTCCAGAAAATGCCTAACACTAAGTGTGAGCATACACGTGGGTATATGTGTAAGTATGCTTTCCACAAGCTTCCTATCGATTCATTCAATTGCTCCAGAGAACCCCAGTCCCTTGAACCTTCAATTTCAATCCATGACTTGTTGATGGAGCCCCCAAGATGTCACTGCCTCCAGCAGAGCAGCCTCACACTGAAGCCAGTGTGGAATTGACACCACTACCTAACATAGTGAAATTCCTCCTCTCAGAGTCGTAAGGAAGTCATTGTTCCCTCACCTACAGCATAGTCTTCCAAATACTCTGCATTCTTCTTTTTATCAGCAGGGGATCATAGAACCCATGCAAGTGGAAATCACTATGTGAATTTCAGTTTGCTGTCGTCCTTTATAAATGTGATCATTCAGGTCTTCCTTGATTGGTCTTCACTGCTTTTAATTTAGGTTACTTCAAAGGTCACAGCCCAGGTACCATTCCACTCCACCTTTTGAGGGAACAGTAGGGCAGTACAGAGTGCAGGTGTCCTGTACATTCTCCAAGAGAGCAGAGAACATGGTTGGAGATTTGGCTGGGAATGAAGAGGGAATTGGAAAGAGGAAATTGGAAATAGCTAATGGAGTTAACAGTTTGTGGAATGAATAAATGTGGGTGGGAAGGTGGAGGAGTGTTGTAGATTAAAGGTCAATCATAACTTCATTCTAATGATAGCTGCTGAACACTCGAATAAGGAACTATGTCATGATAAGGTCCAATCACATGGACCTGGGACCCAAGTGCATAGGGTTAATATTGGATGAAGGTTTTTGATGTTCACAGATATATGCATGGACTAACATCCGTCAACAACCCAGCCGTGATCTTATTACAGATTGTAGAGTGATGGGGTAATTATATCTTTGCCCCCAAAATGGCGAATGAACATATGTAATACGAGCTTTACAATCATAATTTGAGATCATGTGGAATTCAAAGCTCAGTCTATAACACTATTCTGTCCACTTATACTAACAAAACTGGTTAGAAATCACTCATCAGCGTGTAGACTGCACCCTTCCACATGGTGACTGGCAGTGAACAGATACTGGTCTGGGCCTGCATTCATTGCTCATCCCTCATTGCAGAAGGGTTAGGTCTGGAATCACATTAGGCCAGACCAGGTAAGGATGGCAGATTTCCTTCCCAAATTGGCAGTTGTAGACCAGATATGGCATTTTGAAATAATTGACCAAGTCTATACAGTTGCGATTAGAGCACTTTTAATTCAATTTTAAACAATGAATTCACATTTAACAATCTGGCCTGGCAGGATTTGAACCCATGCCCCCAGGACATTAACCTGGATCACTAGTTCTGTGACAATGCTGCTACATCACCACCTCTCCTAGAGCACTCAGCTGTAGAGCTATTTAGTAGGTGAAAGGTGTATAGAAATCTAACAGAGTGTAAGCCATCCTTAACCAACCTTTATTTTCAAAACACACAGCAAAATGTCCACTGTTAGATGCAATTCCACAATTAGGAACACTTGCTAAACAATTTTGAGTGTGCTAAGATCTACACTGTTAATGAATTTAAGATATTTGCATATCACAGCTCACTTATAAATATTTGAAACTATATATTCATACACAGGATCCATTTTCTTTAAACAAATGAGATGTATTCAAGTCTTGTACCATTTTGTAATTACCTGGGAGATTGTAGGGTCTGCATTCTCCTGTTCCTTTCTCCATGGCAATGCCTCAGCCTGTAACCTGCCAACCAATCAGCACCCTTTCCCCTGTAGCCTGAACTGATGTGACCATTTGAAATATGCACTCTGGCATTTGTCCTGGCAAGTGCAAGATGACAAACTTCAGAAACATGTTTATCTTTTCAGCAGTATTCAAGTTCTTTAGAGCTAAGAGACTGTCAGATTTGAAGTCTTTCTTTCCAGCTCTACATAGGACATGTACCAGAAATTCACTTGAATTAAGAAAAGTAAAAGCAATTGGAATGTGACATTTCACTGCTGTCCCTTAGGCAATGACACGTTATCACGTTACTGCAATGTAAACATTTCCTTGCAAGATTCTGTTTGGTCCTTCCAGCCTCCATTGGAAAGCCATTCATTAGGATCGAGGACAAAATAATTGGCTAGATTTTATCAAAAACTAACCAAGTGTCACTTTCAGAAGCATTCCTGAAGGATTTCCCTCCATGAGCCTTAATGTGTTTTCTCACACTATTTCATGCTGCTCACCTCATTGTGTAAACATCATTCCCGTATGGACCACACTGACAATAATGTGTACTCACCAGTGGTGGAATACTCAACACTGCCTGGGTCTTTTTGACTTCTGCCCCTGGTACTGTACTTAAAGCCCAGTTCTGCTCCATGTCAATCACTGCCGGTCAGGAACTGCCCATCACAGTAGACATAGTGAGAGGGGAATGATAAAGGAAAGCTTCTGTGGGCACATCATTGGAAATACAAGCTCACAATCAGAAATATATTGTTATTTTACATCATCGCCTGTCTGACCGTCTCTCACTGTAACTGCAGCTACAAAAATGCAGTTAGACAGGCTACCCATCCTTAGAGCCACACCATGTTAGAACCCTCATTATGGGAGCACTCATAGAGTCATAGAGATGTACAGCACAGAAGCAGACCCTTTAGTCCAACCCGTCCATGCCGACCAGATATCCCAACCCAATCTAGTCCCATCTGCCAGCACCCGGCCCATATCCCTCCAAACCCTTCCTATTCATATACCCATCCAAATGCCTCTTAAATGTTGCAATTGTACCAGCCTCCACCACTTTCTCTGGCAGCTCATTCCATACACGTACCACCCTCTGCGTGAAAAAGTTGCCCCTTAGGTCTCTTTTATATCTTTCCCCTCTCACCCTAAACCTATGCCCTCTAGTTCTGGACTCCACGACCCCAGGGAAAAGATTTT
>NC_057713.1:97575684-97607005 GCF_004010195.1 Chiloscyllium plagiosum
CTGTTGTAATCTGAGGTAACCCTCTTTGCTGTCCACTACACCTCCAATTTTGGTGTCATCTGCAAACTTACTAACTATACCTCTTATGCTCACATCCAAATCATTTGTATAAATAATGAAAAGTACTGGACCCAGCACCGAACCTTGTAGCACTCCACTGATCACAGGCCTCCAGTCTGAAAAACAACCCTCCAACACCACCCTCTGTCTTCTACCTTTGAGCCAGTTCTGTATCCAAATGGCTAGTTCTCCCTGTATTCTGTGAGATCTAACCTTGCTAAGCAGTCTCCCATGGGGAACCTTGTCGAATGCCTTACTGATGTCCATATAGATCACATCTACCGATCCGCCCCCATCAATCCTCTTTGTTACTTCTTCAAAAAACTCAATCAAGTTTGTGAGACATGATTTCCCACGCACAAAGCCATGTTGACTATCCCTAATCAGTTCTTGCCTTTCCAAATACATGTACATCCTGTCCCTCAGGATTCCCTCCAACAACTTGCCCACCACTGACATCAGGTTCACTGGTTTTTAGTTTCTTCGTTTGTCCTTACCACCCTTCTTAAACAGTGGCACCATGTTAGCCAACCTCCAGTCTTCCAGCACCTCACCTTTGACTATCGATGATACAAATATCTCAGCAAAAGGCCCAGCAATCACTTCCCTAGCTTTTAGGGTACACCCGATCAGGTCCTGGAGATTTACCCACTTTTATGTGTTTCAAGACATCCAGCAATTCCTCCTCTGTAATATGAATATTTTGCATGGTGTCACCATCTATTTCCCGACTTTCTATATCTTCCATGTCCTTTTCCATTGTAAATACTGATGCAAAATACTCATTTAGTATCTCTCCCATCTCCTGTGGCTCCACACAAAGGGCACCTTGCTGATCTTTGAGAGGCCCTATTCTCTCCCTAGTCACCCTTTTGTCCTTAATGTATTTGTAAAAACCCTTTGGCTTCTCCTTAACTCTATTTGCCAAAACTATCTCATGTTCGCTGTTTGCCCTCCTGATTTCCCTCTTAAGTATACTCCTACTGCCTTTATACTCTTCTAAGGATTCACTCGATCTAACCTGTCTATACCTGACATGTGCTTCCTTCTTTTTCTTAACAAAAACCTCAATTTCTTTAGTCATCCAGCATTCCCTACACCTACCAGCCTTTCCTTTCACCCTGACAGGAATATACCTTCTCTGGAATCTCATTATCTCATTTCTGAAAGCTTCCCATTTGCCAGCCATCCCTTGACCTGCAAACATCTGCCCCCAATCAGCTTTTGAAAGTTCTTGCCTAATACCGTCAAAATTGGCCTTCCTCCAATTTAGAACTTCTCTCGCATTCTCTCTGAGCACTCACTTGCTTCTCGTCCAGAGGGGCGTTCACAGCATCCCTGCCTTGCCTTTTAGCGTGGATATGAAACTCAGCAGCTTGTCATGGTTGTCACCAGTTATCAAAGAAGGGTGTGAACATGTTGCTGCCCTGCACCCAGTTAGGTCAATCTTACACTTACAACCTGTGCCAGAAGCTTACACAGCAAACACACTCAATGTGCCTCATTCAAATGTCCATGTCTACAAGGGGAATAGTCCTTGGTCAAGTTGAGGAGATATGTCATCAGTCGAGGGTGTCATCACAGTTAGTCAAGGGCAGGGTGTCTGCTTTCAGTCTAGGAGCTTGGACACCATCAGTCAGTCAATCAGGAGGAGAAAGTGAGGTCTGCAGATGCTGGAGATTAGAGCCGAGAATGTGGTGCTGGAACATCTCCCCAGCCCCAACCCCCCTCCCATTTATCTCTCCACCCCAAAGCTCCCAGCCTGGTGAAAGGTTTCAGCCCAAAACATTGATTCTCCTGCTCCTTGGATGCTGCCTGACCTGCTGTGCTTTTCCAATAACACGCGCACGAGCATCAGTCAGTCAGCCCCTTATGGAGGTCAAGGTCAGGGGTTCCCAATCATTGCAGCCTGAGGAGTAAGCCCCAGTCAGTCCTCCAGCTCCAGTAAACCAAGGATTCATGGGAGGTCAATGGCATAGAGACAGTCAGAGATCATTCATCAGGCAGGACTGTTGTTTCAAGTGGTCAGGAAGGCAGTACAAGGTCAGTCCTTGTGTGTGGGTGTCTGGCCACTGACAAACAAGGTGAACTATCAAAGGTCATTACTCTGGTAGGGAGATTGGGGAAGTCAAGTCTGGGCTCCACTGATGGCAACATGCTGAGATGCAGAGCAAATAATAATTGTGAAAGGGGTAAACTCACCAAACATAGGTGTTTGAGGCAATACTGCATTGGAACACCCAGATTAATGTGGGACAGGAAGTTATCAATGTTTACCATCAGCCTGGTTTCGATGGCCGGGGTGGATGGGAGAGGGTGGTGGTGCTCATGGGGGAGCAGTGCAGTTCAATGGTTGTCATGAGTAAGCCCAGGACTGGGGCTTGGGGATGTAATGCTGGGAATTGAAGAGGTAAAGGAAGGAGTTGTCTGAGAATATGTGGAAGCTGAGAACTAGTTGGGTTGACAGGTTGCACAAGGAAGGAAGGTTGGGGGTGAAGTGGGTTGGCCTTGATTACGAGACTGAGCCTGTGGCTTATTCTATAAATCACAACCTGTGTTGCCTTCCATCCTCATCTAAACCACAAATGCACTGGTTTCAGTAAATCTTCCCACATGTACAATCTCCTATTGTATTTCCATGACATGACTTGTCCTGCAGACATCAGAAGATGTTCTCCATTTCAGCTGATCGATGTGGAGGCATTCCCAGGGCATCCTGGTTGGAGTTCTCCATATCCCACTGTACAGAGGACTAAATGAAACTGTCATTTGCGTCTGATGTGATCACATTCATGAGAGCCTGTTTCTGATATTCCCCACACAGGCTCATTGGAACTGTAACCAATGGATCCAGCCACAACAGAAGGTGCAGAGAGAAGGAGGGCCTTGATGCGTCACCATCTCGAGGACCAGCAGTTGCTGAATAGTCTCCACATGGAGATGTTGCACAGGAAGGTCCTATCAGGATGCAGAGGAAATATAGGAAGCCCAGAATTTATGATCTTTCACATTATTTCCTCCAGCTGAGGGAGATATATTGCCAGCCCAGAGTGAGGATGTTCTGGGACACTCTCACAGAATTATGTCAACTGCTAGGGTGGGACCTGTGACCTAAAGGGATAGGCAGCCATCCCATTATGGTGGGTCCCATCATCGTTCAGGGGCTGGAAAATTTCAGCCTAGTGCAGATCCAAACAGAACATTTAGAGATGAAATCCTGATTGTGACACAATAATGATTAAAATAGTGATGGAAAAGGATAGACCAGATCTAAAAGGTGAAGTTCTAAATTAGGAAATGGCCAATTTTGATGGTATTAAGCAAGAACTTTCAAAAGCTGATTGGGGGCAGATGTTCGCAGGTAAAGGGACGGCTGGAAAATGGGAAGCCTTTAGAAATGAGATAACGAGAATCCAGAGACAGTATATTCTTGTTAGAATGAAAGGAAAGGCTGGTAGGTGTCGGGAATGCTGAATGACTAAAAAAATTGAAGGTTTGGTTAAGGGAAAAAGGAAGCATATGTCAGGTATAGACAGAATAGATCGAGTGAATACTTAGAAGAGTATAAAGGAAGTAGAAGTATACTTAAGAGGGCAAAAAGGGGACATGAGATAGCTTTGGCAAACAGAGTTAAGGAGAATCCAAAGGGCTTTTACAAATACATTAAGGACAAAAGGGTAACTAGGGAGAGAATAGGGCCGCATCTGCTCCCAGGAGGACCAGTTCCAAAACCGTACAAACCAAATGGCCTCCTTCTTCAAGGACCGCAATTTCCCGCCAGACGTAGTCGACGATGCCCTCCACCGCATCTCTTCCACTTCCCGCTCCTCCGCCCTTGAGCCCCACCCCACCAACCTCCACCAGGACAGAACCCCACTGGCCCCCACCTACCACCCCACCAATCTCCATGTACAGCCCATCATCCGCCGTCACTTCCGCCACCTCCAAACAGACCCAGCACCAAGGATATATTTCCCTCCCCTCCCCTATCAGCTTTCCGTAGAGACCACTCCCTCCGCGACTCCCTTGTCAGATCCACACCCCCCACCGACCCAACCACCACTCCCGGCACCTTCCCTTGCAACCGCAGGAGGTGCAACACTTGCGCCCACACCTCCCCCCTCACTCCTCTCCAAGGCCCCAAAGGAAACTTCCATATCCGCCACAGATTCACCTGCACCTCCACCCACATCATCTACTGCATCCGCTGCAGCCGGTGTGGCCTCCTCTATATTGGGGAGACAGGCCGCCTACTTGCGGAGCGATTCAGGGAGCACCTCTGGGCCACCCGGACGAACCAACCTCCACCTATCGCATTTCCAAAGCCCCTCCCCCAAGTCCCTCCTCCCTACCTTTTATCTTCGCCTGCTGGACACACTTTCCTCATTCCTGAAGAAGGGCTTATGCCCGAAACGTCGATTCTCCTGTTCCTTGGATGCTGCCTGACCTGCTGTGCTTTTCCATCAACACATTTTCAGCCCTCATAGATCAGCAAGGTGGCCTTTGTATGGAGTGGCAGGAGATGGGGGATATACTGAAAGAGTATTTTGCATCAGTGTTTTCTATGGAAAATGGCATGGAAGGTATAGAAGATAGGGAAATAGATGGTGACATGTTGAAAAATGTCCATTTACAGGAGGAAAATGCTGGATGTCTTGAAATGCATAAAAGTGGATAAATCCCCTGGATGGTGTGAAACTTGAAAGGGTTCAGAAAATATTTACAAAGATGTTGCCTGGATTGGAGTACTTGAGCTATAGGGAGAGGCTGAACAGGCTGGGACTGTTTTCCCTGGAGCGTCAGGAGCTGAAGAGTGACCTTACAGTCTTTTCCCTGAGGTGGGGAAGTCAGGAAATAGAGGGCATAGGTTTAGGGTGAGAGGGGAAAGAAATAGAAGAGATCTAAGGGGCAACTTTTTCATGCAGAGATTGGTACGTGTATGGAATGAGCTGCCAGAGGAAGTGGTGGAGGCTGGTACAATTGCAACATTTAAAAGGCAGCTGGATGGGTTTATGAATAGGAAGGGTTTGGAGGGATATGGGCGGGGTGCTTGCAGGTGGGTATAGATTGGTTTGGGATATCTGGTCAGCATGGACGGGTTGGACCAAAGGGTCTGTTTTCATGCTGCACATCTCTATGACTTTATGACTCTATGACAACAGTTAAACCATATCAGACTTTATTCAGTGTTGAAAATGGAGTTCAGTCTAGGCATAAAAATATTGTAAATAGAGGTAGGAGCAAATATTTCCAGTGGTATTTAATACTGGCACAATTGCAACCAAATTCCTTTGAATTATTTCCCATGATTTGCATTGAGCTGAGTAAATGTTCCTGAGTTGCCATCATTGAGACACAGAGGTTGGTTAGAGATGCAGTTATTATTGCAAAGTAAGTTACACAACAACCAGTTTAAATACAGAAACTTCCCACAAGCAGCAAATTATAATAACGTGGATAATCTATGTTTTTATATGTTAGGATGTTGCAATGGCCAGTATGTATGGTACAACCCTCACAACATCAATCAGAGAGAACTACTCTGCTCTTCTTTGAGATGGGGGCCATGGGATGCCTCATTTGCATTCTTGGGTGCTGCGCTGGAGTGTTGGTGTAGATTTTTATATTCCCGAAACACAACTTAGCCCACAACATCTGACACAGTGGTGCCAACTGTGCTCAGAAATCCCAGTTTACCTTGGATTTGGGTAGACTTAAAAACTTCTGATATGGTTCAAAAGATGCAGAACAAAAACCAAAAAAAACATTGGCTTCTGCTAACCCAACTGTACAGAACGTGAAAAGATGGCACTATTTTGTAGAAAGGCAGGGGAGTACTCCTCAATGTCCTGTGATCAATATTTATCCCTTTATCAGAACAGTAGTTTATCTGACCATTATCACATTGCTGTTTGAGGGAATGTGCTGTATACAAATGGATCTCTGTACAACTGATTTAGAGATCATTCAGCCCAATGTGTCTATGTAGGTTCTGTGAAAGAGGAGAAAAATAAGCCCCACACATACCCCAGAGCCCTGCAACATTTTCTCCTTCGATTATTTATTCAATTTCACCTTTGAAAGTTAATTTTGAATCTGCTTCCAGTGTCCAATCAAGCAATGCATTCCAGAACAGGACAACTCGCTATATAAAAAGGATTCAGAGATGCCGGTGTTGGACTGGGGTGTACAAAGTTTTAAATCACACAACACCAGGTTATAGTCCAACAGGTTTAATTGGAAGCACACTAGCTTTTGGAGCGAAGCTCCTTCATCAGGTGATTGTGGTGTTGGACAATCACCTAATGAAGGAGCAGTTGGACTATAACCTGGTGTTGTGTGATTTTTAACTATATAAAAAGGTTTCACTTCAACTTTTCCCCGGTTCTTTTGCAAAACAATTTAAGTCTGTATGCCCGGGCCTCTAATTCTTGTGCCACTAACAGCAGTTTTTACTTTATTTTATTGTTTACTTCATCAAAATCCCATTGAATTTTGTTCACCTCCTAAAGCAGCACGGTGACTTAGTGTTAGCACTGCTGCCTCACAGTGCCAGGGACCCAGGTTCAATCCCAACCTTGGGTGACCGTCTGTATGGAGTTTGCACATTCTCCTCGTGTTTGCATGGGTTTCCTGCCACAGTCCAAAGATGTGTAGGTCAAGTGAATTGGCCACTCTAAATTGCCCATAGTGTTAGGTGCGTTAGTCAGAGGGAAATGGGTCTGGGCGGGTTACTCCTCGGAGGGTTGGTGTGGAATTGTTGGGCCGAAGGGCCTGTTTCCACCCTGTAGGGAATCTTATTTCTCTCGTTCTAAGTCTCAGCTGTAAAAAAGAACAATCCTAAGCTGTTCCAATCTCTTCCTATAACTGAGGTTCTTTTTCCCAACTGGCACCATTTCAGTAAAGCTTTTTGGACTTTCTTCAAGGACTTAACATACTTACTAAACATACAATGCCCAGAATTAGCTACAATACTCTAGCTGAGCCTTTGTAAATGTCTCGCAGAGGAATCAGCATACCTTCCTTGCTTTTGTACTCCTTGTTTTCATTAATAAATCCAAACGTGCCAAATGACTTACTGAGCTGACACCGTAACTCCTTCCACTATCTCTAGCGATTGTGCATGTACAACCCCAGGTCTCTCTGATCCTGCATCCCCTTTGAAATTGTTCCATTTAGTTTTAATTACCTCTGCTCATTTCTCTTCCCTAAAATATATCATTTGACACTTTGCGTTAAATTACATCTGCCACACAAGGCATGCCCAGTTTAGCTGTCCATTTATGCCTGCCTGCCTCCAAACGAACATTTCATTTCTGAGATTTGACTCCTATGCAAAAGAGTGATGATATGCCCAGTGAACCTATGTCCAAGTCCACATCAAAAAGAGCAGTGGTCCCAATAATAATCCTTAGAGAATGTGACTTCTCTCCGTCCTGCACATGAATTGTTCACTATGACCCTGCTTCTTTCAGTTAACCAACTCCATTTGCATGTAACCACTATCCCTTTCATCCCAAAGTTAAAAATCACACAACACCAGGTTATAGTCCAACAGGTTTAATTGGAAGCACACTAGCTTTCGGAGCGACGCTCCTTCATCAGGTGATAGTCACCTAATGAAGGAGCGGCGCTCCGAAAGCTGGTGTGCTTCCAATTAAACCTGTTGGACTATAACCTGGTGTTGTGTGATTTTTAACTTTGTACACCCCAGTCCAACACTGGCATCTCCAAATCATGACCTTTAATCCCCAGGCTGTGATTTTATCAATCAGTCTATTATGCATTGCCTTGATAGTCCTTTGAAAGTACGTTGAGTTTTTTTCAATATTTAATATTTACATGATAGAACCAAAGTGCCTGAAGGTACTGAGACGCATCAAGTTTCTGTGTTTGATCATGAATTGCTAACAAATAGATTGCAGCCGTTTTTCTTAATTGCAACATTATGCTTTGGCAAATGATGTTTACTAAAACCAGAAGAACAACAAATGATAGTTTGGTGAGTGAATTACACTTCACCAGAGTTTAATGACAAGGGAATTACTATTCCCACACCCCAAACTAAACAAACAAAGAAATTTGTTAACTTGTCGATAACAATGAGGAGTTTATGAGTCAATAGAAAACAAACTATTCCCACTGGCAGGAGAGTTAACTTCCAAAGCATAGAGATTTGAAATTTGGCAAAAGATCCAGAGGGGGAAATGAATAGTTATGTTTATACAGTTAGTTATGATCTGGGATACACTGCCTGAAAAGGCTGTGGTAACTATGTGAATACTAACTTTCAAAAGGGAATTGGATCTATAATCCTAAAGGAAACTATATTGCAGAGCTATTGAGAGAAAGAGGTGAGAGTTTGACTAATTGGATAGCTCTTTCAAAGAGCTGGAACAGATACAAGAACCCATGGTGAAGAGCTCATAATGTAGGGGGTTAAATATTAGCATGGGCAAGAGATCGGCTAGCTAACAGGAAGCAAAAAATAGACAGAGATGTATTTTTTTTTGTTTGACAAGGTACAATGAGCGGTGTACCACAGGGTTCAGTGCAGAGGCCTCAATATTTTACAAATTTTAGAAATGACTTGCGTGAAACATTCAAGGTATGGCAGCTGTTTTTGCTGATGATGCCAACATAGACAGGAAAGTAAGTTGGGAAGAGGACATAATGAGACTACAAAGAAATATAGATTGTTAGTAAAGGACAAAGACCTAACAAATGGGAATATAACATGATAATTTCTTTTTGTATGTTCATGGGATAAAGGCAGGGCTGGCTACAGCAGCATTTATTAAACCTCCCTGATTGGCTTGGAAAAGGCGATGGTAAGGGCTGCCATCTTGCAACACTCTAGTCCTTCAGGTGTAGGACACCCACAGTGCTTTTAGAAATGGAGTTTCAGGATTTTTACATAGGAACAGTGAAGGAAGGACAAGATATTTCCACGTCAGAATAATGTGCACTTTGGGGCAAATTTGTTGATGGTGGTATTCCTGTGTATCTGCTGTCCTTGTCCTTCTAGGTGGGAGAGATTATAGGTTTGGAAAATGCCATTGAAGGAAGCTTGGTCAATTAATGTACTGCACCTTGTATTTAATACAGACAGCTGCCACTGTAAATTGGTGGAGATGGAAGTAAATGTTGAAAGTGATGGTGGGGTGCCAATCAAGCAAGGTGCTTTGTTCTGATGGTGTCAATTTTCATGAACGTTGTTGTCCAGGCATGTGGGGATGAAGTGGGAGATGGCACAGGGCAGGGTGACACTAGGCACACAGACACACAAGATGGCCGCTGAGCAGAGAGACAGCAGACCAAACATAGACACTGCCTGGGGCCACCAGAATGTCAGCACAAAGCACTTGCAACCTAGTTGATTAGTTTAAGGCGGGTGGGGGAGAGAATACACATGAGTAGTGTATACTGCCCACTGAAGTGTCTGGGTCCAGCCCAACACTCAATACAGAGTAATAATAGCCAGGGCTGCAATAATCATCCGTCTCAGGAAGAGCGATTAGTGCCCACTACTAGAGCAATGGACTTCCGCGCAGACATTGAAAATGACAATATCTGTGCTGAAACTAAGAACAACTGCGCCGAAATTAACAAAGGCTGCGCTGGAACTGACAAAGACTATATCGAAATTATCAACAATTCTGCAATGTTTACAATAAACAAACCATGTTACAAAGACAATAATCTCATCACTGACCTATTGTATCACAAGCTATATAAGAGTGTCTTGACATGTGCTCTGAGTTGAGAGAAAACTCACAGCTGACCACTGTGCTGTTGGTGTCTTTCTCTCCCTGGTGCTCCAGTATTTCCTTGTGCAATAAACGCTGTCATTGAACCCCGGTTCTGACTCTGAGGCTGGTGGTTTTCCCCACAACAATTGGCGCCGGAGCAGGGTTCTTATTACTGGTGCCCTGGTTGAAGGCCATGATTGGGGGACCGGGGTAAGAACCAATTTGTGCCTGCAGACAGGAAGAGTCAGACCAGGCCAAGGACACAATTTAAAAGGTATATCAACTGTAATGTCTAAATTACTACAGTACTGAGTTTAAAAAGTTTAAGTGCATGTCTGTGGAGAACACGTGTTAACTGTACTAACTGTTGTAAGAACTTGCTGCTTGTGCTGAAACAGCCAGAGGACATGGCAGTATCTGTCTCAAAAACCCTGCCCTAAACCGGTTATTAAAAGGGGTAAAGCCCCCCCACACGAAGGTTGGGATTTGAAGTGGGAATTGAGGCGCCAAGGGCACTAGAAGCTGTGAAGCACAAGTGGCAAAGTCGGGTAACATTAGTCTCTGTAGGGGTGAACAACGCAGAGTCCAGTTAGAATTTAAGTTAAACGTTGGGTGCTGTTTGTACTTGTAATTTCCAATGTGGTGAGGAAGAGGAATCGATCACTCTGACCAAGAGCCAAACCTCAGTGGAGTGCACATTACCAAGGTAGGGAGTGTGGACACTGTGAGTAATTGTCATACCCTGTCAGTCCATAGTAGAACGACAGAGCTTGAATAATGGCGGTGGCCGGGAGGGTAAAGAGTCCCACCGGTAGCGAGCACACCAGGCTAGAGGTAGGTTTTTGGCCCATCGGAAGGTGTTGGGTCAGTATAGGTGGCTGGGAGGGTAGCGGATTCCTGGTAGAGAGCACACCCTATTGAGCCAGCATTCCCAGCCGACTGGTAGGTATCGACTAGTACTGGTGACTGGGAGGGTAGAGAAGACCCACTGGTAGAGAGCACACCTTGCTAGGAGGCTGCTACAGCTGTACGGATGGTGCTGGGACAGTATTATTGGCCAGGGGGTGGAGAAGTCCCCATTGGTTAAGAACACTTTACTGTTGGTGGTATCCGGGGTACAAAGTTTTAAGGGGGATACTGCAGGTTCCCTTATTGAGAAGCACAAGGCTGACAGACAGGGGTTGACAGAGCAAATGAAGAAAAGTGGTTGGGATCCATCCCAGACATTAGCACAACAGAGAGAGTGGATAGATAAACAGAAACAAAATAAAACTAAAAAGATAGGGGCAATGTTAGTGTACCAATTAGCAGGCCTAATTGAACAAGTGAGTGCCTCCATGAGTAGGTGGAGAAACGACCAGGAACAAGTGAAAGAGCTGGAGGGCAGTATACAAGAGTTAGAGTAGGGAACAGTGTAAAATACCGCAGCCACTGCAACAGAACAGGACACATAGAAACAGTGTGCTGGGAAATGCATAGGGCATCCCTAAACACCACCTGGAACACCGGGAAACCACGGGAATCCCGAGGTCAGCAGAGCTGACAACCAGCTGCCCCATTCGTGATGGGTAAGGGGGAGGGGAGAATCTATGTACCTGCAGTAATAGGAGGGAGGAAATGTGAGATGCTAGTAGACACAGGAGCGGCCGTATCCATCACAACTTATCCTTGCCCCACACAAACAAAATGGGGTAGCAGGGGATAAAACGCCAGCTTACCTAAGGGAAACTACCCTCGTGGAAATAAGCAACATACATATCCCCATGAAATTCTATGCATTGCCAAAATAACGAGGGCACCATAATGGGCAATGATCTCATGAGAGAATATAATGTGCTGATCAATTGTGCAAAAAGGAAATTGATTTGTCCCAGACAGGACGGTCAGAAGACTGAGATTTGGAAACTTACAAGTCACCTTGAAACTATTAAAGTGGCTACAGTCACCAGTAGGGACTGGAACCTTGAAAAGGGGGGATTCGGAGCCATCTGCGCCTCTGTCCCCGAAGCATGGGCAGAAACAAAGTTTGATACGGGTCTAGTTAACATAGACCCGATAAGGGTTCCCGGACCAGAGCATAAGCCCCACTGGCAATACCCAATAAAACCTGAAGCAGAAAAAGCAGTTGTGGAGATAGTGAAAGATTAGAATCCCTACAGTGGTGAAATAGGCCCTTTGGCCCAACAAGTCCACACCAACCCTCCGAAGAGTAACCCACCCAGACCCATTCCCCTACTAATGCACCCGACACTATGGGCAATTTAGCATGGCCAACTCACCTGACCTGCACATCTTTGAATTGTAGGAGGAAACTCACGCAGACACAGGGAGAATGTGTAAACTCCACACAGACAGTCACCTGAGGATGGAATTGAACCCAGGTCCTTGGCACTGTGAGGCAGCAGTGCTAACCACTGAGTCACCATGCCACCCCAAAGGGCAAGTGAAACAGGGAATCCTGAAAGCAACCGCAACTAATCCCCCGACATGGCCAGTAATAAAGTCTGATGGGAGCTCCAGGCTCACCATTGATTATACAGGACTAAATAAGGTCCCCCCAAACTGCAACCCATTGTAGCAGACACCCCCACCATTTTAAACGGCTTGGCCCCCGAACACAAGGTTTTCACTGTTTAGACATAGCCAACAGTTTCTGGTCTATCGTCTTACACCCTGAGTCCCAGAATAAATTAACAGTTAGGGATACGGGAGAAAAACCCAGCTGAGGGAATTCTAGACACAAGGGAACCGCACAATTGTGGGGTTATAGATGGGGATGAGGATAGGGGGACAGTAAAGGATACCCCCCCCCAGACACAGCCGAGGAGACCCTCTTCATGGGTTGTCCCGAACAGGATGTGGTAAATGATAAGTTAGAAACAGTTACATTTGGGAGGATTAATGGAAGTCAGTTTGCTCACGTAGCAAAACTGGTAGCACTCACCAAAGCACTGGAACTAGCAAAAGGAAACATTGTGAATATACATACAGACAGTCAATAAGCTTTTGGTGTAGTCCATGACTACATGGTGGCATGGGGTAGAAGAGGGTTCACCACTGCAGGGGAATCCCTATCAGACACCAATTAAGAATTCAGGCACTATTGTATGCCAGTCAACAGCCAAAAGATGCTGCAGTAATAAAAATAAAAGCCCATCAAAAAGACCCAGCAAAAATTGAGTTAGTTAAAATTCAAAGGAAAGGAGAAAGTGAGCACTGCAGATGTTGGAGATCAGAGTTTGACAGTGTGGTGCTGGAAATGCACAGCAGGTCAGGCAGCATCTGAGGAGCAGGAGAGTCGACGTTTCAGTCCGGAGCCCAGATGAAGGGCTTTTGCCCGACATGTCGATTCTCCTGCTCTTCGGATGCTGCCTGACCTGCTGTACTTTTCCAGCAACACACTCTCAACTAAAATTCAAAGGAAACCAGGCAGCAGACTGAGCAGTTCAGAAATCCCTCGAACAAGAAGCCATTGACGAGGCTGCAATAGCCACTATTGAATTAGCAAAAGACGCTATATCCAAATTCAGCAGTTACAGAAGGTCATCCTGCAGGAAGAGAGAAAGAGAAAGGAAACTGCAGGGGCATTCAAAGGGGAGGATGGCATCTGGAGGCAGGCAGACAAGCTGGTAGCACCAGCATGTATACAGAACACATTGCTTGAACTGCACCACAGGCTGTACCATGCAGGTAGAGTGGCCATGATAGCAAGCGGAGAGAGAGAGAGTGATGGTGGAAGGGAATTGGAAGAGACGTGGCCAAGTACTGCTGCAGATGCACGTTTTGTGTACAACATAACCCAGGGAGACCCATGAAAGTTAAAATGGGACACCAGAGGGAACGCAACTTATACACAGAGTGAAATAGTGGTCAGTGCTAAAAAATATTGGGAACCAAATTAAAACAATAGGATTGTTTAAAAAAAAAGGGACACCAGCCCAGACCTAGGGGACCTTGGGAACACCTTGTAGTAGATTTTACAGGGCCACTATCACCCTCCCGTGGGAAAACGCACTGCCTGGTCATCATAGGCCAATTCACCCAGTGGGTAGAACATTCCTGACCGAAAACTGCACTGCTAGCACCGCAGCCAGAATATTAGCGGAGGAGGTAATCCTGAGGTGGGGGGTACACCTCCAGATCGAGTCTGACCAAGGGACACATTTTACAGGCAAGGTCATGAAGACTGTCTGCCAATTACTTGGCATTAGACAAAACTTTCACATTCCCTATCACCCCCACAGGGATGGCAGAGAGAATGAATAGAACGCTCAAAAATACTTTAGCTTAGGCTATGCAGACCTCAGGCAGTACATGGGTTGAAGTGTTGCCAACCATACGAATGAAATTAAGAGCCACCACAAATCAGGCAACTGGGTTAACACCATATGAATTAATCACCGGGTGAGTAATGCAATTGCCAGAGACAATAATCACAGGTGGCACCGATGTGGGTCCACTAAAAGGCAAAATTCGACAGTTTGTGATAGAATTGAGCACCCAATTGAAAGGGATTTGGAAATCTGTAACCAAAAGAGAAAATGCTGGAAAATCTCAGCAGGTCTGGCAGCATCTGTAAGGAGAGAAAAGAGCTGACGTTTCGAGTCTAACTGACCCTTTGTCAGCTTTGACAAAGGGTCAGTTAGACTCGAAACATCAGCTCTTATCTCTCCTTACAGATGCTACCAGACCTGCAGAGATTTTCCAGCATTTTCTCTTTTGGTTTCGGATTCCAGCATCCACAGTAATTTGCTTTTATTATGTGGAAATCAGTAATTGACAAACAGGACAAAAAAGGGCAAGGCAGGGGAACTCGAAATCTGCCCTGAGGTCCCAGCAGCAGGAAGCAGTGTCCTGCTGCGAGCATTGCCTGACAAACCAGGCTCTGCCCCAAAATGGATTGGCCCATACGACGTGGTAATAAGTGGGGACACCTGTGCCTACATAGATATTAATGGAAGTACTGGACCCAACTAAAATTGTTTAAAGGCTCCTATGACCAAACTAATGTCATTGACCATTCCCCAGATGCAGACAGGAATGGCGGACAAGACGGTCATCACGGGGGTAGTACCGACAACACAACAGAACAAACCAGACAGAAACACAACTCCTGACGAAAACAAAGACTTTGACTGATCACATTATTTAACTGCAAAACGTTTATCCCTGTATATATTTTACTGTGTTTAAGTGTCACGACTGTCAGGAGCATGTCAGGATTTGAAGATAACCTCCTCTATAAAACCCACCTAAGTTTGCATGGGAACCGACCAGTCTGCTACCCACCAGAACGATCAGTAGAGTCCCAATTTGTGGTCACCCCGGTGTGGACCCCTCGCGACCTGTATACAGTAGACACCTCAGGAGCACTGTGTAAGGGGCAGTTCGGAAACGAGGACTCCAGAGTAGATGTATGCGGCTGGGCAGACCATTGGCCCATGGGGTTGGGTGCCCCAACTTAGGGCATTGAAAAACCCGATAATCACCCACTCTGTTTCACGGGCAGGGACAGAGATGCGTTTATGCCCTGGCTCCCAAAAAATGACTCATGCGTCCAGACACAGTGCACTTATCAGCACTGTACAGTCACTAGGGGACAGTTTACCTACACCTGCAGTGAGCAGGCATGCTTGAATGTGACCGCGGGCAGACAATTCATATGTGGTCAGTGCAATGGCACCCATGTCAGCTCTGCCACGTGGATCTACCCGTTCGATACTTACCTGCTGGGGGGCGGGGGGGACACCCGGGGATTGGGGGTGACATGGATGGACAGACAGAAGGACAGGACAGGACAATGTATGTTACTGAGCAGCGAAGGGATTTGTTTTTCTATTTAAGAGGAATTACATGACAGACCTCCCAAACCTGTTCGCAGTAGGGACAATTGCACCCCTACTGTAGCATGCCCCAGTGGGGGACATGTCCAGAGAAGGATCATGACCCACTCCATCAGCCAGGAGTTCTGTGCTGACTGGCAGGTCCCCACCACTTTGGGGTCATCGTTGGGATATGGATTCTTGGGATTTCAATCTTTGGTCGGGGTGGGGTGGTGCGCAGCAGGGGTCGTCAGCACTAAAAACCGAAATTATCTTGTATGTGGCCTGACTGTCTTCGGCAATAGTACCTCAAAAGCTCTGGAAGCAATTAATACAGTGTTGGCTGAACTCAGACTCTACACACAGCAGGCACGTTACACGGTGAATTATCAATTAGCCCAGCAAGGGGGAGTTTGTACAATTACTGGTAACAATTATATCACCCATATTATTGATGCCTCTTATAACATTACAGAAGCCATCAAGAATATCCGAGACCAGCTAGATAATTTTTGACGGGGAGCCACAATTACAGACAGCTGGCTAAGTTGGTTGCTGGGTAAATCTTGGGGACCGTATTTGGCACACGGGATAGTTCTCCTCATTGCACTCATGCTGGTATTCTGTGTGGGTCTTGGGTATATAAAGCTTTGCTGTAAGGTGTTACTGATGAGGACTGTACCAGCAGCGAGTGTCACTACGGAACAGCCCCCAATGAAATTGGCACTCCGTGATACCCCTCGGGAGGAGGAGCTCCTAGAGATGACCAACCTCTACATGTAAATTGGGTGGTCTGTGGGAGATCTTTGAAGTCGCCTCCTTGACCACAAAATGGGGATAGAAGTGGGAGATGGCACAGGGCAGGGTGACACTAGACACATGGACACACAGATGGCCGCTGAGCCATAAGTTGGCCACTTGACACACAAGATGGCCGCCGGACCACAATATGGAGATAGACAGCAGAGCAAACACAGACACATTCTGGGGTCACCAGAATGCCAGCACAATGCACTCACAACCTAGTAGATTAGTTTAAGGCAGGTAGGGAGAGAATACACATGAGTAGTGTATACTGCCCGCCAAAATGTCTGGGTCCAACCAACATCTTTGATAGAAATGCTAACAGTCTGATACAGACCCAATACAGGGTGATAAAAGCCAGGGCTGCAGTAATCGTCCTTCTCAGGAAGAGCGATTAGTGCCCATTATTACAGCAATGGACCTCCGCGCAGACATTGAAACTGACAATGTCTGCACTGAAACTGACAACAACCCCATTGAAATTAACAAAGGCTGCGCTGGAACTGACAATGACTGCATCGAAACTATCAATGATTCTGCAATGTTTGCAATAAACAAACCATGTTACAGAGACAATAACCTCATCACTGACCTATTGTATTACAAAATATATAAAAGTGTCTTGACATGTGCTCCGGGTTGAGAGAAGACTCACAGCTGTCCACTGTGCTGTTGGTGTCTTTCTCTCCCCTGAGCTCTGGTATTTCCATGTACAATAAACTCTGTCTTTGAACCCCGACTCTGACTCTGAGGCTGGTGGTTTTCCCCACAACAGGAAGAATGGGGTATTCCATCACATTCCCGACCTGTGCCTTGTCCAATGCACAGGTCCTGGAGAAATAAGATGATATTCCTGCAGAATTCCAGCCTTAGATCTGCATTTGTAACCATACATTTCCAGACGTTTCTTTACCTTACTAGGTAACATCTTAATTAGACTCCATCTACCACCCCCTGAGAAAAGGAACCGGAAGTGACTTCACCACAGGAAATAACATCACCACAGGGAATGACATCACCAACCCAAAGAAACCCAAACATATAAACAGAAAACTGGAATTTTCAGCATTGTTTCATCTGAGGTCCACTGAAGATGTTACCTAGTAGGGTAACAAAACGTCTGGAAATGAACCTTTCAGCTCAGTAAGGAAACCTGCATCCAAAACCACAACCTGAGCTATAAATCTTCTCAAAACTTGCTAATAGTATTTATATTTCTGGTCCAGTTCAATTTCTAACGAGCAGTAACACACAGGGTGCTGATAGTGCTGGATTCAGTGATGATAATGCCATCAAAGGGTGATAGTTGGATTCTGTCTTGTTGGAGATGATCATTGCCTTGCGTTTGTGGTGTGAATGTTTCTTGCCTGTTATTAGCCAAGTCTGAATATTGTCCAAGTCTGGATACTGCGTTTAGTCATGGATTGCTTTAATACTTGAGGAGTCAGGAATGGTGCTGAACATTGTGTAGTCTTCAGTGAACATCTCAGTTCTGACTTTATGCTGGAGCGAATATCATCTATGAAACAGTTGAAGATACTTGGCCTCAGGACAATACCGTCCTTGAAGTCAAACTTGTTCAAATGCTGCCTTAATATCAAGTAGGGATGCACAATGGCTCAGTGGTTAGCACTGCTGCCTCACAGCAGCAGGGTCCCTGGTTCGATTCCAGCCTTGGGTGACTGTCTGTGTGGAGTTTGCACATTCTCCTTGTGTCCACATGGGTTTCCTCCGGGAGTTCCGGTTTCCTCCCACAGTCCAAAGATGGGCAGATCAGGTGAATTGGCCATGCTAAATTGCCCCATAATGTTGGGTCAATTAGTTCAGAGGGAAATGGGTCTGGGTGGGTTACTCTTCAGAGGGTCGGTGTGGACTGGTTGGGCTGAAGGGCCTGTTTCCACACTGTAGGGAATCTAATCTAATCTAAATGTCACTGTAACCAGACTGCTGGAATACAGCTCTTTCATCCATATTTGGAGCAAGACTATGTTGAGGTTAGAAACTGAGACGCTGGTGGAACCCAAACTGAGCAGGTTAATGTGAGACAAATTGATGGTGATCTGTGCACATGGATGAACATTTTAAAATGGATGAATTCCTGCACCAGGAACCAATATATGTCAGGAAGCCTAGTGGTGGTGAATGAATGGAACTCAGTGTGCTGACATGCAGAAGAATCTTTTTATCCATTTTTGGGATCGCTGGCAAGGCCAGCATTTATTGCCCATCCCAAACTACCTCTGAGAAGGTAGAAATTGCACATGGGCTCAACTTTCCAGAACGTGTGAAGCCATCTTTATATTTAAAAGTGAAGATGTGACTTTAAATGGGAGAGGTGAACATTTTTCAGCGTCATCTTGCTCTACCCCTCCCTTGTTACATTGAGGTCTCCCTGACCCTGGCAGTGGGTTTCACTACTAACACAAAACAGCTGTCCTAAATAAACAGAGCAAGGACTTAGTAAACGCTGGGTGGTAGGCAGTGCAAGGTTCGACAGCAGCTTCTGAAAAGGGTCAGTCATTTGAACATCAGCACATTGCTGGGGTACGTGTCCAGAAACAGATCTGTAATTACGCTCAGCAGCTGTAGTTGTGATATAATTGTTTATCAGCTAAATCCAGAGCTTAACATTGTAGGAGTCTATTATACGACTAAGATGGGCCACCAGATGAGGGGGTTAGTTCTAACCTACCGGTGAGAGGAATAAAGCATCACTCTTCTGTTTTGTGGTGCGGAATCACAGCCAATTGTAAGCATCTCATCTGTATATTCACAGAGGTCAATAATACTGATATGTGACCTCAAGAATGTGTAAAATGTCATTTGTCCAAACACAAACATGCCTAATACACACACACATGCGCATATGCAGTACACAAACAGACAGATACCCAAACACACACTTAGGCACAATTACATACAGACTAAAAGATGCATGTCATAAATACTTAAACTCATACATAACATATATGTATATGCACACACACAAACATAGATAATTAATCCAAATACACACATAAACAGGCACATTAGAATTCAAATTAAGGTTTGGTTTTATTGTCACGTGTATTCAAGTACAGGGATACAGTGAAATGTGTGCACAGTCACCATTCCTGGTGCCATCTTAAGTATGAAGGAATCTAGGTACAAAATCTTAAGTACAAAGTAGAAAAATAAAGACATACTCATTCAAAGCCAGGCCCATGCAGCTACGGATATGTACACACACAGCTTACATTCACATGGATTTACACTCACAAACTCCGTCACTCTCACAGGCATGACGTACAAACATATACCTAGGGGCTCATAAAAACCCTGTGCATTAGACGCTATAGTATTTTGTTTATACTCATTTCCTTGATGACTTGTATTTTTCCGTGTGTCATTAAGTATTCTCTTTTGAAGCGTTATGAACTGGAAGAGGCACAGAGATTGTTAAGTATCTGCAGAATCATTTACTGCTGCAGTGCCGAACCTGGGCTAATTTATAATAACTGTGGAAAAATCTCCCTAGAGACTTTAAATTTGTGTTTTTCCTTGCTGGACCTCATTGCGTCTCCTCTGTAAAATATCTCCTTCCTTTGCTTTGTTTCTTCTACTAGAACTGATTTGCCTCCAACACCCCTTGTCTTCTCTCCATTTCTTTCCCAACCCTTAAATCTCATCGGTTACGGAGATGGACAGTTGATTCCATTGCTGATTGATTTGCCAGACATTTAGTTGCCCTCATTACACTGTTAATAGTTCACACTCCCAGCAATTTACAGAGCAAACCATTGTACTGAGGTGAAAGGTATATTAAAAAGATCAAACTTATGCAGCACCATACCAGTGAGATTTGCTGATTTACATGATTAAATGGTAATACTGTTTCTGAAAATGCTCCTGTAGGTATCATGCTAATGGCACTATATAAATGCAATTTGTTAGGATATGTTTTTGTCTTATCACTCAAAGGACAGAACATTGTGCATTTTGGGAATGTGGCTATGGCTCTGTTATACATTCCCAGCTTGTAAAAATATACAGTAGTGTTGCAGCCAACAACAGTTTACCTGTCTGCTTCCTTACCAGATGTTCAGTCATTTCACTTGTGTAACATGCTTGTCTTTCCACTCATGGAGCGAATGTGTTACGTATTCATCAATTTGTTTTATATTTTGCATACCTTAGAGCAATGCAATGATGAAATTGATCTCCAAGTGGTCAACAGGTTCACTTACAAGGGCTTTAAAACAACTCTGCAATCTCTAAGCATTCATGCTTATCCCCACTCTAGTTTCTAGGTCTTTCTGTCATGTCTGCTTACTTTGGCTCTACGTTGTCACTCACTCTCAACTAATCATGGAAAGTGTGTATAGATCAATTCACGAATTCACATAATCAAAGACAGAACAACTAAACCATCAAGCATTGCAAAATAATTTGAGAATTTGTGGCCATGTTTTCAGTGTTGGTGGTTTGTGCATTGCACTCATTGTTTTCCTTTGGCATGATGTTGACCTGCTGCACGAACACTGAGCTAACACTGCAGGGCCACTGGGAGTGCTGCACTATTGAGGGGCTATCTTTCTGATGAGCTGTTAAAATAAGGCAGTGCCTGCTCTGTCATGGCCAGTCTTACAAAGAGGAACAGGACAGCTTTCTCTGTTTTTCCTCAGCTTTTCCTGAGGGAAAAACCAGGAAAACAGCTGAATGAGATCTACTGGTCCAACTTGTACATTTGTCTGATCCAACAGGTAGAGGAGGCAACGTTTTGGTATCGGGTGATCAGACTGGTGAGGGTGGGGCTTGTTGACTGTGGCAAGCAGGGTATATATCGGACTAGGGTGGAGTGAGAAGTGTCTGCCACGCCGAGATTCACCGCTGGTGGTGGTGGGGGTGTCAGCCCGGAATTGAGGAAGAGGGAATGTTGGGGATCAAATGTGTGGTCAATGGGGCATTGTTGGTTGGGGTGAGGTGTTAGTCCAAAATACTGCAGTGGAAGGACTTAGTGGGATTGTATTGAATAGACTGGGAGTATACTCATTCTAACTTAGAAGATTGAGGGGAGTCTTATAGGAGCATGTAAAATTATGAAGGGAATAGATATGATAGAAGCAGGGAGGTTGTTTCCAATGGTGGCTGAACTAGAACTGGAGAGCGTAGTGTCAAAATAAGGGGGAGCAGATTTGGGACTGGGTTGAGGAGGAACTTCTTCACCCAAAGGGTTGGGAATCTGCGGAATTCCCTGCCCAGTGAAGCAGTTGAGGCTACCTCAATGAATGTTTTCAAGGCAATAGTAGATTTTTGAGCAGAGGGTGGCACTTGCATGAAATGAGCTGCAAGAGGAAGTGGTGGAGGCTGGTACAATTACAGCATTTAAAAGGCATCTGGATGGATACATGAATAGGAAGGGTTTAGAGGGATATGGACCATGGGACTAGATTAATACAGGATACCTGGTCGGCATGGACGAGTTGGACCAAAGGATTTGTTTCCGTGCTGTACAGCTCTATGACTCTTTGATAGCAGTAAAGGAACTAAGGGGCCTGCTGAGCTGGCGGGTAAGTGGAACTGAGTCCACAACAAGATCAGCCATGATCTTTTTGAATGGCGCTTTAGGTCACCTAGTAGATCACCTACTCCTGTTCTTATTTCTTATGTTCATACGCATCGGATCATGCAAAGGGTTTGGTACTGGGTGGGGCACTCATAAGGGGTTTGGCAGGAATCGGGACTATTGTAAGATGTCAAGGCAGGTGTAGTCAGTGGCATGTTAGGGGTCAGTTTAATAGTTACCCAGGAATAGAGTAGGTTTTTACCTTTCTCGGGTAACTATTAAGTTTGAGAGTTGAAATCTTCCAAATTGTTTGCCTTTGATGGACTCTTTCAGCAAAATGACCCATCTCAGCAAATGCTGGGTCAGTACCTATGGAGTCTGCTGTGCCTGGGACTTTGCAGTCCTAATACACAATCCCAGTCTACCCTGCTCTAGCCACACTCTGGCCATTGGAATATCTGGGCCCACGTGTAAAGCATCGATATTACTGTCAGAGAAGATCCCATTCTACTGTAAGAGTAGAACCCTTTAGCTTAGGTCCACATCTGTAAAGTTCAATTCAGGATCCTTCTTGACCCTGATATTCTACTGTATAACCAGGAACTAAGGAAAATCTAGCTGTGTCCCGAAATCTCATTAGAAGGGATTAGTTTAGGATCCTGGAACACTTACTTTCTTCTTCCCTGACTTTGAATAGACTTTGACTGAGTTTCTCCTCAGTTAAAATCCTGATTGCCCTCACTTTGCTGTCTTTGGCCAATCGGACATTACTCAAGTCATGTGGGCCTGAGAGCTTAAACATTCTGGGGAAATTGTTTAAAAACCACCAGAGAGCTGAAACATAGCACTGCTCTCACCCTGAACAGATGGAATCTGTCTTTCTGTCCGACACCAGCAGCCCAGCTGATTGCTGAGTACTGATGATATTTTTCACTCATGACCCATCGTTACATTCCCATTTTCCAAACAAAAATTCAATTTTGTTATAACTCATCGATTCACCCTCAGAGTTGTAGGGTAAAACGCCTGAAGTATGAAAGCCTGGGTCGAAGGTACAATGGGAGCATCCTGGATTGGGAAAATGGTTCCAGTTCTACAGGTTCACATGTGAGATGGACTCTTCAGGATTTGCAGTTAGCGACAAAGAACTGACACTTGCTGAGTGTAGTGTTTACAAGACCCTGGTAGGCTTTTTAGTGGAAACTTGAGGTTATTAGAAAGCCATTTTGGTACAATGCCTTGAATGGAGATTCTAGACCTTGTGCAAGCAACCTGTGACTGTTCAAACTATCCGATTGAAGAATGGCTACGAAGCCACACAAAGTCTAAAACCAGGAAGTATAAGTTAAAATATTTAATCCATTGTGAAATCACATACAGGAAGTGAAATAAAGAGGGGGAAAGAAAGATGATAATAAAAGGAAAAGGTAAAAGATAGAAAGAAAATGGAAACAAATCAACCCGATCTTTAAAAATGATTTTCAGCTGGAATTAAATTCTTAAAGTAATGGGATTCCATGCTTAAAAATAAATGGTCAGGTCAGACAGTTTGTTTAGTGATAATTACAACTTCCTGTCAAAGCTGTACTTACCATGAGTATACCGGTCTAACTGTTTCAGGTGTGTTTGTGGGTGAGTCCAGCAACCTCATGTTTTCTCATGTGTTTGATTGTTGAATCACTTGGTGAGTTATCAGTGTGGCATAGATTGTGGAGGAACAGGGCAACTCAGGCACCAACTCCCTGATTTCCCCATCTACCTGCACTTGCCCAAACTCTGAAAGTTGGGGTCCAATTTACTCTTTTAAAATAGTGACCGTGGTAATATGTCAATGCAATATCTGGGCCATTATGTTTTGTTAACTCACAAAGTGTGTTCAGCAGTACAGGCTTACATTAAAAACTTGCTTAATAAATGACTTTTTTTTTTATCTTGCACTTTTAATGTTATATAACATTCCAAGGCTGTTTACAGCAACTTTATCAAACAAAATTTAACACCGAACAATACAAGGAGATATTAAGCCAAATAACCAAAAGTCGACTCAAAGCAGTAAATTTAAAGGAGCGTTTTAAAGGAAGAATTTAAGGTTGAGGGACTCATGGACAAAGGAACACAGAATGTCCCAAGGCACTTTACTGCCAATAAGGTACATTGCTGTTGTAGTGTAGGAAACACAGTAGCTAATTGTGCACAGCAAACTCCCACAAACAGGAATTTGATAGTGACAAGATAATCTGTGTTCCTTTAATGATGTGAATTGAGGGATTAAATATTGACAAGGACACTGGGGAATGCGTGTTGGTCGTCTCCAAAATACTGCCAATGACTTTTGTTTACATCTACCTGGGAGGCCAGACAGGACCTCGGTTTAGTGTCTCATCTGATATGATCTGATCTGAAAGATCTTGTGTCAGATGTAGGGATTTTAATGTGTATTTCCTTTAGCTTTGTATCAAGAATTCCTGAAGGTGTCTCAAATTTCTTCATTATTGCCATCAACAAGGCTGCACTTCCCAAAGCTAAAGTTCTGTATTCGGAATATAATCAAAGTGATTTATCCTAAAACCATATCACTACATTAAAACTGTGAAGACACTTCATTGTCTGTAAAGCCCTTTAGTTCATTCTGGGCTTGTGGAAGGCACAAGGTAAATGCAACAATGTCTTTTTAAAAGAATCTCACTCAGCCATACCTCAGTATCTCTGTTTTAATTGGACCACTTTGTCATTGGTAATCTGATATCGCCATGTTAAAACATTGAAAAGGAAATCCAAGCTGCCTTCAAACTGCTTCTTTTCATTATTTAATAATGAGTTGATAGAGTGAAACGCTACCTGATACTATACCCTGAACTAGGAGCATCATACCACCCGTGACTAATGGAAATGAAAAGCAAATGTGGTTCTTACTATATTATAACTGCCCCAACATAATAGCTCATGTGGACTCATCAGTCAGAGTGGTGCATTACAGGAATATGGCCTAAAGTTCCTGTTAGCAGTTTGTTTTCTTGTGAATGGATTTAACAGATATTGTTGCAAAATTTGAATATGTTTTGAAAACTATGTTTAATGACATCAAGGGTCTTTGTAAAGTGAACTGTTGTCCTCTGTTGCTGTGTTTTTTGACTCAAAAGAACATTTATGGGTTAACTGTGGCTCAGTGTGCAATATTCTTGCCCCTAGGAAGAAAGTGAGTTCAAGTACCAGTCAGAGATTAAAGCAAACTCAAGACTGACACTGCCAGTAGCTGTACTGTGGGAGGTTGCTCTGTTAAAGATGTGATCTTTTACATGAGGTAGTAAATAGGGATCCTGTCTGCTGTCTCAGAATTACAAAGCACCCAAGACATGATTTCAAAATAGACCAGTGAGGCTCTTCCCACTAGTCGATATTTACCTCAATCAACATTGCTAGAACAATTATTCCTGCCATTATCATCTTGCTATAGTGGGATCTTGCCATGCTCGAATTGGCAGCTATATTTCCTACAATACAGTATAGTGACTATACTTCAAAAGCTATTCCACTGATTGCAAAGCAATTTGATATATCCAGTGTTTGTGAAAGGTGCTTTCTAAGTGAAAGTCCTTCTTTTCCACTTTGATAGGTTCAGTGTGATTCTAATGCTGAGAGATAGGTTCCTTCAGCAGCACCATAAATATGGGAGCATTTCTTCAGTTTGTTAGGTCCAATCAAATTGAAAAACTATTCAATAAGAAGAGGTTTTTAATTTGTGCAAATTCCAAACCAGATGAAATCTTCATGAATGGATCTCTGATGGTAATACAATATTGAGCAGAAAGAGACCTTCAACCAGTCCAGAACAGATGAACAGACAGTATTCTATAAAACAAAGAACAAAGCACAGTACAAGAACAGACCCTTCGGCTCACCAAGACACAGGATGCCTTTCTAAATGAATTGGAGATGCCGGTGTTGGACTGGGGTGGACAAAGTTAAAAATCACACAATGCCAGCTTATAGCCCAACAGGTTTATTTGAAATCACTAGCTTTTGGAGCGCTGCTCCTTCATCAGGTCATTATGGAATATAAGGTCGTAAGACACAGAATTTATAGCAAAAGTCCGGTGTTGGACTGGGGTGGACAAAGTTAAAAATCACACAATACCAGCTTATAGCCCAACAAGTTTATTTGGAATCACTAGCTTTTGGAGCGCTGCTCCTTCATCAGGTCATTATGGAATATAAGGTCGTAAGACACAGAATTTATAGCAAAAGTTTACAGTGCGATGTAACTGAAATTATATATTGAAAAAGACCTGGTTTGTTTGTTAAGTCTCTCATCTTTTAGAATGAACATGTGGGTTTCAGTTCTTTCATATGTAAATCGCAGAACATTTTAAAAGTTACATTCTCAAGTGAACTTTAACAATTGGTGTCATGTCGGCCCAGATAATGCATTGAAGGTGTGAGTGCCCTCTGTGTCTCAATGTTCAGACTGATTCTAATCTAAACAATGGATTTACAGAATCTTACATGGATTCATGCAGTTTTTTGAGCAAAGTAAAATGTAATTCTGCAAGTACAAATTCACCCCACAAACTTATATGTGTATGTGTGTGTGTGTGTGTGTGTGGGGGCTGCTTATGAATGTCTGTGAGAGAGTGTGTGTATGAGTGTGAGTGTAAAGGGATATCAGTCTATGAGAAGGTGCATGTGTGCATGAGATTATGGGAGGGTATGTTTGAGCGTGTGAGAGAGAGCTGCGTGAGTTTATGAGCCTGTAGGAGTGTGTGCGTGTGTAGGTGTGTCTGTGTGTCTGTGTCTGCATATGTGTCTGTGTGTGTAGTGCACTGGGGTCACCTGTAGTGTGACATGAACCCAAGGTCCCAGCTGAGACACAGACACAGACACACAGACAGGCACACACTCACAGACGGAAATACACAGACAGACACAGACACACAGACACTCCTATACACACATACTCCTACAGACGCACACTTATTTGCCTCCACCACCTCCTCTGGCAACACATTCCAGGCACTACCAACCCCTGTGTAAAAAAAACTACCTCTCTTATCTCCTTTAAACTTTCCCCCTTTTACCCTAAACCTATGTCTCTAGTAATTAACATTTCTACTGTGGGAAAAAGACTCTCCATTCTATCCATGCCTCTCATAATTTTGTAAACTTCTATCGGGCTTCTCCTCATTCTTCGATATTCCAGTGCAAACAAACCAGGTTTGTCCAATTTCTCCTCATAGCTAATACCCTCCAAAAAGACAACATCCTGGTAAACTGTTTCTGTACACTCTCCAAAGCCTACACATCCTTCTGGTAATGTGGTCACCTGAACTGTATGCAATATTCCAAATGTGGCCAAACTAAAGTTCTATACAGCTGCAACATAACTTGCCAATTTTTATACTCGATGCCCTGATTGATGAAGGCAAGCATGCCATATACCTTCTTGACTACCTTATCCACTTGTGCTGCCACTTCCAGGGAGCGGTGGACATTTGCTTTGATCCCTCTGTATGATTTACCGAGTGAGAGATGGAGGATCCAGGTGTGTCCTTGACATGGACGAAGGGGAAATTATTCTGCTGATGAGTAAGAGGATTGCATGGATGTAGCAGCAGATGCCATGGTGATGGTGTGACCTGGTAGATAGGCCTGAGAGAACTTCATTGCCACCAAATTCCCAGCTGAGGGAGGCTTGGTTCCATCTCTACCCCACTCGGAGTTATCATCATCTGGTCACTAGGAGACCGGAGCACTAATGTGGCCATGGCTATCTTTGTCGCATTGTAGTGTTCTTTTCTTATGGCGGCTGTTATTGTAGCTTATGTTTCACCTTTTCACTGCTGGAATTGTGTCCTGTGTATGGGCCAGTTTGAGGTAAAATACATCTTACTTGGAACTGGAGCAGGACACAACCCACATAATACCACACATTCCCGCAACCTCGGGCACCTGGAAGGAAAGAAACTTTGGCACAAGCCAGCCTGTTTGCACGCTGCACTGGATCCCGTGTGCACTTTGTAATCTGGCAGTGATACGCTCAAACTTTCTGCAAATGGGGCAATTTCTAGCCAAGAACTCTCTCATGCAAATACAAGGGTGTGGATAGACGTGGCCACAGACACAGCTCAGAAAGCAGCCCTAGGGGAATGATAGTCAGATGGACACTATCTGCTACGGGTTTCCAAATGCATTCCACATCTCTGTCTTTACAAATACTGCCCAGGGTTTACGCTACACTTTGCTGAGGTCTCTGTCCAGACCACCTCAGTCTGATGAGACTACCTCCAGCTGGCATTCGGGGAAACCAGCACCTCCCCCTTTCCCGGACGACCTGGAGGAGAAACCACACCAAGGGATCACTCAGCCAAGGAACCACCTTCTACTCTGAGACATCACTCTGCCAGATGGAGTTATTTTTCCATAGATGTGAAAGACAGAAGCTTTCCAAAAGTAGTGTCCAGTTACAACCAGCCTGGTTCTGGCAGGGAAAGAATGTGGGCCCAGGTGCCCGTTAAAAATAGCTGCTGGACCCTTCACCCCATGAGGTAATGACAGGGTGCTGCCTCAAAGTTTGTGAGAAGATTTGTAGCTCGGGTGCTCGTTGTTGTGGTTCTGTCCGCCGAGCTGGGAATTTGTGTTGCAGATGTTTCGTCCCCTGTCTAGGTGACATCCTCAGTGCTTGGGAGCCTCCTGTGAAGCGCTTCTGTGATCTTTCCTCCAGCATTTATAGTGATTTGTACCTGCCGCTTCCGGTTGTCAGTTCCAGCTGTCCCCTGCAGTGGTTGATATATTGGGTCCAGGTCGATGTGCTTATTGATAGAATCTGTGGATGAGTGCCATGCCTCTAGGAATTCCTTGGCTGTTCTTTGTTTGGCTTGTCCTATAATAGTAGTGTTAATAATAGTTAATAGTATAATAGTAGTGCTGCCTTCCTGCTCACCCCTGTCACATAATTCACTAAACTGCTCGCCCATGTTGCTAATTGGCTGACTTACTCTGAGCAGAAATATCCCTCATGTTCTGTCCTGCCAATAACTACCCTTCTACACCTGGAAGACTCTTCCAAGTTTTTCACTGCCCCTTTGAACTTTGTTCTGGGTTTGTCCTCTGAACAGTATCCAGGAGATGATTGTCAACGTCCTGAAGACTCCAGGACAATCCTCGAAGGTTAGCATTGCCATTGTACTCACAGAGACTAGTAAGTCATTTCACATTGCAGGGATAATGACATTCCTGATTCCTAAAGCATATTCATAGGAGTTTAAATATGTTGAGGACAACCAGCACTGTTTTGATGAAGAGAATTAAAATTAGGAGCAGGGAAAATTACTTTTCAATGTCTATCTTGTTGAATCTCTTCAGTATTTGATCAACTTAAGTGATAACCTCTCAATACTGGAGAGGATATGACCATATTTACTGAACCTCTCATCACAGGACAACCCTTTCATGCCAGGATCCAATCTCTTGAACTTTTGTGACACCATGTCCAATGCAAATATATCCTTCCTTAAATACAGAGACCAAAGCTGCATTCCATCAGACCCATGAGATTGTGCAGCAGGTATAAAATACCATGGCCCAGGCTCCTTGTTGTAAAATGGAGCTCCAGACTGAACAGCCAACACTTCAGACCTGCAAAGCAAACCGTCACAAAATAATTGGAACTGTCAGTTCTGTTTTGTTTTAACCAGGTCAACCACAAAACCATTCTCAGCAACCATTGAGTTTGCTTTCAAATAAAATTGCTCGTTTCTGGGAATGGGGACTACTTACAGAGCAGTGATTGGAGATGCAGTCGGTTGAAGAAAGTTAGAGTGTAGATGTTGCTTCTTCCACTTGCCTCTCAATTCTTCTGATGAACTTCAATGAGGGTAGAGGATGCATTCTTAAAGTAAATTATCCCCAGATAGATGTGCTCAAACCGCACTTGCAGAGGAAGCAAGGGTGATCAGAGAGGGGGGATGTGCTTTCAGAGATGGTATGGGGAGAGGCCAGTGTTTGGTGGACATGGATGGAAAGAGAGAAGTAAAGCTTACATCTATAATCACATTGGCCATGGTGAGTAGAAATAGACAAAGATTAATATGGAACAACAAGCGAAACAGCAAAGATCACTTGGGCCTCACAGATTGTGTAGGTATCATTTTGGAAGAGTGTCTTAAATCAACCGGAATCGAAACTAGTCGGTTTAAGATTTCAACAGACATGAACAATCAGATAAATAATTGCATTTTTGAACTTAAAATAAAATTAATATTCTTGAATGACCAGCACCAGAGGAGAGCTTCAGAATTTCATTTCTGTTGGCGTAAATCATTGTTATACACTGCAATAAATCATTAGGATTTACAGCAGTATCAAATGCTTAAAACTTAAGAGATTTTACTCTGATATTTTTAGCTAAGATTTATGTTACAAAACCTGTTCACAACAGGTACAGTAAATTTATAGAATCCCCACAGTGCATAAGCAGGCCAACAGGCCCACCCCATAACCCTGCATTTCCCATGGCTAATCCATCTAACCTGCACATCCCTCAACTGGAACAAACCCACACAGACACATGGAGAACATGCAAACACCACAGTCACCCAAGGGTGGAATGGAACCTGCATCCCTGGCACTGTGAGGCAGCAGTGCGAACCACTGAGTCACCATGCCACTCAACTTAACAGCAGTGTGTCATTCCTAGTAGCCTCTTCTTTGCACTTGCAGAATGTCAATTTTTGTAGCTCAAACCATTTACAAATGCCTCGATTAGTGATTAGAGTATGAATTTATTTCGGAAATTTAAAGTAATGTTCAGCAGGTAATAGAGAAGGCAAATGGAATGACGACCTTTATTTCAAAGGGAATGGAGTATAATAATAGGGAAGGCTTGCTATAACTATATAAGGAATTAATCAGAGCACTGCTGGAATACAGTGAACAGTTTGGAGTCTTTACCTCAGGCAAGATATACTGAGATTGGAAGTGCTTCAGAGAACGTTCACTGGCGTTGATTTCGGGTTGTCTCATGAAGAGAGGTTGAGTAGGTTGGGCCTCACCCATTTGAGTTTATAGAAGCATACAACATTCTTAGGGAACTTGATAGCAAAGACAAGGTGAGTTTGGTTCCCCTTGTGGGTGATCCAAGGACCAAAGGGAATCATCTCAGAATAAGAGACCACCCATATAAGTTAGAGGGGAGGAAACATTTCTTCCCTCAGAGTATAGTGAATGTATGGAAATCTTTACCATAGTGTGCTAACTATGCTGGGATATGAAGGATATTTAAGACTGAGGTAGACGGATTTTTAATCATAAAGGGGATCAAGGGTTATCGGGAAAAAGCAGCC
>NC_057713.1:97607505-97608880 GCF_004010195.1 Chiloscyllium plagiosum
TGAACCCAAGGTCCAAGTTGAGGCCCTCCTTATGGGCACGGAAATTAGCTATCACACTCACAACTCCCCACCCCAGACACACATACACACACACATCTGGGGGTCTGTGCATTGGTCATTGAGGAGGGTGCAGTGGAGGCCTGTAGGGACAGTGTGGGGTGGGTGGGGGGTGAGTGGTTAACTGACATAAGGAATGAGAAATTCAGTACTGTGTGAGGGGAAAGCAGAGGCACATCTAGAGGTTGGCAGGGAAGCTCAAGGTGTATGTGGATTGGCATTGGAGGTTACATTAGGCTATGAGAATGGCAGTTTGTTGACAATGATCGCCTCCATGTCTTCCACAGTAAAGGAGCAGGGTAGATATCACCAAGGTGTAATGCTGGGCACTGGAGGCAGGCAGGAGTATTCTAGGTGACTTTCAATGTGTTGGGTCTCCACAGGGAGAGGGTGGGGGCAGGGGAAATGGACTGTCAGTGAAGGTCCAAAGTCAAATGTCCCCGACCGCTGATGTGTTCTCCGACTGCGAGGGAACACTCCTGTCTGTTGATTGTTCTGCGGTGTCTGGGGCATTTGACCCTGCACCTTCGGGTGACCATCCTCCAAGGCGGACTTTGGGACAGGCAACAATGAAAAGTAGCCAAGCAGAGGCTGATAGCCAAGTTCGGTAGCTGTGGGGATGGCCTCAACCGGGAGCTTGGGTTCATGTCACACTACAGGTGACCCCATTGCACTATACACACACACACACACACACACACAGTCTGCCACGGTCCCATTCCGAGCTCACCATCCCCCTCACCACTCTCTGCCAGGGTCCCGCTCTGAGCTCACCAGCCCCTTCTTCATTCTCTGCCAGGGTCCCGCTCTGAGCTCACCAGCTCCCTTACCACTCTCTGCCAAGATGCTGCTCTGAGCTCACCAGCTCCCTTACCACTCTCCACTAGGATCCCACTCTGAGCTCACCAGCCCCCTCACCACTCTCTGCCAGGGTCCTGTCTATTTCTCGAAGAGCTTGCTGACCCTAGCGATCTCCTGATTAAGTTGTGGTTCTGTTCGCCTAGCTGGGAATTTGTGTTGCAGACGTTTCGTCCCCTGTCAAGGTGACATGCTCAGTGTTTGGGAGCCTCCTGTGAGGCGCTTCTGTGATGTTTCCTCTGGCATTTATGGTGATTTGTACCTGCCGCTTCCGGTTGTTAGTTCCAGCTGTCCGCTGCAGTGGTTGGTATATTGGGTCCAGGTCGCTGTGCTTATTGATTGAATCTGTGGATGAGTGCCATACCTCTAGGAATTCCCTGGCTGTTCTCTGTTTGGCTTGTCCTATAATAGTAGTGTTGTCCCAGTCGAACTCATGTTGCTTGTCATCTGAGTGTGTGGC
>NC_057713.1:97609932-97617233 GCF_004010195.1 Chiloscyllium plagiosum
TCTTCCTGACCTCTCCGCCCCCACCCCACTCCAGCCTATCACCCTTACCTTGCCCTCCTTCCACCTATTGCATTTCCAACGCCCCTCCCCCAAGTCCCTCCTCCCTCCCTTTTATCTTCGCCTGCTGGACACACTCTCCTCATTCCTGAAGAAGGGCTTATGCCCGAAACGTCGATTCTCCTGCTCCTTGGATGCTGCCTGACCTGCTGCGCTTTTCCAGCAACACATTTTCAGCTCTGATCTCCAGCATCTGCAGTCCTCACTTTCTCCTCTAATGGTTGAAGAGGCCAATCTTTGACAGCAAAATTCTGCTAAGATTGTGTCACATGAGGCCACCAAAGTCATTGTGTGTTTTTCTTTTGGCTGTTGGCTCTGTTTCCAAGCTGCAATGGCCACAGGTCATTCTGGTGATAACACACAAGCTCTCAGGAGTAGTCACTGTTGTCCTTTGTCATTAACCAATGGCTCTCTGGTGTAATAATCAAACTTTAGGGACTTCCAAGCATCAGTCCGAGCTTCAGGTGCCATAACCTCGCTAACCTCTACCATACAGAAAATCTTTGGGTACACAACCATCTTCCATCCTGCAGACATGCTCAAACCAAGAAAATTGCTTCTGCTTGTACAGTGCAAACAAGCTTGGGACCTCTGTTTTTGGAAGTAGCAATGCATTCCTTATTTTGTCCTGCCAGGATAAACCCTTAAGGTCCTGCAGACAATTGAGCATAGTAGATGCATGAATGATAATTTAAATGTCTTTTTTTAACTATACTTCACCATGGCTGCATTTGATTGAAATCAATACCATCAATGAACTTGCCATTAACTACCACATATCGTCTCAAGAGCTTCATATTGGATTTGGGCACTTTCTCCTTTATCTTTTATTCTTTCCATACATTTATTTATAGTTCTCCTGATGTCCCACATGGTACTGAGAGAGCCGATAGGAAATTGGAAGTGATGGAAAAATTAGAACTTTAATGTTGACAGTAGCCATAGAAACACAGAACTTTACAATATAGGGAAAGGTGTGTGTGTGTGTGGTGGGTGTGTGAGGGTGGGAGAGTGTGTGTGTGTGTTTGTGCCATGTATTTCGCTTGTTTCAAATATTTCTCCAAATCTGTTCTCAGTCGATTCAACTGTCTCTATCAGGAATCAGATCAGTCTCAGATTTGAAGTTAACAATTGATTAAACATCAATTGGCATTTGTCGGAGAGAATTTCAAACCTTTCCTGAATGCTTGTATAAGGAAGGATTTCCTAATTTCATTCCTGAAAGGCCATGCTCTTTCGACTATACTCCCGGTTCCAGATTCCCCAAATAATTTCTCCCAATCTACCCTATCTACTCCACATCATATTTTGAAAACTTTAAACAAACCATTCTTTAATTATCTAAATTCCCTGGAATAGAGCTTTAGATTGTGTAGTCTCTTGGGTTAAACCTGAGAGTTCTGGAAATTGGTAAACAATGGGATAAGTAGCAATCACGACAATTTATTTACTGCAGCCTTCAGTTAATACAGCAGCCAATGTCCTTACTGGAGAGCAACAAAAGACATCTAGACTGGTTAATTACATAAGTCTAGTTCAATAAACATCAGCCAATAAACTAGGCATAAGTGAGGACTGCAGATGCTGGAGATCAGAATGGTGCTGGAAAAGCACAGCAGGTCAGGCAGCATCTGAGGAGCAGGAAAATCGAGGTTTCGGGCAAAAGCCCTTCATTCCTGATGATTTTCAAAGTCTGTGAGAAGATTTGTAGCTCGGGTGTTCGTTGTTGTGGTTCTGTTCGCCGAGCTGGGAATTTGTGTTGCAGATGTTTCGTGTTTCCCAAACACATCCTCAGTGTTTGGGAGCCTCCTGTGAAGCGCTTCTGTGATCTTTCCACCAGCATTTGTAGTGGTTTGAATCTGCCACTTCCGGTTGTCAGTTTCAGCTGTCTGCTGCAGTGGTCGATATATTGGGTCCAGGTCGACGTGCTTATTGATTGAATCTGTGGATGAGTGCCATGCCTCTAGGAATTCCCTGGCTGTTCTCTGTTTGGCTTGTCCTATAATAGTAGTGTTGTCCCAGTTGAATTCATGTTGCTTGTCATCTGCGTGTGTGGCTACTAAGGATAGCTGGTCGTGTCGTTTTGTGGCTAGTTGGTGTTCATGGATGCGGATCTTTAGCTGTCTTCCTGTTTGTCCTATGTAGTGTTTTGTGTAGTCCTTGCATGGGATCTTGTACACTACATTGGTTTTGCTCATGCTGGGTATTGGGTCCTTTGTCCTGGTGAGTTGTGGTCTGAGAGTGGCTGTTGGTTTGTGCGCTGTTATGAGTCCTAGTGATCGCTGTAGTCTGGCTGTCAGTTCAGAAATGTTTTTGATGTATGGTAGTGTGGCTAGTCCATTGGGTTGGTGTTCAACCTGGTAAAGTGGATGAACAGTTCATCCACTTTACCAACACCTTCCACCCCGACCTCAAATTCACCTGGACCGTCTCAGACTCCTCCCTCCCCTTCCTAGACCTTTCCATTTCTAACTCGGGCGACCGAATCGACACCGACATTTACTATAAACCGACCGACTCCCACAGCTACCTAGACTACACCTCCTCCCACCCTGCCCCTGTAAAAACGCCATCCCATATTCCCAATTCCTTCGTCTACTCCGCATCTGCTCCCAGGAGGACCAGTTCCAATACCGTACAACCCAGATGGCATCCTTCTTCAAAAGACCGCAAATTCCCCCCAGACATGGTCGACGATGCCCTCCACCGCATCTCCTCCACTTCCCGCTCCTCTGCCCTTGAGCCCCGCCCCTCCAACCGCCACCAGGACAGAACCCCACTGGTCCTCACCTACCACCCTACCAACCTCCATATACAGCGTATCATCCGCCGTCATTTCTGCCACCTCCAAACGGACCCCACCACCACCAGTGATATGCCCGAAACGTCGATTCTCCTGTTCCTTGGATGCTGCCTGACCTGCTGTGCTTTTCCAGCAACACATTTTCAGCTCTTCAACCATTACACAGGGGCGCCATATGAAATGTTGGGAATACATATATAGACTAGGAGAAGCTGCACAAGGATCTTCTGGATATTTCTGAGTTGAGGATGCTTAATCATGTGATCTCTTGGAAATGAAAAGACAGAAGATCAAAGAGAACCATGGATTATCAGCTACCGAAGCGATTATTTTAGGAGAAAGAGTCTTTAACAAGAGATAGAAGATGGTTTTATGGCTTAATTGCTGGAAAAGTGAAGTTGAGGAAGCCTAGTATTTGTACTGTTCATTACCTAGAAACAGCCTCTGGGGTCAAAGTGCTTTGTGATTTTGCAGATCTGAGATGTGAATTGTTGAAGAAACTTGCAGCAGAAAATAGTTCTTTCTTGGTCATGGTGTGGAGGTGTCGATGTTGGACTGGGGCGGATATAGTCAAAAATCACATGACACCAGGTTATAATCCAACAGGTTTATTTGGAAGTGCAAGCTTTTGGAGGCCTGCTCCTTCCTCAGGTAACTAGTATTGTCTCTCACTAGCAGTCTAAGGAAAGAGCAGGGCTCCAAAAGCCTGTGATTTCAAATGAACCTGTTGGATTATAACCTGGTCTCATGTGAATTTTGACTTTCTCAGCCAATAAAAGACAGACCCTAAACCAAAAACCAGCAGCTCTCTCTCGCTCTCGCTCTCACTCTCACTCGGAAGTATCTGTGAAACGTTAGAATGTTGAAATATTCATGTTCCGAACTGTTTTTCATCTGTCTGAAATCAGTTCTGTTGAGCTTCCATCATTATGTGAACTGTCATCAATTGGATCTCATTGACAGCAAGTAAAAGAGAACTGTGAGAAATCAAACTATTCTATCTTCTAAATTCATAACCTTGGCCTACAGGGGTGTTGTTCCATTCTATGTTTGATTATTTTTTTTACCCATTATATTTCTGCAGAGCTGTGTTGTCTTGTCTTCTCTGGTATGAATGTTTGTGTTTGGGATTGGGGGATAAAGTTTAATTCAGCATAACATTTTAGCTGATGACCAGTTTTGTCACTTGTTTAAAGGATGAGTTTGTTAGAACAAATTACTTTTTTATTTATTGAAGAAATAAACTTGAAGGAACCCAGTGAAAATCTCTTTTATTCTAGACAAATTGATTATTTTAGTAAATAAGTAAGACAATTATACCTTTAGTATAGGTTATGGAGTGGTGAGATATTTATGCAGCACATTTAAGAATCCTAAAATTTCACATAGACATGAAAGAAAAACAAAGAAGGACATATTGCAAGAGTTGACAAAATGTTTGGTCAAATGATGGGCTCGAATGACTGTAAGGAGGAAGTTAAAGTAAAAATATTTAGCTAGCTGAAGCCGAGCTTATCACAAGTGAGATGAAAGAAGGGAAGATTCAGCGGAATAAAGATTTCCATCTAGGAAAGGGCTGATTTTGATCTGAAAGTGCTGGAAGCCTGGAAGGTTGGGAATATGGAAAATGTCAGTCAGACAGCAGAGGGTTGGTGGAGTAGGCTATGGGAACTAAACTGGAACAGCAGGAGAGAGAGAGGGGATGGTGAGGTATAAAGGAGGAGGTGGTTCCAATATTGATCAAGGAGTCAATTACTGCAACAAGGGAGGGTGATGTCTTAAACCGTTCCTGAAATGAGACCATGTGGGTAGAATTTAAAGGTGACACTCCCACTGCTGGGAGCATATTATCGACCTCCAGTCAGTCTGGGCAAGATCGAAGGACAATTGTCGGGAAATCTCAGCGAAGTGTAAGAGTAATGGGGTAATAATAGTTTGAGATTTCAACTTTCCCAGAATTAATTGGATAGATCGAATGTGAATGGCTTAGAGCAGATAAAATTCTTAAAATTTGTCCAGGAGAGCTTTTTAAATCAACACGTGGAAAGTCCTACACAAGATGGGGTGGTTCGGAGTCTGATTTTAGGGAATGAAGCCAGGTAAGTCATTAAAGTGTCATTTGAGAACATTTGGTGATAGTGAACATAGCTGAATGGGATTTAAGGTAAATGTGGAAACAAACAACGATGGACTGGAAGTAAAAGTTCTGAATTGGAGAAAAACCAAGTTTAATATAAGACAGGATCTGTCCAAAGTGGACTAGGAGCAACTACTTGATGGAAAATGTACAACAGAGCAATGGGAGTCACTCAAGTGAAAGAGTCGGAATGCAGGGCCAACATATTCCTGCAAAATGAAGTCCAGAGAACACCAAATGTTAAGGGATGCAAGGTCAGCATGATGGCTCAGTGGTTAGCACTGCTGCCTCACAGTGGCACTGGCTCAGCTTCAATTCCAGCCTCAGGTGACTGTCTGTCTGTGGGGAGTTTGCACATTCTCCCCGTGTCTGTGTCGTTTCCTCCCACGATCCAAAGATGTGCGGATTAGGTGAATTTGCCATGCTAAGTTGCCCTTAGTGTTCAGGGATGTGTAGGTTTGGGGTAAATGTAGAGAATTAGGTTCAGGGAATGGCCTGAGTGGGTTATCCTTTAAGGGTCAGTGTGGACTTGTTGGGCCCAAGGGCCCATTTCCACACTGTAGGGATTCTATGATTGGATTAGAAAAGAAAATGAATACTCATGACATATACTTTGGTCTGAAACCGATGGAAGCCCTGGAAGAATATAGGAAATGCAGGATGTTGCTTTCAAAGAAAATTAGGAGAGTGTATGGGGTCATGCAAAAAAAGACTGGAAGGTAGGATAAGGGAAAATTTAAAGGTGTCATATCAGTATAAAGGGGCAAGAAGATAACCAGGGAGAAACTTGTGCCCACATTAAGGACCAAAGTGGCAATTAGATGAAATTTTAAATGAATACCTTGATCTACATTCAATATCGAGAAGGACAATGTAAGTATAGAAATCAAGTTTGGAGGTGCTGATATGTTTGAACAAATGAGTATTGAGAGGGAGGAGGTATTATCAGTTTTAGCTGGTTTAACAGTGGATAAATCCCCAGGCACAGGTGAGGTGTATCCTAGGCTGCTGTGGGAGGCAAGGGCAGAGATTGCAGGGGCCCTGACGTTGATTTTCAAATCCTTTCTGGCCACAGAAGCAGAGCCAGATGACTTGAGGACTGTTAATGTGGTACCAATATTAAAGAAATTTGGCAGGGTTAAATAAGTCACTCAGGCCACTGACTCTAACATCAATATTACAGAAACTCTGGAGGCAAGCATTAATTAAGGATAGTAAGCGTGGCTTTGTCAAGGAGAGATCATATCTGACAAACTTGATTGAATTTTTCATGGAGGTGACTAAGTGTGTATATGAGGGTGGTATACTTGATGCAGTGTATATGGACTTCAAGAAGCCTATGGACAAGGTCTTACATGGAAAACTGGTCATGAAGGTAAGACCCCATGGGATTCAGGGCAATTTTGCAAATTAGCTTAGATAAGATTAGATTCCCTACAGTGTGGAAACAGGCCCTTCAGCCCAACCAGTCCACATCGACCCTCCGAAGAGTAACCCACCCAGATCCATTTCCCTCTGACTAATGCACTTAACACTATGGGCAATTTAGCATGACCAATTCACCTGCCCTGCACATCTTTGGACTGTGGGAGGAAACCGGAGCACCCGGAGGAAACCCATGCAGACACGGGGAGAATGTGCAAACTCCACACAGTCACCCAAGGCTGGAATCAAACCTGGGACCCTGGTGCTGTGAGGCAGCAGTGCTAACCACTGAGCCACAAATAGGACTTAAAATTGGCTTCATGACAAGAGGCAAACGGTGATGGTCGAAGGTTGTTTATGTGGCTGGAAGCCTGTGTCCAGTGACGTACTGCAGGGTTCAGTGCTGAGTCTCTTGCTGTTTATGGTTAATAAGTTAGAATATAGAATATAGATCACTAAAGTGGCAGATGCAGCAAGGAGTGAAGAGTAAAGTCTTTGACCACAGGACAATAGATGGGCTGCTTAGAGAGGCAGAACAGGTGGCAAATGGAATTTAATTCTGCAAAATGTGAGATGGAGAATTTTGGAAGGACTAACAAGGCAAGGGAGCGCACAATGAATGTTAGGAACATAGGAAGTACTGAGGATCAGAGGAATCTTAGGGTGCATGTTGATAAATGCTTGAGAGAAGCAGGACGGATGGATACAGTGGTAAAGAAGATAAATGGGGTACTTGACTTCATTAGGAGAAAGTGAGGACTGCAGATGCTGGAGATCAGAGCTGAAAATGTGTTGCTGGAAAAGCGCAGCAGGTCAGGTAGCATCCAAGGAGCAGGCGAATCGACGTTTCGGGCATGAGCCCATCTTCAGGAATGAGGA
>NC_057713.1:97617353-97620578 GCF_004010195.1 Chiloscyllium plagiosum
GGGGTGGTTGGGTTGGTTGGTCCGGATGTCCCAGAGGTTGTCCCAGAGGTCCTCCCCCCCAACTCCCTCCTCCTACCTTTTATCTTAGCCTGCTTGGCACACTTTCCTCATTCCTGAAGAAGGGCTCATGCCCGAAACGTCAATTCTCCTGCTCCTTGGATGCTGCCTGACCTGCTGCGCTTTTCCAGAAACACATTTTCAGTACTTGACTTCATTAGTCAATGCATTGGATACAAGAGGAGTTTGAGTGCATCGGCAAGGAGGTTAAGATGGAGCATTAGTTAGACCACAACTGGAATACTGTTGTACTGCAGTTCAAGTTGCCGCACCAGAGGAAAGTTGTGATTGTATTGGACAGGTTGCAGAGGACAGTCTCCAGGATGTTGACTGGGCTGGAGCATTTCAGCTGTGAAGGAAGGTTGGCTGGTGTTGTTTTCCTCAGAGCAGAGGAGGATGATATTGGGGGTAGGATGTACACAATAAGGAGGAGTGCAGATAAACTTTTCCCTTTAGTAGAGGGGGCATAGATTTAAGGTAAAGGGCAGGGGAATTAGAGGCGATTAGTGGAATTTTATTTCACTCAGAGGATGATGGATATCTGGACCTCACCGCTTGTAAAGGTGGTGGAGGTGGGAACCCTTACAGTGTTTAAGAAGCAGAATACCAATAGTTAACAAGGTAATGACCAGGTGCTGGGAAGTGGGAGCAGAATGGATAGGTACTCAATGATTATGTTAACACAATGGGCCTAAGGGCCTCTTTCCGTTCTGTAAAACTCTTCGACTTTGTATACGGGAAAGTGAATTTTAGTTGAGCGGAAACTGACAGGATGAAAAGAGACCGGTTTCACGTTGGAGCAACTCAGTCTGAAAGTGAATATACAGTGTCAGGGAGTTTGGCAGGAGATGAGCTGAGGGAGAGCCAGAGATGAGTGATGTTACAGACTTGTAGGTGGGTGGTCTTTGTGATAGAGTGGATATCAAGTTGAAGAGTCAACTTTGAGTTGAATTAGATGACAAGGTTCTGACAGATTACTGAAATTGAAAACTCAAACAAAATGCTGGAGGATCTACTGTATTCCTGGGTGATAATGTGTGAAAATGATTCTTTCTGAATGGAATGCAGGAATTTGTTACTGCTAATGTAACAGCAAAACAGTTTATCATCAGTGTTGTGAACATTTGCTGGCAGTGGCCTAGTAGAAACCTACAGCATAGAAGTAGGACATTTCATCCATTGCACCAATGTATGGCTCCTTGAAAGTCTTAGCAAATTAGTCCCACTCTCCTGGCAATTTCCCTATTACCCTGAATTTTTTTTTCCTTATCAAGAATCTATCCAATTCCCTTTTGATGGCTACTACAGAATTGTTTTTCACTGCCCCTTTCAGGCAGCACATTCACAATCATAACCACTCACACTATCAAAATAATTCCTATCATCTCCCCCTTTTTTCTTTTGTCAATTATCTTAAATCAACGCCCTTTTTCATATTTCCTTTTCAGGGTTAAATTGTTGTGTTTTTCTCCCAGGTTCCTGTTGCTGTTTTGGAAGCATTTGATCAACGTTTGCTAGTTTTCTAAGTTGGTCCATCTGCATGCTGCATTGGTAACTATTAAGTAGGGCTGCATGTGTTAGTCACCAACGATATTTTTAAAAAGCTGACTGGTATTTGAAGCAAGAAATGAAAGTGAAAGAAATGAAAATGAAAGTTGACGGGAATATATTTCTACTGTTGTGAAATTGCAGAGAATTGCGAATGGTGCTATAATCATTCCAAAGTTTTGGTGTTAGCTTTCTAGGTGATTCATATGTGCTTTTGCATTCAAGGGGCGATCATTCCCAGCTAAGTGAAATTATCTGATAAGCAGGAAGTGGAAGGAGACCAGAAGTTGATTCTCAATGGGTTGTACCCGTGGTCTGATCGTTGTTGTTAAGTTTTGTCCTCACAGTCAGACTGCCTTTTGCTAATGACCTCTCTTTAAAACAGCACCAGCCCAATATTGACTTGGTTACTTCAAGATGTCCTGGCTCGCACTCAAGTTTAAATCATTCAGTGATAAATTGCTACAAATCAGGATCACTACAACATACTTTATATAAATCTCATTCAATTAACCACGAAGGATTCTTTTATGTTAGATAATTGCCTGAAATAAAGATCCAGGCTTCCCAGTCTCCACATTAAATCCTAGAGGACCATAGGGTTACTCTCTCATTAGCGAGATGCAACTGGTGTAGGTTTAAACTGAGGGTAACCACTCATCTAGCTAACTGACTCCATATCACTGGATAATAGATTAGATTTGATAGATTAGATTCCCTACAGTGTGGAAACAGGCCCTTCGGCCCAACAAGTCCACACCGACCCTCCGAAGAGCAACCCAGTGCCCAACCCCCCCCCGACTAATGCACCTAACACTGTGGACAATTTAGCGTGGTCAATTCACCTGACCTGCACATCTTTGGATTGTGCGAGGAAACCCACACAGATACGGGGAGAATGTGTAAAATCCACACAGACAGTTGCCCAAGGCTGGAATTGAACCTGGGTCCCTGGCGCTGTGAGGCAGCAGTGCTAACCACTGAGCCACCATACTACTTTATAGAAAACTGGATGTAGAATGGGGCCCCGTGGAAATCTCAACATGCTGTTGGAGTTGCCTGGGCAGTTTCAACTTTCACTTAGCAATTTCTTTCCCCAGGAGCCTTGGGAGAAGATTTGGCCACAGAGCCTTCTGAGAGCTAGAGTCATAGAGATGTACAGCATGGAAGCAGACCCTTCGGTCCAACCCGACCATCTCACTCACCTATTTCCCCAGGAGCCTTGGGAGAAGATTTGGCCACAGAGCCTTCTGAGAGCTAGAATCATAGAGTCATAGAGATGTACAGCATGGAAGCAGACCCTTCGGTCCAACCCGACCATCTCACTCACCTACCGCCCTCACTCACCTACCGCCCTCACTCACCTACCGCCCTCACTCACCTACCGCCCTCACTCACCTACTGCCCTCACTCACCTACTGCCCTCACCTACCTACCACCCTCCACTCACCTACTACCCTCATTTCCCCTCCCCCCACCTTGTCTCAGTCAAATCCCTCGAACTCAGCACCGCCTTCCTAACCTGCAATCACCTTCCTGACCTCTCCGCCCCCACGCCACTCCGGCCTATCACCCTCACCTTGACCTCCCTCCACCTATCGCATTTCCAAAGCCCCTCCC
>NC_057713.1:97622743-97659325 GCF_004010195.1 Chiloscyllium plagiosum
CTCACTCCCCACCATCTCTCATACCTACCACCACCACTCACCAAACCCACCACCTCACGCACATATCACCTCACTCAACTCCTACCTTACCCACTTACCACTCAGTTCACACAGCCCATCCATGCACCCACTGACAAATGTTCACACCAGACTTTTAAGCCGACCATATAGCTGCGAGATCCTTGAGTGTATTGTGTGGAAGGAAATGAGACGTGCACTCCTTTCTCAGATCGTGACCTGTTGCAGAGCTGGCCAGTTGGTCAGGACACCTGGAGGATGGCCTGAATGGTGTATATCAGTGTTTCTCAATGGAGGCGGAAGCACCCCCCGAGGGGTGTTTGCCTTTCTTTGGTGGGCGTTGAAGTCAAAGGGGGCAGCAAGGGGGCACTGGACAACTTTGTAGCAAGCTTACCAATCACTTGGAAGACTGCCGTGTCCTTGAATGACATTGCTGTGTGCAGATGGATAGTCGCATAACACGAGTCTGTTATTTTCCCTGTACCCATGGAGGCGTGTGCTCTGGTTGCTGTGCTATTATTGGTTGTCTTCTTTGTGAATTGCAAATCATTTGAACTCGTTCGCAGTTGGCACTGATTCTACTGCCAAGATCAATATCACCTAACTCGTGTCGCTTCTAGGAAGATGAAACGTAGCTTTTCAACTGTTCTACCGGATGGCAGAATGAATCCACATTACAGCTAATTAGCCAATCAAATTTTGCCACTTGTCTGAGCGTCTTAAAATTATCGTGATAAGGTAATACCCATGATTCCATCAGGGTATTCGAGCGACAGTGTAAAAATAGCCTCATTGAGTAAGAAAAAATGCAGGCGGTATAGCATGGACTATTTGCGATATGGCTTTATTCAATCTCCATCTAATAAGCAGTTACCACTGTGTGCTTGCTCTGTGAACAAAGTTTTTCCAACGAGGCCATGAAGCCTTCCCGTCTTATTTGGAAAAGAAACACAGTGACAAAAACGACAAAGGTTTGGCATATTTTCAAACATTAAACAATAAATTCAATCAGCGACCAACGGTTTCCACTGCTTTTTCAAAGATGGGAGCCACAAATGTGGATGGCCTTGTGGCATCATACAACATAGCGAAGCTAATTGCAAAATGTGGTAAACCTCATTCCGTGGGTGAATCGTTGGTGCTTCCAGCTATTGCCGATGTATTATCAATTGTACTACATCAGGAATCATCAATGACTATCAAGCATGATTCCATGAGAAGGCACATCGATGAAATGGCCTCAAATGTTGAGGATAAATTATGTTCCCTTTTGATATCGAAAGAAATCGCCTTACAAATTGATGAAAGTACTATATGCAGAAATCAAGCTTTACTTTTGGGGTACGTATGTTTCATCGACAAAAATGAAATACGAGAAGAACAACTTTTTGCTCTGGATCTACTGACAGATACCAAAGGTAAGACTATCTTCGACTGCGTCAAGGATTATTTTGATAAAAAGTCGGTTCCCCTCAAAAACATTGTTGCTTGTGCAACAGATGGCGCGTGTGCTATACTGGCCAACATAGAGGATTTGTCGCATTATTAAAGAGAGAAGTGCCACGTGTTTTCACAGTACACAGCATTATCCATCGGCAGCATCTGGCTGCAAAGAAACTTAGTGAAGCCCTCAACCATTCTCTACAAGTGGTGATAGATATGGTAAATTATATAAAGAGACATGCTCTGAATGAACGACTTCTCCGCCAACTCTGTAAATATGATGAAGAGGAATTTCTGCAATTGCTGCTGCACACAGAAGTGAGATAGCTCTCGAAAGGAAAATGCCTCAATCATTTCCATGAATTGTTCGATTCTAGCATTGTATTCCTACACAGAAATAATGAAAACCTTTGTATGAAAGCTGAAACCGTAAAACACGACTGTGCAAATCTCGCGGATATATTTGATAAGGGCAATTCGCTGATCATGCAGATACAAGGAGATAATGTGAGTTTCATAAAAGCAAGGAATGCTGTTACATCCTTTATTGTGAAACTTGATCTCTTCCATCATAATATCAATCTTCGTGAGTTTTACCAGTTTAAACAACATCGCGGAGGATGTTACTGATGATCAATTACTTATCTATCAGCTCACATTCGTGCACTGCAGGATGATTATGAAAATACGATTTGCTGATCTTATCGAGATGGAGATCCCAACATGGCTGACTGACCCCTTTACCTCATGTGCAGAAGAAATGGACATTGGAAGAAATGATAGAGCTCCAAAATGACACTGCAATGAAAATTCGGTTTTCGCAAATGGGTGGGCCCCTTTTTTGGATTCAAGATGCCACCTGATGTCATTTCCCGCTTAAGCGAAGAGGCAAAGCGGTTTGCACGACCATTTCCTACCTCTTATTTGGTTGAGAAAGGATTCAGTGCTAGAATACAAGATAAGACTCACAATCGCGTGGATGTTGTTCAGCGTGGTGACCTGAGATTGCTTTTGACTAAAATTGAACCAGATGTATATGATATAGCAAGACAACATGAACCACAAGGATCGCTTTGACTATTTTGCTATCACAGATTAAATTTTATACAGAGTGAGCCAAAAGTAGGTGGACAGTAAGAACAGTAATAAATTATAACATTTATTTTTTATTGTATATAAAACATATTTCACAAAAGTTTTCCGTTTTCAGCACTGCAGTGTATTTATTGCAGTTATATTTGCAAAAATTGACTTTGGTGATTTGGGGACGTTGCATGATTTCAAGGATAAGAAGGGGGCATTGAATATGGAGAGGTTGAGAAGCACTCATGTACATTCTTACTTGTGATGATTCAGGAGTTCAAGAGAAAGCAGGGAGAGCTCGAATTCTCAACCTCATCTAAGTAGACCAGTGATACCATCAGAGTCGAAGTCATAGCCTTGGGAAGAGATAAAGGACAGCATAGTGGCTTAGTAGTTAGCGCCAGGGACATGGGTTTGATCCAGCTTTGGGTGACTATCCATGTGGCGTTTGCATGTTCTCTCTGTGTCTGCTTAGGTTTCCTCCGGACACTCTGGTTTCCTCCCACAGTCCAAAGATGTCTAGGTTAGGTGGATTGGCCATGCTAAATTGCCCCATAGTGACCAGGCATGTGTATGCCAGGTAGATTAGCCATGGGAAATGCAGGATTACATGGATAGGAAAGGAAGTGGGTGGTTCTGGGTGGGATGCTCTTTAGAGGGTCAGTGTGGACTTGACAGACTAAATTGTGTCTTTTCACACTGTAGATGTTCAATGATTTACCATAAAGGGTTAATGGGAATATGTAAATAGTCTACATCATGAGGGGAAATGATTTAAGATCACATGACTTCTAGGTGATTGATGTCTCCAATAGTCTCATGAAACGCATTCCCGAACATAGTTAATGGTTACTATATTTGAAAAAGTAATGTTTTCTAACAACAAAGATTCTTGTTTTTGCCGATTTCTCTTCTGAACCCAAATAGAACAGCAGAATATGAAACCTGACTAACACTGTTTTTCACGACAACACTTTTCATTCCAGATTCTGTGAGACTAAGGTGCTTCATGCCAGCTATCAGCAAATGGACCATTACTCCTGTGTCCTGACGATGGAGCTGAAATCATGGTTTTTCAGGAATTCCTTATTCTGCTGCAGTACAAGCTGTTTATATAGGGGGGAAGGAGAGGCTAATTGACACTCATCCACACATGAAATCTGGCATTTTCCTGGTTTACAGGATCCATTCAATGCCAAGCATCATGCTAGTGACTTGAACACATAATCCAGCCGGACACATCTAGCCTGCAGTACTGTGTGAGCGCTGCACTGTTGGGGGCTCAGTTCTTTGGATGAGTTCTTCAACTGAGATCCCAGTTGATCCCTCAGGTGGATGTGAACAATCCTTCACCACTTGCCAAGATAAGCAGGTGAGTTTTTCCCTGTCGGCTTGGGCACTGTTTATTCCTCGTTCAATGTATAAAAACAGATGATCTGGCGGTGATCACATTGCTGCTCACTTGAGTTTGCAAATTGTCTGCTGCATTTCCTACAACACTTCAAAAGTGTTTTGTGATGCTCTGAGTCTGTGAAAGACACTATATAAATATATGCTCATTCTTACATGTGGCGTGTTGACACACTTAGTTATCTGGCTCCAGCCAGGAGTTCATTGCATTTGGAATCTGAAGGACAATGTGCCTTTAAAAAAATTGAGTGATTACTAAGGTTAGACCATGAGCAACGACTATAATCCTTATGGAGTCACTTGAAGAGGGAAAAGAAGCAGATAAATTACACAGAGTATCTGCTGATGGCAGTGGTACATTTATCATGCTCATAGTCAGTAAACAGAGTCTTGTCCATTTCACCGAGTGTGTACAGGAAACAAGTGAACCCACCCGAGCAGTTAGGCACTGCAGTTCACCAGCAGTGTGAGAGCAAATGTAAATGTTAAATGCAAACAAAGGAAACTCTTGACTTCTCACTGGGGCTCCTGGGCTGTGTCCAAGTGGAAATCGCTATTTTTTGGAACCAAACGTTAACTGCTGTTTTCTAACTTTCTAAGTATTGAACCTGAAAGCCCCACTAGGGACTGGGTACAACATCATTAATGCTTCCCAGTGCAGCGCTGGGTCTCCAGCTTTTCTGGCCCCCTCCCCCCTCCCAGCTGCGGAGGTCTATTAAATATGATGTTGGCTGGGCTTTCGTATCACTGTATTTCTAGAAAAGCAAATTCCCTCAACTCTACGTAAACACCAAAAAGAACAACATGTTCCTCTTGCCGTAGTCTCTCATTGTCCATTGGTGGCAAGTGCCACTCGGGAGGTTAATAACTGCGTGGTCAGAAATGTACATCATAAATGTACACTTTTAAGGAAGCGTTCAAGCAAATGTCCACTCAGACTCTCAGCAGGAGGCCATTTTGAAAATTAAGCTTAATTGATCATTTCCATTGCTGAATGCCACAATGGAGGTATCTCACTGGTCAACTCCAATGCTCACAAATATGCCAGTAAGCTGCACCCACAATCAAATTCTTAGCAGGGAAAATGGTGGGAAATGGTGCGGGGAGGAGGGGATGGTAGTTAAAGGGATACCAGAAGAAGAAATGTCTGTTATGCTGCTACACCCTCAGTTCCTAATTCTCCAACAGGAGTTTTCCATTCCACGCTGTGTGAGTAGCGTTTCGTTACTGCACTTTATCACTCTTTACCGCTCTCCACTCCCTATCCACATACTCCATCCTTCGCCCTGGCAACTCCCTAAGGTACAAACAGAAGGTCTGCCACCTCACTGTTCAACTATATCTTGATCTCCACGATGACCTTTTCTCTATCATGGCTGCCTGTACCCTAAACTCTAGAATTCCCTCTCTCAACAACTTGATATTTTACTTTTCCTTCCTCCTTTAAAACACTCCCTAAAATGATTCTTTCTCCAAGATTTTGTTCACTTGAACTTTAATCTTCCTTTCTGGCTCAGAATCATATTAGTTTGATGATACTGCTGGTAAACACCTTGAGCCCATTAACTACATTAAAGGCACTATATACATACAAGCTGTTGTTGTTTCTGAAAATCGTTGACTCTGCTTTTCTCCATGTTGGTATTTGAATCCATTGACTTGTGTTCTTAATCAGAAAGGCCACCCTCCGCCCCAGCCAGTTCCTAAATCAAACTGGGTCAGACAGCATCCATGGAGAGAAAGCAAGCCAGTGTTTCGAGTCTTCATCAAAGCTGAAGCGAAGTGTGGAGGGGACAGCATTTATGCTCTAGTTTGCAGGGGAGTGGGATTAGTGGGTGTATGATTTTGGTGAAGAAAAGATACTGATAGTTCAGATTGATCAGAGTGTGAGAATGGCAGAACAATGGTGTGTCTCTCACCAGACTTGAAAGGACAGACACTGGAATGGGAGGAAGGGAGAAAGGATATGATAACAAACTAAAAGAAAGGGAAGAAATGCTTCATAATTTGATGATGTTGAACTTAACATTAAGTCCAGAAGGCGGTAAAGTGAGGATGAGATGTTGTTCCTCCAGCTTGCGCTGTGTTTCACTGGAACACTGCAGCATGCCGAGGACAGACATGTGGACAGATGAGCAGGACACTGTGTTAAAATGACCGGCTATGGGAAGGCCGAGGTCATGCTTGCGCACAGAGCGGGGGTGTCCCACAAAGCAGTCACCCAGTCTGTGTTTGGTTTCTCCAATGTAGAATAGACCACATTGGATGCAGTGAATACAATACTCAAGATTGGAGGAGGTAAAGGCCAAATGCTGCTTCACCTGGAAAGACTGTTTAGGCTCTTGGGTGGTGAGCAGGGAGTGGGTGAAGGGGCAGGTGTTGCACCTTCGGTAGTTACATGGGAAGGTGCCGTGAGAAAGAGGGGGTGTGGTGATAGTGGTTGAGGAATGGACTAGGGTCTCCTGAAGGGAATGATCCCTGAGAAATGCAGACAGGGGAGTGTGTTTGATAGTGGCGTTCTGCTGAAATAGTGGAGAATGACCCTTTGAAGGTAAAGGCTGGTGGGGTGAAAAGTGAGGACATGGGTTACCCGATCATGCTGTTGTGAGTGATGGGAAGGGGCAAAGGATGAAGGGTGATAGGGTGATAGGATGCATTTAAGGGGCCTGCCAACCACAATGGGCGGGATACCACAGTCATGGAAGAAGCAAGCTATATCAGCTGCTGTTTCGGAAGGTGGCATCATCCAAACAGATGTGACATAGGCAAAGGAACTGGGAGAATGGGACACAGTCCTTGCAGTACGTGGGATGGGAAGAGCTATAGTGAGGGTAGCTATGGGAGTCAGTGACTTTGTAGTGGAAGGCAGCGGACAGTTTATTCCCTGAAATGGAGACAGAGAAATCAAAGGAAGGGAGGGAAGTGTAGGAAATGGATGATGTGAAAGTTATAGAGGCAAAATGAATGAAACTTTGAAGGTCTTGGTAGGAGCATGAAGCAGCACCGAAGCAGTCATTGATGTACCGGGACAGTTTGGTTTGTGGATTTTGGGAGGGAGGTCAAAGCGGGCTGCTTCATCTGGATCCATTGCTTTGACCTATTGGTTTTAGTGGATACAGATATGTTTACCTTCCTCATTCATTTGGAGTCATGAATGAATAGTTCCAAGTTAGTCTTCTCTCAATATAGTTGCTATCAATCTTAATTCAAGTACATCATGCTTTCAGAAGCACTTGCTTCTGCAAATTTCTTCCCCTCCCCCATCCCCATTTTTGTTTACAATGGCCATTGAAACAGAATATGCAAAGGATGGCTTATTAAGTTAACTCGTCTGCACCATGACATTACTAATGCCTTACAACAACAATCCAGCAATATTCCCAATGAACATTATCAAGCAGCATATGACTTTGAGTCATAAGTAACCTAAGGCAATGTGAACAAGGTTGAGTTTTAAGGAACACCTTGAAGGTGGAAATAGTTAGAGAAGCAGCAAGTTTTGTTGGGAGAAATTCTGAAGCTTAGGGCCTAGGCAGCTAAAGGCATGGCTAGCAATGGTGAAGGAAATCTGGAACATGCAAGGACCAGAATTAGAGTAATGGAGACCTTCAGAGTATTAGAGAGCTGGAGGAGGCTACAGCAATAGGGAAGGGAACAGTCAAAAAAAAGATTTGAAAACAATTGTTTTGATGAGAATTCTTCAGTCAAGAGCTTTCTGCCTTGGAGAACAGTGAGTTCAAAGGTGGTACTTCATTAACATCTGAAACTCTGTGCTGGAGAGACCAATCCTACTCCCAGTGGCTACATTTACTCCTGTTGTAAAATATTTACAAGGATGTCAGATGGGGGTTTGAGCTATAGACAGAGGCTGAATGGACAGAAGAGTGATCTTAAAGGGGTTTATAAAATCATGAGGGGCATGGATAAGGTAAATAGACAAGGTCTTTTCCCTGGGGTGGTAGAGTCCAGAATTAGAGTGCGTAAGTTTCGGGTGAGAGGGGAAAGGTGTAAAAGGGACCTAAGGTGCAACTTTGTCACACAGGACGTAGTGCATGACTAGAATGAGCTGCCAGAGGAAGTGGTGGCAACTAGCACAATTACAATATTTAAAAGGCATTTGGATGGAGAGATGACGAGGAAGGATTTAAAGGAATATTAGCCAAATGCTGGCAAATGGAGCTAGACTTATTTCAGATATCTGGTCAGCATGGACATGTTGGACCGAAGGGTCTGTTTCCGTGCTGTATTTCTATGCCTTTATTCATTAGGCTTAGTTATGGCACCCTTATGGAAAAAGTAACCAGTTAGCACTCAGTGTGCAGGTCAGTTAGTGAAAAATGGATGATGGTGTGATGTAGCCGAGGGCTTGAAGAGGCAGTAGGACTCAGGACTTCCAGAAGAAGTATGAGTAGCATAAAACATATTAGTATGAATTGCTGATGAAGACACCCAATATTCCTCAATTATACTTTGAGTTTTGAAAAGCGCATTTTATTTTATTCATCTGTGGGATGTGAGTATCACCAGGCCAACATTTATTGTCCATTTCTAGCTGCTCTTGAGAAGGTGATGGTGAGCTGGCTTCTTGAACTGCCTGTACTTACACCCACAATGTCATTAGAGAGAGAGATTTGCAGGTTTTTGACCCAGCAATACTGAAGCAATGATGATGTTCCTTCAAGTCTAGAATGGTGAGTGCTTCAGAGGGGAACCTATGTAAAAGCACCACTATTGCTTCTGCTGCTCTCCCCCTTGGTGGCGGCGGTGTTTGGAAGATGATGAATTTCTGGAGTGCATCTTATGGATGTTGATGGCCTGGTTCCCTCTTTAATTAAAATTCATTGTGTGATAACAATGTTGGCCCTGTGCCTGTCCAGGGTCTTGCTAGATTGCACACATTGCAATTCAGTTGATCAGTGTTTGTGAGATATTGAGAAAAGAAATCCCGAACTGCTAAGAGGCTGTATATGATGTAATGCTGCAAATGCAATAGTAAGATTCCAAGAAATAAAAGTAGTGGCATGGTTCCCTAACATTGGCATCAAAAAACAATTGTACACTCCAGGCTTGCTTGGAACCCAGTTTAGACATTGGCCCTGAATCTAAATGTTCTCCTTTCCTGTGTGTGTTTTTGTGATTTCTCTACACCACTATGACACACAGCTCACTCATAGCTAAACCAGAACAGCTACACAGCAGTAAGGAATTCTGTTGTCAATTACTTTGCAATGAACCTTGATCAGAGGGAGCAAAGTAACCTACACTCCTCACTGACCACAAACCAAATCTCAGTCCCTCCCCCTACAATGAGATTAGGTTTCTTTCAGCAGAGAAATCAATGTGATGCAAATGCAAACATCTTCAATGCTAAAATTTCTGTTTCTGTCAACGTTAAATATTTAAGTAGATTTGAAATAATTTCACACCACTCTCCCCAGGGCTATTGTGTGCAACAATGTTCAAAAGAGTGGTTAAATTGAAAGAACTATTAGTGGGCCATGTGATTTTTATACATCTCTTTAACTAATCATCACCTTTGACCTTCTGCTAGGAATAGATTTGGGAAGCCTTTTATTTTTAAACTCTGGTCGTGAATGTTTTCCTCCCTGCATTTTATCTCAGTTGACCTCTGGGGCTCCTGCAGGGAGAGTTTTAATCCTTCCCACTTCTATTCTCCATCTCTGTGCCACGTATCTGCACCCCTGCTGCTGACAAGTATGGTGTTTGCTTTGCTGGTCCCTGACCTGGAAGATCGAGACAGCAAATAATGTCTTTTGATCAATGACCCAATCGGGTCCCTTTGACAAACCTACAACTGCTGGCTGAAACAGTAACCCTTGCTTCCCTTCTTTTTCAGCTCCTTATCACTTAACTAGTGCTAGTTCATAAGTTGTTTGAGAGTTCTTTAATGAGTCAACGGCAAAGAGTGTGGAGGAGGGCTTGGCAAGTGATCCCCACTTTGTGTAGAGTTAATTGACCTTATGTTCCTTTTGTATTAGCATTTTCTTTCATTTCAGAATCTGGCAGCCTATAATCCTATCAGTGGCACATCAATGATCAATGACAACTTGTATTCATATAGTCCCCTTTCCATAGTAAAATACCCCAAGTCTCTTCACTGGTAACTTAGCAAGTAAAACTTTACAACTAACGACATGTTAGGACAGATATTAGGACAGATGCCTAAAAGATTAGTCAAAGAGGTAAGTTTGAAGCAGAGAGAGAGGGTTGAAGAGATTTTAAAAAATGTTAAAACATAGAACCCAGGCAACTAAACACATGCCACCAGTGGTGGAGTGATTAATATCAAGGAAGTGTCATAGGTTAGAACTGTTGAGGACAGTTAAACAAAAACAATTTGCACTTATATACATAGTAACTTTAACATGATGCAACATAGCTAGGTACTTCACAGGATTGTTATCAGACAAAAATTGACATCAAATCACGTAAGGAGCTATCAGGAGAGGAGTAGCCAATGCCATACTTTAGGGTTCGGTGCTGGGTCACTTGCTGTTTGTTAATTAATTACATTAAGGATTTAGGCACAAATTTAGGAGGTTTTATCAGTAACTTTGAAAGTGACACAAAAATTAGTGGTGTGGTAAAAGGCAAAGAGGAAAGCTTTAGCCTGCATGAAATTATAAGACAGGCTGATCAGATGGACAGAATAGTGGTAGATGGAGTTTCATCCTGAAAAGTATAAGTGATGCATATTGGGAGGACTCACAAGGCACGGGAGTAGATGATGAATGGTAGAACCCTGAGTAGGACAGAGAATCAGGGGGACTTCGGTGTGCATTTACATCGATCCTTGATGGCAACAGGATGGTGAATAGGATGGTTAATAAGGGTCAGATATTGGAAGGGGTCAGGGTGGCTATGGAGACAGTAACTGTTATAATCTGAGATGAAACAAAAGGTACATGACAGGTGATGGCTACAGGGTCAAGAGTAATGGGACTGAGGCTCAATAATGATGGAAGAAAGCAGAATACCCCTTGAGTGAGCCTTGATGGTAATAGCTTCCATTTTCAGGATTATTGCTTCAGTGTCCTTGCTGCAACAAGTGAATGTACGGTCTTCCTCCAGGGCAGTAATGATCATAGTGAGTGAGTTGGAGCCAGCGTCTCTGCTGTCGCTTATACTACAGACAATGGAGCTACCTGTAAACATATGGATGCAATATTGGAGACAGCTTAAGATGTCATCACTCTCACATACCAGCTTCATCAGATAGACCTGTATTCATGCGGATTGGGAGGTGATATAATGTTGGTACAATTTAAAGACAATGCCACTTTCCTGCTCTTCACTAGCAGTTCTTCTGGTGCTCCACTGGGGGCATGATGGGCTATCCCAATCTGTCACTCACAGTACATCAGGAAGGTGATGACTACCCTAGTCTGAAGAGCATGTGGTTATTTTTTGGATTCACAACATGCCCCTGAGGACCAGGCAGCCAGAGATTTGGTATTTGCTGCCATCACAGGGTTTCTATAGGCATGAAGACAATTGACTGCACACACGTGAGCTCCCTGGGATCAGCCAGCAACATTCATCATCAGAAAGAGGTTTCACTCTCTGAATTTGGAGTTGGTCTTTGATCACAATACACCTACCCAGGGAGTTTTCACAATGTGGGCATCCTCACCAACTCATAGGTGCCTCAACTTTCTGTCCCATCCCACTGACTGCAGAGCTGGCTCCTTGGTGCCAGGTGATACCTACTGAAAACCGAGCTAAGGTCACAGAGAGGTACAATGCCACACAGGAATCAACAAGGGTAGCCACCCAGCTGAGGATTAGACCATGAGAGATGAAGTTCTGCTGCTTGGGACAATTGACCGCTCAGCAAAGCGAGTGACCAGGATTATTATGGCCTGCTCCACCCTGCTCCAACCTCCCTCAGCAAAATGATTTTCCGAGGGAAAGATGGAAGCTTCAGGTATGACCTTGATGTGGACGAAGGGGAAATCATTCTGCTGATGAGTAAGAGGATTGCTTGGATGTAGCAGCAGATTGCCATGGTGATGGAGTGACCTGGTAGATGGGCCTGAGAGAACTTCATTGCCACCAAATTCCTGGCTGAGGGAGGCTTGGCTCCATCTCTACCCCACTCAGAGTTATCATCATCTGGTCACTGGGAGACCAGAGCACTAATGTGGCCATGGCTATCTTTGTCGCATTGTAGTGTTCTTTTCTTATTGTCGGTTATTGTAGGTTATCACTGCTGGTACTGTGACCCTGTGTATGAGTCAGTTTGAGATAAAACACATCTTACTCATGTAAGACAAACTCATTACCAGTGCCAGCTGGAGCAGGACACAACCCATATAATACCACACATTCCCATAACCCCGGGCACCTGGAAGGAAAGAAACTTTGGCACAAGCCAGCCTGTTTGCACGCTGCACTGGATCCCGTGTGCACTTTGTAATCTGGCAGTGATACGCTCAAACGTTTTCCAAATGGGGCAATTTCTAGCCAAGAACTCTCTCATGCAAATACAAGGGTGTGGATAGACATGGCCACAGACACAGCTCAGAAAGCAGCCCCAGAGGAATGATAGTCAGATGGACACTATTTGCTGAGGGTGGCCAGGTGTATTCTACATCTCTGTCTTTACAAATACTGCCCACAGATTAAGTCTGAAGGTCAGGATGCACAGGGATGTCACTATTGACAATGTGACACAATAAATGTTGCATCCATAAACCACATCCACCGGATCAAGGATGAGATGCGTGCTCTTGAAAGCACAGAACTATTTCAAGCTCCCTGCAACATAACGAAAAGACAACATACTTTGATAAAGTGACCATAAGCATATATTTACTCGTGGCATTCACATATATGGTGATTAGATATCTGTGCTACCATTGTGCCATTATAGTTTCTTCATCTGTCTTTTTCCATTCCTACCCCAGGGTACAGACCTGGCACCCATGGCTGAAGTGAAGGCAGCTGAAACTTTATTGCTGGAACAGCACAGCAGGTCAGGCAGCATCTAGGGAACAGAAGATTCGACGTTTCGGGCACATGCCCTTCTTCAGGAAGAAGGGCATGTGCCCGAAACGTCGAATCTTCTGTTCCCTAGATGCTGCCTGACCTGCTGTGCTGTTCCAGCAATAAAGTTTTAGCTTTGATCTCCAGCGTCTGCAGACCTCACTTTCTCCCTGAAGTGAAGGCAGTCTGCCAGCTGCTATGTTTTGTTGATTGTGATGCCTTTGGCAGCCATGCTGTGGATATCAGAGGCCTACAAGGCTCTGGGCTGCTGGGAGTCTTTTGCAGATGTGCAAGCACACCCTCCTCATCTTGACACACTGCAGGAATGTGCTAACTGACAGAGGGGAGCTGGATGAGAGGGCATCTGCACAGTACCTAGGAATGAAACCACCAGGTGGTATGATATGGTCCAACCACTTGCAATGTTCCAAAGCAATGCTATCGGACCCACCTTCAATTACAATCGAGTCAGGTAGAAACTCAGCATCGAACTGTGCTCTTCCAGCACCAGTAATCCAGAACTTGATATTTGTTCCAAGCTGTTTGATCTGATATATTCTCATTGTTATTCCCTGGCACTTGAGCTCTATCTTTGTAGCTTTGTCTCTCTCATTATCTCCTTTCAGTCCTTATAGTATTACTGATCTCCTTTCAATTGTGACTAGGAGCCAATTTCTGCAAACACAAAATAGATGACTAGAAGTAACTGATTAAATGTTAATGATTATATTAATGTTGAAATCAACAGAGGCATTTTCTTGTATCCAATTTGTCAATAGCAGTTGTTGCAATAGTAACATGAAGACATGAGGAGTTGTATATTTTAGCTTTGAATTGACTTGTCTCTTTAATTTAGGATTCATCTGTAGCTAAGATACCACTATCTCATATCATTAGACAAGATATGTGATAATGAGTCTTTTCTATTTAATACACAATTTAGCGTAAAAAAACATCATGAGTGTTTAGTCCTTAACATCTAAGCAAATATGCAATATATGAACTACAAAGTATCTAATTAAATCCAAGCTGTAACAAGTTCTTGCACAAAGAAGTCTTTCAAATCTTTATAGACTTATGCAAAGGAAGAACAATCGAGACAATTATATTAATCATTGTGGTTAATGAAGAATGTTGGACTTGAGTCATTATTATTCTTACAAAGCCAAGTATGGAATTATTGCTTGATGAAGTATTAAGTGCTGTTGAGTTACAACCTGATTAGGCATTAGGAAGTGAATTGTGCAAATACTATTCCCAAATACTGATTTAGAGTCGTAGAGTCATAGAGCTATACAGCACAGAGACAGACCCTTTAGTCCAACCCACCTACGCCGACCATACATCCTAAATAAATCCAGTCCCATTTTCCACCATTTGACCCAAATGCCTCTTGACCTTTCCTATTCATATACCCATCCAGATGCCTTTTAAATGTTGTATTTATACCAGCCTCCACCTCCTCTGGCTGCTCATTCCCTCTTGCCCCTAAAATCCCTTTTAAATCTTTCCCCTCTCTCTAATTTTGGACTCCTGCACTCCTGGGAAAAGACAACGATTATTTACCCTTTCCATGCCCCCTGTGATTTTATAAATATCTATAAGGTCACCCCTCACCCTCTGACGCTTCAGGGAAAACAGCCCCAGTCTATTCAACCTCTCCCTGTAGTTCAAACCCTCCAACCCTGGCAACATTCTTGTATTTCTGGGAACTAGTTTGAAATAGTGGGGCAGAAAAGATTTCACAGTGCAGTACATTATGTCAGCCTTAGTTCATTGGCTCTTGTCTCTGAGATTAGAAATTCTAGGCTCCGATGACACTGCAGAGGCACAAAAATTACAGTGGCATTCCAATGCCATTCCTTCAGCGTTGCTCCTTCAGCTGGATGCAGATAGCCCTCTGACACTTTTCAAAGAAGATCAAAGTGTCCTTGACAATATCTAGATATCTCTAATTGACCTGTTCAGAGATGTTCACCTCTGAAGCAAGTGGTATTGAACCCGGGCCTGTTGGCTCAGAGGTAGGGACACTACCACCGCCCCATAAGACCCCGTCTGGACAATATCTAGGTATTGTAATCAGACACATGTTTAAAGCTGGCTCAGAAGTTGGGACACTAAGCATGTGTCACAAGAGGCCTCTCTGGATAATATCGATTATATTTTCTAATCAACTTGTTGAGAAATGTTATTACACAGCTCAATAGCAGACGTGAAAATCCCAGGCCCTCACTGGGCCACAACTGCTCTTAGATTAGCAGGAATGCTGGACTTGAACCCAGGCTTTCTGACCCAGAGGTAGGGCCACTACCACTGATTGTAGGTATCTATAAGCAATCTGTCCAGTGATGTTATTACACAAACCTGGAGCTTGTAGGATTTGAACCCAGGTGTCCTGGCTCAGAGGTAGGGACACTACCTCAGTGTTACATGACCCTTTCAATGGACAGTGTTGCTGTTTATGGGATGCAGCTGTGTGCAAATTTACTAGTCCTCTTCCCTACATTACAACACAGCCTCACATTAGCTGAGAACTTTTCCTAATATTAGGGGTAAGTCTTTTTACAGGATTGACAATCCTTGACTGCCCATCTATATAGATAGAAGCATAAAGTGATTTATCGGACAGAAGCAGACCATTTGGCCCATTATGTCTGTGACAACTGGAAAGAGCTACTCAGTATAATCTCAGTTTCAAGCTCTTGGCCTGAAGCCCTGTAGGTTACAGCACTTTGGTGTACATTCAAGTACTTTTTAAAATGTGATGAGGATTCTGAGTCTCAGACTGTTGCAGACAGTGAGTTCCAGAACCCCACTACCCTCTGGGTTAAAGAATGTGCTCCTCAGATGTCCTCAAATCCTCCCACCAAATATGTTCAACCTTTGCCCTATTGTTAGTGACCTCTTCACAATGGGAACTAAGTCCTTTCTATCCATTCTATCCAGAATTATCATACTTTACACATCTCTGTTAAATTTCCCCATAGCCTGTTTTGTTCCACGGTAAACAAAGCTGATGATCCAATGCTACCATTCTCCATCCCAAAACATCTTTTCTAATTTTGAGTAAGCTTATATTATATAACGTGATGACCAGAACCCCATATAGTTCTCTGCATGACTTTAATCTACTACACAACTCTACAATACATCCCCAGTTGGTCAGACAAAGGAAGTAATAATGCTGAGGCAGGGAGAAGGAAAAGCTGCTAATAAGACCATAAGACATAGGAGCAGAAATTAGGCTATTCAGCCCATTGAGTCTGCTCTGCCATTCAATCATGGCTGATAAGTTTCTCAACCACATTCTCCCATTTTCTACTGATAACTCTTGATCCCCTTGATACTCAAGACCCTATCTATCTCAGTCTTAAATATACTCAATGACCTGGCCTCCACAACCTTCTGTGGCAATGAATTCCATAGATTCACCACTCTCTGGCTGAAGAGCTTTTTCCTTATTTCCATTCTAAAAGGTCTTCCCTTTACTCTAAGACTGTGCCCTGGGGTCCTAGACTCTCCTACCAATGGAAACATCTTCCCAACACTGACTCTGTCCAGACCATGCAGTATTCTGTATGTTTCAATTTGATTCCCCCTCATTCTTTGTAACTCCATTGAATATATACTCAGAGTCCTCAAATGCTCCTCAAATGTTAATCTTTTCACTTTGGGGCCATTCTCGTGAACTTCCTCTGAACACACTGCAGGGTCAATATATCCTTCCTGAGATATAAGGCCTAAAACTGTACACAATACTTCAAATGTAGTCTGACCAGAGCCTTATAGAGCCTTAGGAGTACATCCCTGCTTGTATATTCTAGTTCTCTCAAAATAAGTGCCATCATTGCATTTACCTTCCTAGCTACTGATTTAATCTGTAGGTTTACCTTGAGAGAATCCTGGACCAGAACTCTCAAGTCTGTTTGCACTTCAGACTTCTGAATTTTCTCCCCATTAAGAAAATAATCCATGCCTCTATTCTTCCTACCAAAGTGCATGACCTCACAGTTACCCATGTTGGACACCATCTGCCACTTGTTTACCTGCTCTCCTAACCTGTCCAAATGCTTCTGCAGCCTCTATTATGCAACCTGTTCCTCTACCTATCTTTATATTGTCTGCAAACTTAGCCAGTTTGCCCTCAGTTCCTTCATCTAGATCGTTAATGTATAAAGTGAAAAGTTGTGGTCCCCACACTGAGCCTTGCAGAACAGCACTTCTCACCGGCTACCATTTCTGAGAATGAATTTCCTTTTATCCTCACTCTCTGCTTTCTCCAGACAGCCAAGCTGCTATCAATGCTAGTACCTTGCCTCTGACACCATGGGCCCCTATCTTACTCAGTAACCTCCTGTGCGGCACCTTGTCAGAGGTGTTCTTGAAGTCCACGGAGATAACCTCCATTGACTCTCCTTGGTCTAACCTGCACATTACTTCCTCAAAGATTTCTAGAAGATTTGTCAGGCTGGACCTCCCCTTGATGAAACCATGCTAACTTTGCCCTATTTTACAACACATTTCCAAGTATTCAGAAATCTCATCCTTCACAATAGATTCCAGGATCTTACTCATGGCCAAGGTTAGGCTAGTGGATCTGTAATTGTCTATCTTTTGCCTTACTCCCTTTTTAAACAGGGGTGTCATGTTAGCAATATTCCAGTCATCTGGGACCCTCCCTGATTCTGGCAATTCCCGAGAGATCACCACTAATGCCTCCGCCAGCTCTTCAACTATCCCCCTAAGAATTCTGGAATGTAGATCATTTGGTCCAGGTGGTTAATCCACCTTCTGGCCATTCAGTTTTTCTAGCACCTTCTCCTTGGTGACGGCCACCATATCCAGCACTGCTCCCTCACCCTCGTGAACTTTTGGGATACTACTCGTGTCTTCCACCGTGAAGACTGACACCAAGTAATTATTCACTTCCTCAGCCATTTCCTTGGCCCCCACTACCATCTCTCCAGCATCATTTTCCAGCCGCCCAGTGTCCATATTCGTCTCTCTTTTGCCCTCTATATATCTAACAATATCTGCTAATGTGGAGTATTGCGGATCAATATAAGTTGGCTTTGATGAAAGCAGCCCAAAGCCTGGGGTTTGGAAGGAGATGTTTAGGCTGTAGAATTATTGAACTCAGTATTGAGTCCAGAAGGCTGCAGTTTCCCCAAATGGAAAATGAGGTGCTGTTCTTCCAGATTGTGCTGTGCCTCACTGGAGCACTGCAGCATACCTGCGACTCAGACAAGGAACATGGCGGTGTGTTAAGTGTCAGGTAACTGGAAGCTTGGGATCATTTTTGCAGACAGAATGTAGTTGTTGAGCAAAGTAGTGACCAGTCTGTGTTTTGTCTCCCTAGTGTAGAGGAGACCACACTATGAGTAGTGAATACAGTAGTCTAGACTGAACAAAGCCCAGGTGAATTGCTGCTTCACATGGAAGGTGAGCCAGGGACATTGGATAGTGAGGAGGGAGGAGATAAATAGGCCCATCCATTTGTATGGGAAGGTGTTGTGCGGCTGTGGGGGGGTGTTGAGAGTGAAGGAGGAGTGGACCAAGGTGTCCCAGAGGTAACAGTCTCTCCAGAAAGCTGACAAGGGAGGGGAGAGGAATATGTGTTTGGTGTGGCCTCCCAATGGGATCCCGCTTTAACAAGTCCATCCATATCGTCATTGATTAACTTGTGCCCCTCTAAGTAATGCTTCATACTGTCTTCCAAATCCTTTCCAATAAGTTGCCCCCAACTGAGATCAGTCTGACTGACCTGTGGGTATTTGGTCTGCTTCTTTCTCCCTTTTGAGAGAACGGTATAATGTTAGCCATCTCTCAACTCTCTGACACTACACCTGGAACCTGAGAGGCTTCAAAAACTAAGGTCAGGGGTTCGACTGTTTCTTCCTTTGCTTCTCCTGAAAGCCTCAGATATACATTCCATCCAGGCCAGCTGGTGATTGATGGACTTCCAAAGATGCTAAACATCTGACCAAGTCTCTCACTCTGTTTATGCCATCCAACATTGTACACTTCTCCTCCTTAACACTAACAATTGCTTTGTGATGCCTCTTCTGTAAAAACAAGTACAAAGAATTCATGTCCATCTTGTGCTTCCATATCTCTGTCCGTTCACTCCCTATCATTTCATGTCCCAGGAATAATTAAAATGTCAGCTTGCCATTGGTTTCCGTTTCAGTCATGTAGATGCAAGCTAAAAACAAGATTATCACCAGCCCTCCCCTTCGAAGTTTGGTCATTGAGCAAGACTGGCTCCCAACATTGAGATAACGATTGTACAAGAATGCTCAAAGGTCATTCTCAGGGACAGAATCTGAATAAAAAGAATGCATGCATCATGCAGGCTAAGTTGCTCAAGGCTGCTGAGTAAATGTGGAAATCGGGCAGTAATCACTGATGAATCATTGGACGTCTAATGATACTGGATGGTCAGAGAGTGAAAAATGCATTTGGACGTACAGTTTGGACAATTAAGTAAAAATTAATCAAAAACTAAAAACATTTTAATAAAAAACATTATGGCACACTACTGAGAGAGTGCTTTTGTTTAAAATTAATATATTTTTATTTAAAATTAATAATTAAACATGAAACCCCCATCTGATCTCTCAGGTGAGTGTACAAGATGACATGTTCCAAAGAAGATCAGAACCTATCCCTGGTGCCTTGCCAATATTTACCCATCCATCAACACCTCAAAAACAGATTGGCTGGTCAGTATCACCTTGTCATTTGTGGGAGCTTGCTGTGTTTCAACTGAATATTACACTGTGATTACACTTGGAAACTTATTTGCTGCAATGTATATTTGACAGTTGCTATATAAATGTAAATCTCTCTTTCCTTATAAAAGGTCTTGTCCAGCTCTAACCTGAACACTGCTTATATTTGGTCTCCTCACGTGATATTGGAATATAGCTTGTGTTTGTGCCAAAGCTTCCCAGAACAATTGTACATCTAAAACTAAGTTTCCAGACCCTCAGTTGTCAGGACTAGATCTGAAGGTGGAGACATTAGTTTACTTCAGAACCATGTCAAGTTTGCACTGGATGGAAGTCTTTACAGAAAAGAATTACATTCTCTTCATGTGGATATGCTCATGCATGATGCAATCCTTCCAAAAGGAATTGAAATCTCCTGACATACTGAGCTGAACTGCAGAAGCAACATAGTGCAAGGGTTGTGCCTTTGTACACTCACTCTTTCCATTCCAGAATACTTGGGAACAAGTCATTTCTAGAATCAGGAATTTTTTGGATTACATAAAGAATGCTGTAATGGTTGGATGAGCTGAATGGCCAATGTCTGCTCCTAAATGGTCTAAACATTGTGTGAAACATTGTAGATATAAATATTTACCAGAAACATAAAGTGGTGATATAACATTGCAAAGTAGTAAAGAAGATTGTTGGGCCAAATGGCCTGTTTATATACTGTGGGGATCCTATTTAAAAAAAGGCAAGATTCACATGATGGAAAGGGAGTTAGAGTCTCCACCATCATGCCATAGCTACTAGATACAACATGGACGTAAAAGTGTATGTTGCCATAGTGACGTGAATTCCCTAAGTGATCTGGAAAATACCATCTTCATATTTGCATTGGAATTACATCAAATGTTCATTAGATTGGCCTTAGTGATGAGAGACTGAGTAAATTACCCCTACTCGGATGTTTAGAACTAAAGATGATCTAATTGAAGGAGCTTAATAAGGTAGACATGAAGAGATTGTTTTTCCTAGTTACATAGTCCTTTGCACTGGGGAGACTGAACGCCTTCTTGCAGAGAGCTTTAGGGAACATCTCCAGGACACCTGCACCAATCAACCCCACCGCCCTGTGGCCAAACATTTCAACTCCCTCTCCCACTCTGCCAAGGACATGCAGGTCCTGGGCCTCCTCCACTACCGCTCCCTCACCACCCGACGCCTGGAGGAAGAACACCTCATCTTCTGCCTCGGAACACTTCAACCCCAGGGCATCCATGTGGACTTCACCAGCTTCCTCATTTCCCCTCCCCCCACCTTATCCCAGTTCCAACCTGACATCCTCATGAATTGTCCGACCTGCCAATCTTTCTTCCCACCCATCCGCTCCACTGTCCTCTCCGACCTATCACCTTCATCCCCACCTCTATCCACCTATTGCACTCTTAGCTACTGACCTGCTGTGTTTTTCCAGCACCACTCTAATCTGGACTCTGATCTCCAGCATCTGCAGTCCTCACTTTCGCCCAGAATCTAAATTTGTCTATTTGTTCTTTACATTCATCACAGATTATGTACAGTCCAGGCTTCCTCTGGCCTTCACCACACAATCGAGTAGGGTAAGGGAACAATCAATTATAAGATGAGGAAACAATAGAGTAGGGTAAAGGGATGATCACTTATAAGAAAGAAGAGGAGAGATTTCTTCACTAGGAATGTTATGAATCTTTGGAATTCTCTATCTCAGCATCTTGGAGAATGCTCAGCCATTGAGTATAAGAGTTAGACAGGGTTTTCATGTCTCAGGGAATCAAGGAATACAGGGAGTGTGAATGTTGAATACTGGGTCAAAACGCCATATGGTCTACTCCTGCTCCTATTTTTACTGTTCTGATATTCTTTTTGCTGTTTGTACTGGGTGGAAATTGACTGCTGTGTTTCCTAAACTTCAAAGTTCCTTCATTGGCTGTAAAGTGCTTTGGGATGTCCTGAGGTCAAGAAAAGTGTTATACAAATGTAGGATCTCTTTTTCATATCAGAACACTTGCCTTGTTCTGTAATTAGTGAGCAGCGGCCTGGATAAGAAATATTTGTTTCAGTAAAATGTGTAAATCATTAAATCAAAGCTGCTGTCAAAGGACTCATTCTCATACTCCGGGATTCCCCATAGGCAGGATTGACAGAATCAACGACCAGAGCTCTCCATGCATCTCTGTTTGATGTTCACTCTGCCACTTCCTTTGAATCATCACTCCTTTCCTCAGTTTCCTGCTTTACCCTATCTATAAATCTTGCATGCCTTTTTCATTACCTGTTGCTGCTCGATTACCCACCAAGACTGTGATGTCTCTGTTGTAAATACTTTCACACATCAAATCCAATAGAAGATAACATTTTCAAGCAAATTGTACAATGCCTAAATCCTCATTAACATTTGAAATGCTATTGTTGCAAAAACTGCTCCTGCACAGATTTCAAGTTAGGACTTTAAATATAGAAATTAGATTCAGATGGCTTAGCAGGTTTTTGTCATATTAATCGAATGAACATTAATACAGATCTTGTATAGTCCAATCTCAATACCTTTACTGGTGTAAAGTTAATCCTCATGCACAAAAACCTTTACAATATACAATTGTACTCTGTATAGAGCTTTTCCCCACCTTGGTAATGTGTATTGCATTTGCTGAATGTAATTTAGTTATTTAAAACTAATTTTGAGTTGCAAGGGTTCACAGAATGGATAACCTGGTTGACGACCGTCCACAAAAGTTGATAAATAGAATGGAACTCAAAGCTGTGCGACAGAAAAACTAATGAAATTCTGAATTCATTTAGAAAGGAACATTATGAGGAATGATCAACAAGGCTGAGGAACGAATCACATGTGAATGCCAAAGTGGAGCTGAATGTCACCATAGGAAATGTGACCATTGGAGTTTATGTTTTCTCTGATGATGAGTAGTTATAACTCTCCAGGGTGGTGCTGTAATACAGTCAATGACTGAGGTATAAATGGGGCCAATTAGAGCAGACTGGCTCAGAATCCATGTGGCTTGCTAGCCCTTTGCAAAGGGCAGCTAAATATCAAAAGTCACAAGTAGGCCAGACTAGGTAAGGATGGCAGATTTCCTTCCTTCAAGATCATTGATGATGCAAATGGGTTTTTGCAACAATCAATGGCATTACTGAGGCTAGCTTTCAATTCTAGATTTCATAAACTCAATTTTAATTTCCACGACCTGACATGGTGGGATTTGAAACCAAATCTTCAGAACATCGGCCTGAGCCTCTGGATTACCCGTCCACTAACGTTACCACTTCACCAAAGGCTTCCCCAAAGCCAATTGATTTTGAAACTCTTCTAACGTATCTTATTTTCCATTATTCCTATTGGTCCTGTCTAAGAGATGTGGCAGCTGCTGAGGAAAACCAGGGTTCAGTAGAGATGCTCTCACTTAGTGCAAGTACTGTCAGATATTCTCAAGCCAAGGGATATTCAGATGAGTTTGAAGAGCAAGCCTCCATTGTGAATGAAGATGAACAAATGGAGGTGGCTGGCAAACCTCAACAACAAAATCACTTGCATTTGTGCCTCGATGTTGCAAATTCACCCAAGTGTATTGTTACCCAATAAACAATGCCATTTTGCTACAAAAGGATATCAGCGTGGGCCAGTGAGGTAGGTTTTCAGAAATATCAAAGATCAAGAGAGAGAGAGACAGGCATGGTCACCAGAAAGTTGAAAGGGCTCAGAAAAGATTTACAAGGATGTTGCCAAGGTTGGAGGGTTTGAGCTATAGGGAGAGACTGAATAAGCTGGGGCTGTTTTCCATGGAGCATCAGAAGCTGAGGGGTGACCTTATAGAGGTTTATAAAATCATGAGGGGCATGGATAGGATAAATAGGCAAAGTCTTTTCCCTGGGGTGGGGGAGTACAGACTAGAGGGCATAGGTTTAGGGAGGGGGAAAGATATAAAAGGGACCTAAGGGGCAACTTTTTCACGCAAAGGTTGATGTATGTATGACCAAGTGCTGGCAAATGGGACTAGATTAATTTGGGATATCTGGTCGGCTAGTACAATTGCAACATTTAAAAGGCATCTGGATGGGTATATGAATAGGAAGGGTTTGGAGGGATATGGGCCAGGTGCTGGTAGGTGGGACTAGATTGGGTTGGGATATCATGGACACGTTGGACCAAAGAGTTTGTTTCCGTGCTGTACATATCTATGATTCTATGGCTGTATGTTGGAGTGGTGCACCCCAGGGGCACAGCCACAGGCAAGGAATTGGTGCCTTCCTTGGTGTCCATTCAGGATGGAGGTGATAGTGCAAAACCAACCTTCTGAGTTTAGACTTCTGAGCTTCTTGTACAGATTAAATGTAAAAATATTTGAAACTTCTAGTCCATCCTGTCCAACCCACCTGCGTTGATGTTCATACTTCAAACAAGGTTTTGGCACTCACTTCATGGATAAACAGAGAGGGAAAGATGAACTTTTGAAGCTGTTTCAGTTTCAGTAACATCAATTTATTCAGTACTATACAATTTATTCAGTAAATTATTTTGTAAGCCAAGATGATGCTGGAGCATGGCAACCTTTCACTGTACCTTGGTACTAGTGACAATATTAAATAAAACTAAATCTAACCTATTTTAACAAAATTCAAATGTTGATGCAGGTTCTGCCTCAGTCAGTAGAGTTGGAAGTGAAGATTACATCACATCTGCAATCTGTTCACAATCACATGCTCTCTCTCTAATATTATAACTACGACCTTTAGTCTGGATTCCAACCAATGAGGTAATGAGAAAGGATCCAGAAAAGAAAAGCATGAATTAGGAATCAGATTAGGCTGCTTTGTCAAAGTTCAAAGTGTTATTTTGTATTTCTGAGCTGCACAATGATGCCACTCGTTACTATGGGTGTAACAGGTTTTATATAAACATAAGAATTGAAGTCGACCATTTGGCCTTTCAGGGCTGTTGCACCATTCAATAACCTCATGGCTTTTGTACTCGGAATTCCACCTCCTGCCTCCTATAATAACCTTTAAGCCCCTTGGCTACCAAGAATTTATTGACCTCTGGCTTAAAAATATTCAATAGCCCTGCCTTCACAACATTCTGAGGCAGAGACTTCCAAAGCCGTGCAACCCACAGAGAGAAAACAAAAATCTCCTCATCTCTGTCTCAAACAGGAGATCCCTAATCCTAAAACAGTGCCCCATAGTTCTGGACTCACTCACATCCTCAAGAATAAACATCTGTTCCACATGACCCTTTGTGAAGACCTTTCAGGATCTCAGAAAAGTCAATCGAGCTCCAATCCTTCCTTAAATAAGGAGACTCAAGATGCCCACAGTATTTGAGACGTGGCCTCACTAATGCGATATATAACAAATCATAGCATCCTTATTTTTATGTTTGGTTTCTCCTGCAATAAAGGATAGCATTCCATTTGCCTTCTTAATGACTTGATGTACCAGCACATGAACATTTTGTGACTTATGCCTCAGGACACCTGGATCCCTCTGCACCTTACTATTCCATAGTCATTCTTCACTTAAGTAATACCCTGCTTTTTTATTCTTCTTGTAACATGAACAACTTCACACTGTCCCACAGTATACTCCATCTGACAGATGTTTTCCCCACTCAGTTAACCTATTTATGTCAGTCTACAATTTCCTTTTGTCCTCTTCACAGCATCCATTCCTATCTATCTTTCTGTCATCTTCAGATTTAGCTTCCATGCCTTTGATTCCCTCATTGATATAAATTATTTTTTAAAATGATAGCCTTGTAGGCTGAAAATTACCCACTAACGTTTGCTCTGTTTTCTGTCAAAAAGCCAAATTTCTCTCATGCCAGTGTGTTACCCTCTGTACTCTGAGATTGTACATTACATAATTAACTTGTATATGCCATTTTGTCAGATAACTTCTGGAAGTCAATTAATGGGCTCATCTTTATCCATAGTGCAAGTTACTTTTTCAAAGAATATCAATTAAATTGGTTAAGTATGATTTCCCTTTCACAAAGTTGTCTTGATTCTTCCTAATTTCCTTGTGTTTCTCCAGGTGCCCAGTGATACATCCTTAATGATTCATTCTACCATCTTCCCGATGACAGACTCCAAGCTAAGTGATCTAGTTTCCAGTTTTCTGCCTCCCTCCCTCCGTTCTTTCCTTCCTTCTTGAATTTATCTACAATACTTTAAAATGTCTGCTTTATGCTTACAGTTCTAACTTCCAGCAAATGCTTCCATTGTTCGGAGTACACATCCAGTCTTAATTAATCAAGTTCAAAGAGCATTAGAGTCATAGAGTCATAGAGATGTACACCACGGAAACAGACCCTTCAGTCCAACCTGTCCATGCCTTAAATGTTGCAATTGTACCAGCCTCCACCACTTCCTCTGGCAGCTCATTCCATACATGTAACACCCTCTGCGTGAAAAAGTTGCCCCTTAGGTCTCTTTTATATCTTTCCCCTCTCATCCTAAACCTATGCCCTCTAGTTCTGGACTCCCCCACCCCAGGGAAAATACTTTGCCCATTTATTCTATCCATGCTCCTCATGATTTTATAAACCTCTATAAGGTCACTCCCTCAGCCCCCGATGCTCCAGGGAAAACAGCCCTCGCCTATTCAACTTCTCCCTATAGCTCAAAAACTCCAACCCTGGCAACATCTTTGTAAATCTTTTCTGAACCCTTTCAAGTTAGTAAGAGACAGACTCACCTAATCTAACACAGATCTATTGAACACTACATAAAACACCATTCACTGCCTTTCATTGCATAGCTGTTTCCTGCCCAAAGGATTTTATGGATCATAGTTCACTGGGTTGAACTCTTGGGAAAAGACTGTAGGTTCAGGTTTAGGTCTAGATTCAAGAAATTTGTAGACTTATATTCCAATGCAGTACTGAACGTGGAACCGCACTGTCAGAGGGACTGTATTTTGGATGAGCTGTCAAACCAAATCTCTGTCTATCCGCTTAGGTAGATGTAAAGGATCGCCGAGCAGTACATGAACAGCAAAGGGGTTCTTCCCTGTATGTTCAATGAATGCTTAATCCTCAACCAACAATACTAATATCAGAATACCTGTTCAGTGATCACCTTAGTATCTATGGGAGATGATTGTGCAAATTAGCTCTTTTACCTTAGAGCTGTGACCTCTAATCAATTTCAAAAAATGATGGAAAGTGGAATGCAAAAAATATTCCAATAAGGAAAATTAGTTCAACTTTTCAACATTAGACACACATCCAGGCATAGTTACATCAATACTGCCTTCTCTTCTCGTTTTGTAATATCATACTTCTGCCTCAATTAGATGATTGCTGAAATGCTGAAGATTTTAAGTTATATATCATCTTACATAAACTCCGGATGTTCTAAAGTATTTTTGAAGTGTCGTCACTACTGTAATGTAGGAAATGCAGCAGCCAACAAGCATGCAACAAACTTCCTCAGATAGCAATGTGAAAATGACAGGGCCATCTGCTGTCGACTGAGCAAAAGGTATTGGCCATGACACTAATGTGAACACCCCTGCTCTGCTTTAGATTAGAAACTCAGGATTATACAGTAAACCAAAATATTAGAGATACCAGAAATCTGAAATAGAAACAGCAGAAATGCTCAGCATCTGTAGAGAGATCCTTCATGGGATCTTTTCCATCTATCTAACAGGGTAGACATTAGACAGGCCTTGATTTAACATCTCCAGAAAGACAACATCTCTGGCAGTGCAGCAGTCTCTCAGTACTGCATTGAGGCTGTCAGCCTATATTCATTGTGTTGAAGTTGGCACAAGGGGATTGGAACCCAGAAAGTTCTGTTTTGGAGACAAGAGCACTACCCATGGAGTCACAGCTGACAGTTCTAATTTTGGAATGGAAATTGTCTGAATCCTTACTGTCTTTGGTACAAACATGCACCTCCCACATCAGTGAATAAGGAAAATACATGGGAATATCGACACCACAAATTGTATTCCAAAACACACTATCCTATCTTGGAATTGTATCACTGTTCCTTCAGTTTTTCTGCGTCAAAATCTTAGAACTCCCTCAATGTGGGGTTACCTTTGCCACAGTGACAAAGGCAGCTCACGTTCTCCAGGGCAATTAGGGATAAATTGTAAATGCGAAACTTACATATAGAGATTTATTTTTAATCAATTTTACTTCCATCTGTTCCCAGTTTTGATTTTCAAAGTCTGAAGCTCACAGGAGCAGGCCAAATGAAACTAGCAAAACCATCAGAAAAATAGAATGAAATTAATGTTCATGGTCAAAGGGTAAAAGCATGGTAAAAGCTGCTGGAGAAATTGACTCCTCATGAAAAGAACAAGAAGGTGTGGGCACTGAAAATGCCCTCAACGGAAAGGTACTGGGTGAAAGTATTAATAAGGCACTGTATCACAATGTTGATCAAGACAAGCTGAGCTTCACAGCAAATGATAGAAAGCATTGTTCACCTTACTCATTGTCATGCGAGCTCAAGCTTATTTTTCCAATCGGTTTTCCCTGCACAATTACTGCTGTGTTGTGCAGGGATCCAGCAATAGTGAGTTGACAAAGGCATCTTCACATGACAACTAGAATACAGATTTTGAAGAGTTTGAAATCAAATTTATTGGTCAGTCCATTGAGCCCAGGAGTTGTGATGTCATGTTACAGCTGTACAGGACATTGGTTTGACCACTTTTGGAATGCTGCGTTCAGTTCTGGTCTCCCTGCCATAGGAAAAATGTTGTTAAACTTGAATGGATGCAGAAAAGATTTATAAGGATGTTGCCAGAGTTGGAGGATTTCAGCGACAGGGAGAGGCTGAATAGATTATTTTCCCTAAAGCTTTGGAGGCTGAGGGGTGACCTTATAGAGATTTATAAAATCATGAGGAGCATGGATAGGGTGAATAGCCAAAGTCTTTTTCCCAGGGTAGGGGAGTCAAAAACTAAGAGGCATAGATTTAAGATGAGAGGGAAAAGATTTAAAAGGGACCTAAGGGCAACTTTTTCATGCAGAGGGTGGTGCGTGTACGGAATGAGCTGCCAGAGAAAGTAGTGGAGGCTGGTACAATTGCAACTTTAATAGGCATCTGGATGGGTATATGAATAGGAAGGATTTAGAGGAATATGGCCAAGTGCTGGCCGGTGGGACTAGATTAATTTTGAATATCTGGTCAGCATGGAGGAGTTGGACTGAAAGGTCTGTTTCCATGCTGTATATTTTTCTGATTGTATGTTGTGTGATGGTCCACTGTTCCAAAGCAGGTTTCACCCAACGACAGAAGTGCTTATAAGTGGCAGTGAGCAATATTTTAGTCCAGACAAAATGATTAGTTAGAGATTAAGTGATTAAAATTTGTTTTTAATGACAGGAAGTTACTATGGTTTCCGAACAGATCATGGTCTCAACCCATTTTTCTTTAATAGGTATTGCCAAAAAACCACACATGTTCTTAAAGCAATTCCAGTAACTTTTCTATATATGAGTCAATGCACATTCAGGCAGCAGATTGCATATTACAATGTGTCTGGTCACAGGGAATACTGGGTTTGGAATTTCCAGACAGGCTTACCCGAGTCACACACCATCACTGCTATCAGAATCTGAAACAGGGTCCAAAGTAAATAAAGAAATCGCAACAAGAGGAAGTCTTCAACTGTACAGTATTCTTAATGTGTGGACAGACTGTGGAATAATGACTTTTGTGACGGGTTAATGCAGGATAATTTTATTTTAATGCCCCAGATGGAATCCCATGGGATTGGGTTGGGATTTGGTTTTACATACCAGACAGCATCAACTTTAACACACAGTAAAATTGACCGGAGGATACAGACACTATTGCTCTGGATTGCCACTTTTAGAAAAAAATGACTGATAATGTATATAGGTAGAATTATATCATACCTCACAGCATATAAATGGATGTTTTAGCTCATCTATGCAAGTATCCTCACATCCCATCCATCTCACCTGCTAACATATCCTCAGTTCCTACTCACGTTTATGTTCACCATCCTCTTAAATTACTCAATTATATTCATCTCAATGATGCTTTGTAAATGGCTTCTCACAGCACTCCTTTTTATTGCATTCCTTTTTTGATTTATTGACTATCTTATATCTTTATGGCCTCTAATTTTGGTCCACCAAAAATGGGCTGATCCTCTCTATAGTTACCCTGTAACATGCCTTCATAATTTCAAATTGCTCTTGGCTTCTTTTTTCTGGGGAAGTTCAGCCCTTTCAAGTAGTTGTACAATCTCATCTCAGTCGAAATGAGGGCAAAATGTAGACTTCCAAAAACCACTTGAAACATTTCTCACAAGGCATTATTATGAAAAATAATTGCCTGTGTGATAAATGAGGGAACGTAGCAGTGTAGGTAGAGGTTTACCAATATTTAAGAAATGCTCAGAATGCAAAAGTAGCTAAGGTGGTAGAGTTCTGATTGAGAGACAGTTCCACTACAGTTGGACTCAGGTGAATGAATTGACAGAAAATTGTCCTTTCAGATGGAAATGGTCCGAGGTTCGAAGGTGGTCTCTCACAATCTTTGGTCAAGTTCTGCAGTGCATCTTGTAGATGGTACACACTGCTGTTAACTGAGCATTAGTGGTTGAGTGGGTGAATGTTTGTGGATGTTGTACCAATCAAACAGGTTGCTTTATCCTAGATGGTGTCAAACCTTTTGAATGTTGTTTGAACTGCACTGATCCAAGTGGGAGTATTCATCACACTCCTGCCTTTTCCCCTTGTAAATAATGGACAGACTTGGGAAATCAGGAGGGGAGTTACTCGCTGCAGTATTCTGAGCCTCTGACCTGCTCTTGTAGCCACTGTATTTATATGGTTAGTTCAATTCAGTTTCTGGTGAATGGTGATTACAGGATGTTGATAGTAGGGGTGAAAATGCAGCATTGTTCCTAATCTGAAACAAAAACCAGAAATTATTGGAGAATTTCAGCCTATGATATTAAGGCAGCATTCAACTGAGTGTGGCATCAAGGATCCCTAGCAAAACTGGAATCAATTGATATTGGGGCAAACTCTCCACTGGTTGGAACTCACAGGAAGATGATTGAGGTGGTTGGAGGTCAGTCATCTCAGCTCCAGGATATCTCTGCAGAGGTTCCTCAGGGAAGTGTCCTAGGCCTAACCATCTTCAGTTGCTTCGTCAGTGACCTTCCCTCCATCATGAGGTCAGAAGTGAGGATTTTTGCTGATGATTACACAATGCTCAGCACCATTCATGATTCTTCACTTACTGAAGCAGTCCATGTTCAAATACAATAAGATGGACAATATCGAGGCTTGGTCTGACAAGTGATGCGTAACATTTGCATCACTCAAATGCCAGGCAGTGACCATCTTCAATAAGAGATTATCTAACCATTGGCATTCAATGGTGTTACCATCACTGAATTCCCCCACAATCAATATCCTGCGGGGTTTTTATTGATCTGAAACTCAAGTGGACTTGTGCAGAAACACATTGGGTACAAGGGCAGGTCAAAGTCTAGGAATACTGCGGCAAGTAACTCACCCCCTGACTCCCCAAAGGCTGTCCACCATCTACAAAGCACAAGCCAGGAGAGTGATGGAATAGTCTCAACTTGCCAGGATGGTCAGCTCAAAGTTTGGTTTACTTTGACAGTGAAACCTACCAAGAGGCCAGAATTGGAGAACCACAGAGTTCTCAAAGGGTTGTAAAGCTACAGATTGTAAAGAAATAGTGAGTGAGATCAAGGTGAGATTTGAAAACAAAGATCAGAATTTTGAAATTGAGACAATGCCAGACCGTGAGGAGTTATCAGGGTGATGGAGAAAGAGACTTGGTATATGGTAGGACACAGGCAGCAGAATTTTGAATGTGTAGCAATTTATGGGTAAAAGAAATCAATAATCATAGACTCTTAGAATCCCTACAGTTTGGAAACAGGTCATTCAGCCCATTGAGTCCATACTGACCTTCCAAAGAGCACCCCACCAAGATCTGTCCCTCTACGCAGTCACCCTGCGTTCCCCATGGCTAATTCACCTAGCCTGCACATCCCTGGACATTACGGGGCAATTTCAACTGGAAAATCCACCTCATCTGCACATTTTTGGACCTGTTGGAGAAAACTGGAGCACTCGGAGGAAAACTACACAGACACGGGGAGAATGTGCAAATACCACACAAACAGTCTCCCAAAGTTGGAATTGAAGTCGGGTCTCTGGCACTGTGAAGTAGTCGTGCTAACCACTGAGCCAAGGGATTGCAAAAATGAGCACAAAAATGGACAGTGGAATATTACTGAGGAAGCTAAATGACAATCACTACTGGGCGATTTGTTTGGGGGAGATAAATAAAGTCAATTCTGTTACTTTGCAGGTAAGGATTCTAGAAAAGTTGGGACACTTTCTCTGGTCAATAGGATAGTTTAAAAAATGCAAAAACGCTGGGAACAGCTGCATCATTCTATTTTGTTTTCTTTCAGTCATGGCAATCATTTCCATTGCGACATTAAAATATTGGCATCACTTGGAAAAGCTGTGAGCAACATTGAATTCCATCATTTTGATTTCAATTAAAGTTAGATAACAAAGAGTCTAACTGGACGGATTCAGGCCATCAATCTCTGGGACCAAGAACCTGAAACTAACAAAGGAAAGTGGAGCATAAGAATGCGAATAGGGCAATTGAGATGAAATGTCAAGGTTAAACATTGTTCCTAAGTATTGGCAAAGTTCAATAATTGGAAACATATGATTATCACTCATAGATCCAATTGGGAATTCAGGAGACATATCTTTACCTAGAAAGTGGCAAGAATGTGGAACTTGCTAGCACAGAATAAGGTTGATATGAACAGTATAGATACGTTGAAGAGGAACCTGGTTAAAACTGTGAGGGATAAAGGAATAGAAGGATAAACTGAGAGTATGAGATGAATTTTGGAGGGAACAGGTTTATGTGGAGCATAAGCTTATTGGTGCCCAGTTATAGCAGTATCGCAAACACACAAATTAAGAGCAGATGTCAGCCATTTTACCCTTCAAGCCTGCTTTACCATTCAACAAGATCATGGTTGATCTCCTTGTATTCTGACTTCCACATTCCCAAACCATCCCGATAACCTTTGGTTCATTTGTCTCGCAAAAATCTATATATCTGTACAATAAAAACATTCGAAGATTGTGGAATTCAGTGGAAGCCCACAGACCAAGAAAAGGTTAATTTGGAATAAATCAGATCAGGGAAAATCCAATGGGACTGGATTAGATCAGGAAAGAGCTCTTACCAAACACTTACAAGGCAAGAATAGTGGTTTTGTATCGCTAAAAGAGGAACTGATTATATAGGGAACATGTGACATTTCAAATGGTTGAATCAGAGATGGGCACCACAGGGTATGGAATGCTTTGTTTCCCCTACAAACTCTATTTTTATTTAACCCCTGCCCTCCCATTCACTCAGGCTTTACCCTTAAGGAACGGGGCATTGCTTGTTACTGGCCCCTTGGGTCTTTTTTTCTTCCTGGTGGGGGTATACGAATGAAGTTTTCTGCGCTTGATATTTCTTCATGGTGTCCTACACCTACACACACACGACATGGGTGCTGGGGAGAAATAAGCACTAATGCTGTTTGGCAGTAGTGTGGGGAGGGATAAAATAAATAAATAAAATGGTTGAAGCACTTAAGTGAACAACAGGGGGTAACCACAGAGATCAGTTTCAAGTGCCCTTGCATAAAAATGGACATTGCTATAGAAATTAACATTGATATAGACAGAACAAATACAGTTACACCCAAGCCACAGAAACCACAGGGTTTATGAATATGAGCTGTGATCGGACAGGGAGAACTGCCTTACACCAGCTATGAAGCTGTCACGTATTTGCAGTTGTCTTATACCATCCATGTAACTGTCACACTTCTGCAATAAAGATTTAAAGAAGACATTGTGGATTTCCCATGAGTGGTTATTCTTATTATCAGGGTTAATCAGGGCCTGCATCCACTGCTTCTGAGAAAGTGTTCTGAACTCATACAATCCAGAGAAGATTTCTTTTTCTCACCTCTGTGATCCCTATTTTTTTTCATATAGGTCACCTCTCACTCTTCTTAGCTCCAGTGGTAACGAGAGCGATTGGAATGAGGTCAGCCAGGTGGATCTCATAGACTATGAGTTTCCTGATTGGGGCGGTTACCCTGGTTTAATCAGGGAGTCCTGGCTGACAGATAAAAGCAAGAGTCTCAGGGGTTTTGCTCGCTATGTGCTAGCTGGGTCAATGTCTTGTACTGTGTACATATAAATAATAGGTGACTTGGCGATGGGCTACTCGCCTTCATGGAGTTATTCCAGTGGCATTAAGAGAAAAACATGCCCCAGAAGAGATTTCCTTGCAATAGTTGTCTTTGAGTTCGGGTAAGCAACTGTTTGGGAAGCTTGACTTGTTTGATCCTGATCGCCAAAGACTGGGCCCGGTATGTGGGAAGAATATGTTATTTTTGCAGGTCAAATGACAATGGGACGGGTGGACAGGAATAAGTAATTCTCCTGACAGCTTGTGGACCTGCAGCTTTTTTGGTTATTAGGAGCACAACGTTTTCTGAAGTACTAGATACTAAAACCTTTCAAGAGTTTGATGGTTTTATCCAAGGAATATTACAACCCCAAACCTCCTCTAATTCTGAGATGGTATCAGTTTTACTCAGCAGCTTGAGAATTAGGGGAAATCGAGTCAGGATTTTTGACGCGGTTAAGACTGGCAGAGGCATTTAAGTTTGAGTCAACCTTAAGTGAGATGCTGAGAGACTGTTTGTTTGGTATGTGGGTTTAATGATGTAACCATGCAAAACTACCTACTAGCTAAAACCCAACTGGACGTCAAATAGGCACTACAACTGGCTTTATCATGAGGAAATGCGGCAAGTGGAGCATAAGAGTTACAGGCAAAAGTGAGGACTGCAGATGCTGGAAATCAGAGTCTAGATTAGAGTGGTGCTGGAAAAGTGGACTTCACCAGTTTCCTTATTTCCCCCCACCCCCACCTTAGCCCAGTTCCAACCTTCCAGCTCAGCACCATCCTCATGACCTGTCCTACCCGCCGATCTTCCTTCCCACGATCCGCTCCACCCTCCTCCCTGACCTATCCCCACCCCCATCCACATATTGTACTCTTTGCTACCTTCTCCCCAGCCCCACTCCTCTCCCATTTATCTCTCCATCCTGGAGGCTCCCTGCCTTCAGTCCTATTGAAGGGCTTTTGCCCGAAACGTCAATTTTCCTGCTCCTCGGATGCTGCCTGACCTGCTGTGCTTTTCCAGCACCACTCTAATCTAGACATATGAGTTACAGGTTATGCCAATGGATGTGGACACCCTCGCCAGGGTGACTGAGCTTGGGGGACAGCAATTAAGTGAAGGCAATTGTATAACCTTACTCAGGATATATCCTGAACAGATGGACTCTAGGTCAGCCCACAGCAAAACCTGAAAACAAAGCCAAGCCTCGGCCAAATCGTTAATGGTTTCTTCAGGATCTGGGTCGGCAGGTCATTGTAATTGCTGCCAGTATGCAGACATGAGACAGCGACACAGTTCCTCCAAGCCTGCATTGAATAAGAGAACCCATAGACTAATATCCAGGAGAGCGCACACCCTGGAAAGTTCCCTTGCAAAGTTGGTTTGGAAAAGTTAAATGCTTAGCAACATCCAAATCAGAACCAATCAAAATAAACATCTTTTTAAATGGTCACCTGGTTCTGATGGAGTCGATATTGGCACAGATGTATGCATGATTGTGGAACCAGTCTTTACCAAACTTCGCTCTGGACCTCAACCATAAAGTTTCTGTAAGACCTTGGCCAAGCTAAGAACCTATACCGGGGAACCCTTACAGATTAAGGGGATAACTTCTATTCTGGTCTCCTTTGAGAAACAGCTGGTTCAGTTATCACTGTAGTAAAGGCTCAGGCCCAAGCCTGATGGGGTGAATTTAATTGAGAAAGATTCAAAATAATTAACTCAACATTTTTCGATTAGAAAATGGCTGCCTGAGTGACGTCTTAATTGAATACCCAGAAGATTTTCAGGAAGATCTAGGGACTATCGAAGGAGCCAAGGTCACCTTACATGTTGACCAGGCAGAAAATCCATGTTTCTGCAAGACCCACCCAGTGCCTTTTGCTTTATGGACAACACTAAAGGCAGAAATCAGGAGACTGGAAAGCAAAGCAATCATCAAACCAGTCCAGTTTGTGGAATGGGCAGCACCAGTCATGCTGATTGTGAAGCCTGATGGGTTGGCTCACTTCTTTGGGGATTTCAAACAAAGGGCAAATCACTTTTCTCAACTGTATAAGTACCCAATCCCTTGCAAAGAGGCCTAATACACAAAACTGGTTGGTGAGATGACCTTCACAAAACTGGACATGAGCTATGCGAACCTACATTTGCGGCCAGATGAGGATTCCCAGAATCATGCTACAATTAATACCCATAAGGGTTTGTACCAGTAAATGAGACTGCTTTTTGGAGCATCATCAACTTGTGCCATTTTCCAGCAGACAATGGAGAATATTTTATAAGGCCTACCCCAGGTATCTGGATGAAGTGCTAACAACCGGGAAGACCAATAAAGAACATTTAGAGATTTTGGATTTTGAATATACAGGGGAACCTCGATTATCCGAATGTGATGGGCAGACACTATTTCATTCGGATAATTGATTATTCAGTTAATCGATTCAATGCCTTTCCTCTGGGGCACGGAGTTTTTAAAGTCTGCTCCTGGTTCAGGAGACTAGCAGCAGCACACAGCGTGCAAGGCCCCGCCCCCCCCATGCCCGTCCAACACTGCCCTCCAACCCCGTCC
>NC_057713.1:97659714-97677006 GCF_004010195.1 Chiloscyllium plagiosum
CCATCCAACACCGCCCCCCTGCCCTGTCCAGCACCACTCCCTGCCAGTCACCCGCACCCTCTCCAGGCCAGCTGGACTGTACACCAACAACAAGACTGCTGCAGCTGCATTTGTGGGGTAAGTCTCCAAATAGCGCTCACGCGCGCGCGCGCACACACACAAACATTTTACTGCAACTTTTTGACAGGTTCCACTTTGCCTTGTACAGGACAATGTTGGAGAGATTATGTGGGGAAGGAGGGTTTAAAACTCCAGGGAAAGTGTGGGGAGAGAGAGAGAGGGCGGGCAGACAGTCATTTGGAGATGGTGCCTGTTTAATCACTGTAAGCAAAAGACACGATCACTGTTGGAAACAGTCTTTAATGTAATGTTTCCATCGGGACCTCGAGATCTCCTTCGGATAATCCGATTTTCAGATAATTGCTATTCGGATAATCGAGGTTCCTCTGTAGTGCTTAAATGTTTCTCCAAAGAGGGAGTACATCTTAGGAGGGAATAATGTGTGTTCCAAGTACTCCAAGCAATCCACGTGGGCTATGGAGTCGACACGACTGGGTTACACTCATTAGAAGATAAAGTGAGTGCCTCGGCTCCCACATCTGTACTGTAGCCTGGTCTTTCCTGGGATTGGTGAATTATTACAGAAGATTCATATGCAACCTGGTACCCTTACAGCTGCTATTGAAAAAGGGTCAGCGTTGGAAATGGTCTCATAGCCAAGATGTAGCCATTAGGGAAGTGAAGAAGCAGGTAGGGTGTTGGCACACTACAATCTCAAACACAAAGTAGTGCTGACATGCTTTGCCTCCCTGTATGGTATTGGGCAGTGCTGGCTCACCAGTGGCCCAGCGGAGAGGAACTTAATAGTATATACTTCCCAGACTTTGGCTGAGACCAATAGAAAATGAAGGTTTGGCGGTCGTCTTTGGTGTGAGAAAGTTCTACCAATATCTTTACAGGTGAAAATTTGTAATAGTCATGGAGCACAAACCCCTGCCAGGTCTCCTTAAATAGGACAGGCACAGCTTCAGGTTGAATTCAGCGATGCGCTCTTATTCTGAGTGCATACAATTACCAACAGGGAGGCCAAGTGGCAAGTGCAGATGCCTTGAGCTGCTTCCTATTGGCAGATACACCACTGATGGTGCCACCACTGGAGAAAGCCCATTCTGATTTTAAACTTTCTGGAAATCCTTCTGGTCACCGCTGACAATATCCGACTGTGAACACAAAAAGATCCCGTCCTTGCAACACTGAAACAGCTGCTAGTAATGGGGGAAATAAAAGGGCCTTCACAACCAGAACTGAAACCCTTTCTGGACACGGCCAGACCAGATCACTGGAGATGACGGCATATTATTATGGGCAGCAAGAGTGATTGTACCGAGTAAAGGTCACTGTCAGATACTGGCTGAACCCCTCAACAGTCATCCAGAGGTTTCCAAATGCCATTAAGAAATTCTGTTTGCTGGCCAACATAGCTGCACTGGTGGGGCAGTGCCCAGAGTGCCAACAAAGTCAAAAATTACTGCCAGCAGCCTGCCCACATTTGTGGGCCAGGTAAACCCTGGACTCGGTTACATGTTGACTATGCCCATTCTTTCATGGGCTCAATGAAGTTCGTCATTATGGATGCCCATTCAAAGTGGTTGGATGTTCATAGAGTTCATTTATCAAACACGGGGTCAATGACTGAAAAGCTGTGAGCCTCTTTTGCAATACACAGGCTCCTGGCAGTGTTAGTCAAAGACAATGGGCCATCATTCATCAGCAGGGAATTCAGGTATTTCCTAAAGTTGAATGGAATTCAGCATGTAAGGGCAGCTCCATACCATCCATTTTCACATGGTCTGGCAGAAAGAGCAGTCCAAACTTTGAAGGCAGGCTTAAAGAAACAGCCTACAGCTGCACTTGATAGCAAACTGTCCCGGTTCCTGTTTGATTATAGGACCACCCCTCACGCAAACACAGGGACAGCTCCACCAGAGTTGCTAATGGGGAGAAGACTCTGCACCAGGTTAAATCTGATCTTCCGGGACTGGTGGAGGGTGAAACGGCATCAGGATCGCCTTTGTTGGACACAAAACCCCTCCAAGTGAGAGAGACAGCTTATTTCTGGGGGCAAAGTTTGGTGTTGCAACCACAGCAATGACCCTGCATGGGTTAGAGGCATGGTCGACGTGAGGTCTGGTCCCCGTGACATACAACATTCGGGTAGATGCGAGAGTCCTAAACAACACATGGACCACATGAAAGCTGCAACTTTGCAAAGAGGGCAGGAGTAAAACATACCCGACCCCTCAGAACATCCAGCAAGGCTGTCAGAAGCTATATGTTCTCCCCCTCCGCCTAGCATCAAAGAAACCTCTGAGGATGAGATGGACACAGCAGCTGTCGCAGCCTTGACACCGTTACTGCCTGAAGAACAAGTTGAATTTCTTCAAAGATGCTCCATGCGTGTCGGGGTAGGCTACAATCCAATACACACCACCCCATATCCAAGGCAGATTTAGAGGAACTGGACTTGGTGCGAAAATGCTCCAGGAGAAGCAACAGGAAAAAGAATGGGCCTACATCCCAGGGTTTGAGGAGGGATGTAGTCATTGGAACAAGGTCAGCCAGGTGGACCTCATAGAGTATGAGTTGCCTGATTCTGGCTGTTAACCCTGGCTGGCAGATATACACAGGAGTCTCAAGGCTTTTTCTCACTCTAGGGGGTGGCTCTGAGCTTGCTGGGTCAATGTCTTGTAATGTGCACATGTAAATAAAAGGTGACTTGGTGAAGGAATACCGACCTTTACAGAATTATTTCATGACATGCCTGGTATGTCCAGCCTTTCCTCAAACAATAACCTGTTCATTCCTGGTATCAAAACAATAAACCATCTTGAACTGTCTCCAACATGTTTACATAGGACCTTAAATAAGAAGACCAGACTGCAGATAGTATTTGAGATGTCGTCTCATCAAAGTCCTGTATCATAGAAGCATAAAATCTTCATCTTCACATTGAATTCTTCTCATAATAAAGGATAGCATTTCATTAGCCTTAATTACTTGCTATACTTGAGCATAATATTTTGTATCCCATGAACTAGAACACCTAGCTTCCCCTGCAATTCAGAGTTCTGCAGTTGTTGTTCATTTAAATAATACCTTGTTCTTTTAATTCTTCTAAGCAAAGTGAACAAGTTTACATTTTCCCAAATTATACTTCATCTGCTAGATTTTTGCTCATTCACTCAAACTACTTATAGCTGTCTCTCACTGCCTAATGTGTTGTTCATAACATACTTTCCTACCCATCTTTGCGTTCATCTGCAAATTTATCTACCATGTCATAGATTCATAGAGTCATGGAGTCATACAGCACAGAAACAAACCCTTTGGTCCAACCCGTCTGTGTTGACCAGATATCCCAATCTGACCTATCCCCATTGCCAGCATTTGGCCCATTTCTTTCTACTTTGTTCTTAAGTTTTCATACCCAGGTATTTGTACCTAAGATGGTGCGTTTGAAAACTTTTCACTGTACTCCTGTATTTTTGTACTTGAGTACAAGTCACAATAAAGTCTAAATCTAAACCTACTCTAAGTGCCCAGTTATAACCAATTTAATAATAATTCCAACACCTTTCCCAAGACAGACTGCAAGCTAACTGGACTACTGTTTGCTGTTTTCTTCCTCTTTCTCTGAGGGGAAAGATATAAAAGAGACCTAAGGGGCAACTTTTTCACAGAGAGGGTGGTACGTGTATGGAATGAACTGCCAGAGGTAGTGGTAGAGGCGAGTACAATTGCAACATTTAAGAGGCATCTGGATGGGTATATGAATAGGAAGGGTTTGGAGGGATATGGGCTGGGTGCTGGCAGGTGGGACCAGATTGGGTTGGGATATCTGGTCGGCATGGATGGGTTGGACCAAAGGGTCTGTTTCCATGCTGTACATCTCTATGACTCTCTGACTCTACTTTTCAGTCAGGAGAAAACTTTCCAAAATCTAGGGTTGAAATCTTAAATGGTAAAGGCTGTGGTGAGATTTGAGGCAGAATCAGACAACAAGTCCTGTAAGACTGGGCGCGATGTTGAGTACATTTCAGTCCAGCATTTATGCTCTCAAGAAGTGGTGAGTTGCGTTGATTGCTAGGCAGTGGCGATTGGGTGAGTTTATTGCTTGCTTTGTACCATGTTCATGGCCCAACGCACCTCATTAATATTCAGGATCCTATCTTATCTAATGTGTTGAACAAGCTAAATATCAAGAAGTCTCAAGATGGAAACCAGAGCAGGTACCTGGTGACTTCAGCATGCTGCTTGCCCCAAAGGGCCTCTGAGTTGGACACTGGGTACCAACATCTCACAGCGTATTTCATGGGCACGAGTCACATGCAGCCCGTGTCACTGAGATTGGCATCCAGTAATCGCAAACCTCCAAGAATACTCGTGACATGTTTCCAATTCATTTACAGATGCTTTATATGTCAATACTGCATCTTGGACTGCACCAACAACTATCATCACAATACTCCAGTAATTTTCCCCTAGCTCATGGACTGGACCAGAGACAAAAAAATCTGCAGATGTTGGAATTCAAGATAGACAAGCAGAAGGCTAGAAGAATACATCAAACCAGGCAGCATCAAGTGGTGGAGAAGTCAACATTTCAGGTACTCACTCACTTACTCTGAGCCTACCTGGATGTTCATAGCCTCCCTGCTTTGCTTTGCCTTGTTGTACCTAGCCCTCTCAGCCAGAGATAGAAACTTCATATTACTTCTGTCTTTCATTATTAAGCACAGACACAAAGGCAAGAGGCTTGTTAGGTCGGTCAAGTTAAGGGAAAGAGCCTTCGCTCAGCTGTTCCCTGCACAATAAGTCAAGGGCAGCATCCGACACCGGTCCAGAGGCTTGATGTAGTTAATCAGCAAAAGGGGTGGGTCAAAGTCAGAATCCTGTCCACACAATAGGCAGCCAACAACCATCCCAACTGTTTGCGCCCTGTTGGGGGCGATTTTCGTTGTGGATTGAGAGAGATGTGGGTATCATGGGAAATGAAAGTGGGTGGCACAGTTGGTGCTGGTGGGGAGGTATTCCGACAGAGTGAGGAAGCAGAGCAGTGGGCATGCGGGGTTCATGGTATTGTAGGTTTGGGTGGGATGTCAGTGAGTGAGGGAAGATGTTGCAAGCAGTTGTGAAAGTGGTACAGCATGAGTTGAATGGAGTTGGGTGTGGTAGCAGGGACAGAATGGATGTGAGATAGCGGATAGAAGATGGTGCCACTCACCCTGTCAGAGTGACACATGTCATTGCCCTATACCTAAAGTCCTGGTGGCTATCTGGTGGTGACCTCGGATCACATTGGCAATGTTCTGGTGTCGTAGTTTTCACTGCTCACTCTAGGGGTAGAGGGAGTCTTACCTTGACATCACTCCATCCAGCAGGTCACTGCCTGCAAGTGGGGTATTATTTTCCTCCTGTCTGGGGCAAGTGTCAGGGATTGTGCAAGACACCATCAGTGCTTATTAGGATGCAGAACGGGCTTTCAAAGTTGATGCACGACACAAGTGATGCCACACCGAGATATCCTGGCAGTGGCAAGTTGTTTCAGAAATGGCGCATAGTATGATGGGATTGGAATCAGACGTTAGGGATGCCATAAGGTCAGGGTAGTTAATGAGGTCAGTTTGGTAAGATAAGGAGAGAAAACTTGGAGAAAGTGAGCATTGCAACTGCTGGAGATCAGATTTGAGGAATATGGTGTTGAAAAGCACAGCAGGTCAGGCAGCAACCGAGGAGCAGGAAAGTCAATGTTTCCAGCATGTCGCCTCCTGCTCCTCAGATGCTGCCTGACCTGCTTTGCTTTTCTAGCACCATTTCGACGGGAGGGAAAACCTGCTCGGTTCTATAAACCCAACTGATCATTCTAAACTTTGCCTAGATCTGTCTGTAAAACGATTCTCCAAATAGAGCTATTATCTTCAACAACAAAATGAATTGACATTTACATAATATCTATAAGGTATTGAAATGTCCCAGGCCACTGTGTTTTCATGAGGTTGAGGAAGAAGCCAGCTGAAACATGAAGGACCTGTTTCATCAGAGCACATGAAGATGAGACCTCATTCTGAACATAAATGATAAGGTCACTTGAATGGATGGGGTCATCACGTTGCAAGGGTGAATCAATGGTGCTTGCCCTTTACCAACTGGCTGATTGTCATAATATAGAACATAACATAGAACAGTACAGGTCCTTTGGCCTTCGATTTTATGGTGGCCTTTTATCCTACTCTAAGATCAGATTAACCGACATACCCTTCATTGAACTAACCTCCATGTACCTATCCAAGAGCGCTTAGATGTCCCTAATGTATCTGACTCTACTACCACTGCTGGCAGTGCATTCTATGCACCCACCCCTCTCTGAGCAAAGAACCTACCTCTGACATCTCCCCTAAACCTTCCTCCAATCACCTTAAAATTATGCCCCCTCATAATAGACACTTCCGCCATGGAAAAATGTCTCTGGCTATCCACTCTATCAATGCCTCTCAACATCTTGTATCCCTCTATCAAGTCACTGCTCATCCTTCTTTACTCAAATGAGAAAAGCTCTAGGTCCCTTGACATTTCTTCATAAGACATGCCCTCCAGTCCAGGCAGCATCCTGGTAAATCTCCTCTGCACCCTCTCCAAAGCTTCCACATCTTTCCTAAAATGAGGTGAGCAGAACTGAACATAACGTTCCAAGTGTGGTCTAACCAGGACTCTATATAGCTGTAGCATAACCTCGTGGCTCTTAAACTCAATCCCCCTGCTAATGAAAGCCAACACACCATATACCTTCTTAACAACCCTATCAACCTACGTGGCAACTTTGAGGGATCTATCAAATTCAACTTTCCAAAGTGAATGACTTCACGCTTTTCCAGGTTGAACTCCACCTGCCACTTATCAGCCCAGCTCTGCATCCTGCCAATGTCTCATTGCAACCTACAACAGCCCTCCACACTATCCACAATCCACCAACCTTCATGTCATCGGCAAACTTACTAACCCACCCTTCCACTTCTTCATCCAAGTCATTTATAAAAATCACAAAGAGCAGAGGTCCCAGAACCAATCCCTGTGGAACACCACTGGTCACCGACTCCAGGCTGAATACTTTCCATCTACCACCAACCTCTGTCTTCTATGGGCCCAGCCAATTCTGTATCCAGACAGAAAGGTTTCCCTGTATCCCATGCTTTCTGAATGAGCCTACCAAGGGGAGCCTTATCAATCGCCTTGCTAAAACCCACCTACACCACATTCACTGTTCTTGCTTTGTCACATCCTCAAAGAATTCAATAGTTTTATGAGGCATGATTTGCCCGTCACAAAGCCATGCTGACTATCTCTAATCAAACTACAGTTTTCCAAGTAATTATAAATTGTAAATCCTGTCTCTCAGACTACTCCAGTCAAGATAGTATGGCAAGATTGTCCCAGAGACTCCAGAACATTAATCTCATAGATTCGGTGTTGTGAAGGAGAGAAATTATGGGGCATTAAATATATAGAGAACGTTCTTTTTTTTAACACTTCCACTTTTTTGAAAGTATTATACAGCTTAAAAGGAGACCCGTTGCCCTGCCAAATTTGTGATCACTCTTTAAAAGGGCAATCTGATTAGTCACACTTTTCCCATTGTATCCCCATACTTTTGCAATGATTTTTTTTCAAACATTGATCAAATTCCCTTTTGGAAGTTACTACTGAAATTGCTTCCACTGTCTGTTCAAGCAATCCATTTCAGATCACAATGGCTCAGATCACCCAGTCGTGAGATAGTTGGAGACCAGGCACACGCCACACTCCAATGGTATTGATTCAATGGATGGTACAGGCCAACAACTTGCTGTGTCAAACAAAAACTTATCTCCCCATTAGTTTTTATTTAAAGATCTTAAATCTCTGCTTACCAATCCTCCTGCCAGTAGACACAATACCGCCTTGTCAACTGTACCAAAACTTCATACTTCGAACATCCCCAGTAAATCTCCCTTTCACATTGCTGCTCTAATGGGAACAATCTCTGCTTTTCCAGTATTTCCACATAACTAAGGCCCTCATTCCAAGTGGCATTCTGATAATCTCCACACCTTCTCCAAGGCCTTGACATGCTTCCTAAAATACTGTTCCGAGAATTAAACTCCTGCAGACACCCAACCAGTGATTTATATTTGCAATTGTTATAAAATTATGAGAGTTGGGAGAAGTTGACAGGATCGGTTGGATTTAGGCTCTCATTTCCTTGCACTTGTGATAAAGTCAGGCTAGTCCTTTCCCTGTGTTGGAAACTTGGAAACCTATTCTCCGTTTCTCAGTCTTATTTTCAAATCCATCCATCGCCTCATTCCTCCCTATTGCTGTAAACTCATCCAGCAGCATAGCTGTCTTCAACTGCCAGGGGTAAACCTGTGGAATTCTCTCTCGAAATCTCTTCAGTTTTCTCTCTTCCTTTAAGAAAGTGTCACTTTGACTAAACATTTGGACATCTGCGCTTTGGCTATATGGGGCGTGGTGGTCATGTTCTGTTTGGTAACACATCTGTGAAGCATCTTGAGGAATACTTTGCTCCACTAAAGGTGCTATATAAATGGAAGTTGGTGTCGCTGTTTAGAAGCCAGGAGGTTATATTGCGAACCCTCAAAAAATGCTTCCAACTCAAGCTAGTGACACTATGGCAGAGCCACTCTGAAATAAAGAGGAAGGTCTTGAAGTAAAAGCTTCCTTTCAGAACCGCTAAACCCAATGGAGCATGCAGTTCTTGTTGGGATGGCAACCGATTGCTTCTGGAATTGGTTAGCATTCCCTCATTGAGGTTTCAGATCGGAGTGTCAGCTTAAGGGAGATGTTACAGCCACGAACATAAAGTAATCACTTTTGGTAATGCGCCCAGATTTTCCAATGTGTTCCGTTATTGAACACATCGTCCTACACAGAGTGTTGCTCCTGCAGTGTGCTTATTTTCAACATGAGGCCATCTAGTGTTCACCTAACAATATATGAGTTTCCTATTTCTGGATTATCCCTTTTTCAGAGGTAAAAGAATAAAATTAACTTGAACAACAATGTTGATTAAAAGCTAAAAAAAAATGAGTTAAGGATGAGTTCAGAACAACATAGTGTGACAAAAAAGCACTTGCTTGGTATTGCATAGGAAAAATGTCAACAACAGCACCACTGCACTCACAACATTCGGTCACATGAATTAGAAACAGGTGGGAGGCCATTCGCTCCTTTGTGCCATGGCAGGGCCTATTGTCCGATTTTCCCACGTATCCTCAATAATTCATCCTCTTGCTTATCAAGAATATATATATCTCTGCTTAAGAATATTCAAGCATTCTGCTTCCACAGCATTTTGAGGTGGACTCTGAGAAAAAGAGTCCTCCTCATGCCTCTCTTAAATGGTTGACCCGTTATTTTTAAACTGTGACCACTAGTTTAAGATTCTTCCATAAGAGGAAACATCCTCTCCACATCTGCTTTGTCAAGACCTCTCAGGATCTCATATGTTTCAATCAAGTAACGACTTATTTTTGTCAACTCCTGTAGATACAAGCTTAGAATGTTCATAAGTCAATCCACCCATTCCAGTTGGCAATCTTGTAAACCTGGTCTGAACTGCTTTAAATGCATTGATAACCTTCTTTAAATAAGGAGGGTGACAACGTACACAGTCCTCCAGATGTAGTCTCACCAGTTCCCTGAATGATGTAAGCTTAATCTCCCTAGACTTGTATTCAACTCCCCTCACAATAAATGACTAAACTCATATAGTCATAGATTCATTGAGATGTACAGCGCGGAAACAGACCCTTCAGTCCAATCTGTCCATGCCGATCAGATATCTCAACCCAAATTAGTCCCACTCGCCAGCCCCTGGCCCATATCCCTCCAAACAATTCCTATTCATATACCCATCCAGATGGTTTTAAATGTTGCAATTGTACTATTCTCCACCACTTCCTCTGGCAGCCCATTCCAAAAATGTACCACCCTCTGCGTGAAACAGTTGCCCCTTAAGTCCCTTTTATATCTTCCCCTCTTACCCTAAACCTATGCCCTCTAGTTCTGGACTCCTTCAGCCCAGGGAAAAGACTTTGTCTATTTATCCTATCCATGCCCCAGATGACTTTATAAACCTCTATGAGGTCACCTCTCAGCCTTCGATGATCCAGACAAAACAGCCCCAGCCTATGCAGCCTCTCCCTATAGCTCAAATCCTCCAACCCTGGTAATATCCCTGTAAACCTTTTCTGAACCGTTTCAAGTTTCACACAGTTTTTTACAGGAAGGAGACCAAAATTGCATGCAATATTCCAAAATTGGCCTAACCAACGTCCTGTACAACCTCAGCATGACCTCCCAACTCCTGTACTCAATGCTCTGACCAATAAAGAAAAACATATCAAACACCTTCTTCACTATCCTATCTATCTCTGACTCTACTTTCAAGGAACTATGAACCTGCACTCCAAGGTCTCTTTATTCAACAACACTCCCTAGGAGCTTACCATTAAGTGTGTAAGTCCTGCTAAGATTTGCTTTCCCAAAATGCAGCACCTCGCATTTATCTAAATTAAACTCCATCTGCCACTCCTCAGCCCATTGGCCCATCTGGTCAAGATCCTGTTGTAGTCTGAGGTAACCTTCTTCACTGTCCACTACACCTCCAATTTTGGTGTCATCTACAAACTTACTAACTGTACCTCTTATGCTCGCATCCAAATCATTTATGTAAATGACAAAAAGTAGAGGACCCAGCACCGATCCTTGTGGCACTCCACTGGTCACTGGCCTCCAGTCTGAAAAACAACCCTCCACTACCACCCTCTGTCTTCTACCTTTGAGCCACTTCTGTATCCAAATGGTTAGTTAGCCCTGTATTCCATGAGATCTAACCTTGCTAACCAGACTCCCATGGGGAACCTTGTTGAATATCTTACTGAAGTCCATATAAATCACATCTACCGGTCTGCCGTCAACAATCCTCTTTGTTACTTTTTCAAAAAAACTCAATCAAGTTTGTGAGACATGATTTCCCATGCACAAAGCCATGTTGACTATCCCTAGTCAGTCCTTGCCTTTCCAAATACATGTACATCCTGTCCATCAGGATTCTCAACTTGCCCACCACCAACGTCAGGCTCACCGGTCTATAATTCCCTGGCTTGTCCCTGAAATTATGGTACAACGTTAGCCAACCTCCAGTCATCTGGCACCTCACCTATGACTATTAATGATACAAATATCTCAGCAAGAGGCCCAGCAATCACTTCCCTAGCTTCTCACAGAGTTCTCAGGTACACCTGATCAGGTTTTGGGGATTCATCCACTTTTATGCGTTTCAAGACATCCAGCATTTCCTCCTCATTAATATGGACATTTTTCAAGATGTCACCATCTATTTCCCCACATTCTATATCTTCCACGTCCTTCTCCATAGTAAGCACTGATGCAAAATTCTCATTTAGTATCTCCCCCATCTCCTGCGGCTCCGCACAAAGGCCGACTTGCTGATCTTTGAGGGGTCCTATTCTCTCCCTAGTTATCCTTTTGTCCTTAATGTATTTGTAGAAACCCTTTGGATTCTCCTTAATTCTATTTGCCAAAGCTATCTCATGTCCTCTTTTTGCCCTCCTGATTTCCCTCTTAAGTATACTCCTACTGCCTTTATACTCTTCTAGGGTTTCATTCAATCTCACCTGTCTATACCTGACATATGTTTCCTTCTTTTTCTTAACCAAACTCTCAATGTTTCTAATTATCCAGCATTCCTTATAACTACCAGCTTTTCCTTTCACTTTAACAGGAATATACTTTCGCTAGACTCTCGTTATCTCATTTCTGAAGGCTTCCCATTTTCCAGCTGTCCCTTTTCCTGCGAACATCTGCCTCCAATCAGCTTTTGAAAGTTCTTGCGTAATACCGTCAAAATTAACCTTCCTTGAATTTAGAACTTCAGCTGTTGCATCTGGTCTATCTTTTTCCGTCACTATTTTAAAACTAATAGAGTTACGGTTGCTGGTCCCAAAGTGCTCCCCCACTGACACCTCAGTCACCTGCCCTGCCTTATTTCCCAAGAGTAGGTCACGTTTTGCACCTTCTCTATAGGTACATCCACATACTGAATCAGAAAATTTTCTTGTACACACTTAACAAATTCCTTTCCATTTAAACCCTTAAAACTGGCATTTCCAGTCTATGTTTGGAAAGTTAAAATCCCCTACCATAATCACCCTTCTGTTCCTACAGGTAACTGAGATCTCCTTACAAATTTGCTTCTCAATTTCCCACTGACTATTAGGGCTCTATAATACAATCCCAGTAAGGTGATCATCCCTTTCCTGTTTCTGAGTTTCACTCAAATAACTTTCCTGGATGTATTTCTGGGAATATTCTCCCTTAGCACAGCTTTAATACTATCCCTTATCAAAAGCCTCCCTCCACCTCTCTTGCCTCCCTTTCTATCCTTCCTGTAGCATTTGTATCCTGAAACATTAAGCTGCCAGTCCTGTCCATCTCTGATCCATGTTTCTGTAATTGCTATGATATCCCAGTCCCATGTTCCTAACCGTGCCCTGAGTTCATCTGCCTTCCCTGTTAGGCCTCTTGCGTTGAAGTAAATGCAGTTTAATTTATCAGTCCTACCTTGTTCTCTGCTTTGTCCCGGCTTGCCCTGACTGTTTGAATTGCTTCTTTTCTCAGCAGTACTACCCTCAGATTGGTCTCTATCCTCAGTATCTCCCTTTGTACCAATCCCTCCCCGTCTTACTTCCTGAGCAGCTCGAGCAATCCAACGATCCAAAAATGTGAATCCTTCTCTCATACACCAGCTCCTCAGCCATGCATTCATCTACTCTATCCTCCTATTCCTACCCTCACTATCTCATAGCACCGAGAGGAATCCAGAAATTACTACTCTCGAGGATCTCCTTTTTAATTCCTGCCTAGCTCTCTGTAATCTCTCGAGGATCTCCTTTTTAATTCCTGCCTAGCTCTCTGTAATCTCCCTTCTGAATCTCATCCTTTTCCCTTCCTATGTCATTGGTACCAATGTGTACAATGACCTCCTGCTGGTCCCTCTCCCTTTTGAGAATGTTCTGCACCCTCTCTGAGACATCCTTGATCCTGGAACCAGGGAGGCAACAGACCATTCTAATTTTTTGCTTCTGGTCGCAGAAGCATCTGTCTGTGCCCCTGACTAGAGTTTCCTAACACAATCGATTGCTTGGAATTCAATGCACCCCTCATTACATTAGAGCCAGTCTTGATACCAGAAACTTGGCTGTTCGTGCTACATTCCCCTGTGAATCGATCACCCCTATATTTTCCAAAACAGCATACATGTTTGAAATGGGGATAGCCACAGAGGACTCCTGCACCACCTTCCTACCCCTCCTACCTTTCTTGGAGTTAACCCACCTACCTGACTGCATCGAGCCAGAGAGTCATAGAGATGTACAGCAGGGAACTCGTCCATGCCAACCAGATATCCCAAACCAATCTAGCCCCCCCGCCAGCAGCCGACCCATATCACTCCAAACCTTTCCCACTCATATACCCATCCAGATGCCTTTTAAGTGTTGCAATTGTACCAGTCTCCACCACTTCCTCTGGCAGCTCATTCCATACACGTACCACCCTCTGCATGAAAAAGCTGCCCCTTAGGTCTCGTTTATGTCTTTCCCCTCTCATCCTAAACTGATGCCCACTAGTTCTGGACTCCCCCACCTCAGGGAGAAGACTTTGTCTAATTATCCTATCCATGCCCCTCATAATTTTATAAACCTCCTCAGCCTCCGACGCTCCAGGGAAAACAGCCACAGCCTATTCAACCTCTCGCTATAGTTTAAATCCTCCAACCCTGGCAACATCCTTGTAAATTGTTTCTGAACTCTTTCAAGTTTCACAACATCCTTCCGATAGGAAGGAAACCTGAATTGCACACAATATTCCAACAGTGGCCTATCCAATGTTCTGTACAGTTGCAACATGACCTCCCAACTCCTGTACTCAATACTCTGACCAATAAAGGAAAGCATACTAAATGCCTTTTTAACTATTCTATCTACCTGTGACTATGTACCTGCACTCCAAGGTCTCTTTGTTTAGTAATACTCCCTAGGACTTACCATTAAGTGTATGAGTCCTGTTAAGATTTCCAAAATGCAGCATCTGTGGCTTTTCTCTCTTCCTATAACTGCCATCCATCACACTCCCTTACTGTTGTAAATTCCTCATTGTCTTTAAGTGTTGCTCCAACCGATCCATTCAATCTGACAGGATTCGCAACCAACGATATTTATTGCAGATATAATCCTTAGTAACTGTAAACTCTCCCAAAACTCCAATCTCCGACAAGAAGAGCATACCACTTTACTAAAGGCCATTTTGCCTCTTCCAATCTACAGACCCAGAAAATAGCACCATCTTATTGCTCTACAAAACACTACTCCAGGCTAACTTAATACTTATGGCTTATATTTTTAAAATTTAATCAAGACACAGATCCCAACAGAAACATATAATCAAGAAATAACCCACTCTTCTCACGATTGTAGATTTAGAGCAAGGCTGTACTTAAAACTATTTACTTACCTGTTTCTGTTCTGTGACCTCCCCCAAACAGGTTCCTCTAAGATCAGTTGTGAATTTCGCTGTTTGTTAGGTTTTCCTAGGTACACTCTGATGCCCACTGATACATGAATTCAAACAGCAAAGGCAGTAACTGCGCAGATTCACTGCTGTGTCAGTTAGCAGTGTGAGTTTCTTTCTCTCTCTCCCTTTTACAGACCATGTCTTTTTCTGCATCCCTTTAAAAAGTGTCGTTGTTTTGACTTTTTTTTCAAAGTTCCAAAACAGTTGCAACAGCATATAGAAAGGTAATTTGTGGGCGGCACGGTGGCACAGTGGTTAGCACTGCTGCCTCACAGCGCCAGAGACCCGGGTTCAATTCCCGCCTCAGGCGACTGACTGTGTGGAGTTGGCACGTTCTCCCCGTGTCTCCATGGGTTTCCTCCGGGTGCTCCGGTTTCCTCCCACAGTCCAAAGATGTGCCCGTAGTGTTAGGTAAGGGGTACATGTAGGGTATGGGTGGGTTGCGCTTCGTCGGGGCAGTGTGGACTTGTTGGGCCGAAGGGCCTGTTTTCACACTGTAAGTAATCTAATCTAATCGAATCTAATTGCTGCTCCTGGAATTTGAGGAAATCACCTCCAACACCTCAAAAAAGGAGCAGCCTATTACAGCCAGAAATTTTTTCCGTCCTCCAGCTTTCTCAATTGCTTGCTGCATCTGCGCACTAGCTGTTAGTGATTCAGGGACTAGGACACCCAGATACTTTGCTTCGCAGGGCTCTACAATTTTAAAATACAATGTGGGAAGAGAAGCAAGCCACTCAGCTCCTTGAACCTGTTCTATCATTTATTTAGATCACAACTGAGCTGTATCTTGACTTGGAGGTGCTGGTGATGGACAAGTGTGGATAAAGTTAAAAACCATATAACACCAGGTTATAATCCAACAGGTTTATTTGGAAGCACTAGCTTTCAGAGCACTGCTCCTTCATCAGGTGATTTGGAGATGCCAGTGTTGGACTGGGGTGTACAAAGTTAAAAATCACACAACACCAGGTTATAGTCCAACAGGTTTAATTGGAAGCACTAGATTTCGGGAGTGCTGCTCCTTCATCAGGTGGTTGTGGATTACGTGATTGTCTTATAATCTGTGAAGTCTGTCTGTGTCCCAATGCTATATCAGACTGACAAACCCTCTGATCAGTTTTACAGAGTTTTACATGGGTTCATGCAGTTTTTGAGCAAAATAACATGTAATTTGGCAAAACAAATTCACCCCATAAGCTTATATGTGTGCGCATGTAAAAGTGACAGATTGAGCGTGCATGTGAGTGTGTGCGTGTGGGTGTGAGCACACGTGATATAGTGCGTGTGTGTATATATGTGTGCGTGTGTAAGTTTGGTAAAGTGTGATGGGGTATGTGTGAGAGGATGCATGTGTTGGTGTGAGTGCAGGTGGTGTATGTGTGTGCATATGAGAGAGAGCTTGTGTATGAGGGAGGGTCTGCGTGGGTATGTATGTAAGAATGCGTGTGTGAGAGAGAGTGTATAGTGCAGTGAAGTCACCTGTAGTGTGACATAAACCCAAGGTCCCGGTTGAGGCCATTTCCATGGGTACCAAACTTTGCTATCAGCCTCCGCTCAGCCACTCTGCGTTGTTGCCTGTCCCAAAGTCCGCCTTGGAGGCTGGTCACCCGAAGGTCCGAGGTCGAATGTCCCGGAATGCTGAAGTGTTCCTGACTGGTAATTGCTGTGCATTGTCTAGATTAGAGTGGTGCTGGAAAAGCACAGCAGTTCAGGCAGCACCCGAGGAGCAGTAAAATCGACATTTCGGGCAAAAGGCCTTCATCAGGAATACAGTATTTTACTGCTCCTCGGATGCTGCCTGAACTGCTGTGCTTTTCCAGCACCACTCTAATCTAGACTCTGGTTTCCTGCATCTGCAGTCATTGCTTTTATCTAATTATTGTGCATTGTCCATTCATCCGTTACCGAAGCCTCTGCTCAGTCTCACCAATGTACCATGCCTCAGGGCATCCTTGCCTGCAGCGTATGAGATAGACCACATTGGCCGGGTCATAGAGTCGTAGAGTCATAGAGATGTACAGCACGGAAACAGACCCTTCGGTCCAACTCGCCCATGCCAACCAGATATCCCAACTCAATCTAGTCCCACCTGCCAGCACCCTTCCCATATCCCTTCAAACCCTTCCTATTCATATATCCATCCAAATGCCTTTTAAATGTTGCAATTGTACTTGTCTCCACTACTTCCTCTGGCAGCTCATTCCATACACGTACCACCCTCTGTGTGAAAAAGTTGCCCCGTAAGTCTCTTTTATACCTTGCCCCTCTCAAACTAAACCTATGCTCTCTAGTTCTGGACTCCCCTAGCACAGGGAAAATACTTTGTATATCTATTCTATCCATACCCATCATAATTTTGAAAACTTCAATAAGGTCACCCCCTCAGCCTCAGGATCACTGATCTATAGTTCCCAGGCTTGTCCTTACCACCCTTCATAAACAGTGGCACCACGTTAGCCAATCTCCAGTCTTCCAACACCTCACCTGTGACTATCGATGATACAAATATCTCAGCAAGAGGCCCAGCAATCACTTCCCTCGCTTCCCACAGAGTTCTAGGGTACACCTGATCAGGTC
>NC_057713.1:97677152-97695803 GCF_004010195.1 Chiloscyllium plagiosum
AGTATACTCCTACTTCCTTTATACTCTTATAAGGATTCACTCGATCTATCCTGTCTATACCTGACATATGCTTCCTTCTTTTTCTTAACCAAACCCTCAATTTCTTTAGTCATCCAGCATTCCCTACACCTACCAGCCTTCCATTTCACCCTACAGAAATATACTGTCTCTACATTCTTGTTATCTCATTTCTGAAGGCTTCCCATTTTCCAGCCGTCCCTTTACCTGCGAACATCTGCCCCCAATTAGCTTTTGAAAGTTATTGCCTAATACCATCAAAAATTGGCCTTCCTCCAATTTAGAACTTCAACTTTTAGATCTGGTATTTCCTTTTCCATCACTATTTTAAAACTAATAGAATTATGGTTGCTGGTCTCAAAGTGCTCCACCCGCTGACACCTCAGTCACCTGCCCTGCCTTATTTCCCAAGAGTAGGTCAAGTTTTGCACCTTCTCTAGTAGGTACATCCACATACTGACTCAGAAAATTGTCTTGTACACACTTGACAAATTTCTCTTCATCTAAACCCTTAACACTATGGTAGTCCCAGTCTATGTTTGGAAAGTTAAAATCCCCTACCCTATCCACCCTATTATTCTTACAGATAGGTGAGATCTCCTCAAAAGTTTGTTTCTGACTATTGGGGGGTCTATAATACAATCCCTAACAGGTGATCACCCATTTCCTATTTTTCAGTTCCACCCAAATAACTTCCCTGGATGTATTTCTGGGAATATCCTCCCTTAGCACAGCTGTAATGCTATCCCTTATCAAAAACGCCACACCCCCTCCTCTCTTGCCTCCCTTTCTATCTTTCCTGTAGCATTTTATCCTGGAACATTAAGCTGCCAGTCCTGCCCATCCCTGAGCCATGTCTCTGTAATTGCTATGATATCCCAGTCCCATGATCCTAACCATACCTTGAGTTCATCTGCTTTCCCTGTTAGGCCCCTTGCATTGAAATAAATGCAGTTTAATTTATTAGTCCTACCTTGTCTCTGCCTGCCCTGGCTGTTTGACTCACTTCTGTTCTCAGCTGTACCCGTCTCAGATTGGTCTCTTTCCTCACTATTTCCCACCTCCCCCCCACCTTACTAGTTTAAATCCTCCTGAGCAGCTCTAACAAATTTCCCTGCCAGTATATTAGTCCCCTTCCAATTTAGGTGCAATCCGTCCGTCTTGTACAGGTCTCTTCTACCCCAAAACAGCTTCCAATGATCCAAAAATGTGAATCCTTCACCCATACACCAGCTCCTCAGCCATGCATTCATCTGCTCTATCCTCCTATTCCTGCCGTCACTAGCTCGTAGCACTGGGAGTAATCCAGATATTACTACTCTCGAGGACCTCCTTTTTAAATTTCTGCCTAACTCTCTGTAATCTCCCTTCAGAATCTCAACCTTTTCCCTTCCTATGCCATTGGTTCCAATGTGTACAATGACCTCCTGCTTGTCCCTCACCCCTTGAGAACATTTTGCACCCTCTCTGAGAAATCTTTGATCCTGGCACCAGCGAAGCAACACCATTCTGATTTTTCGCTGCTGGCCACAGAAACGTCTAGAGAATCCCCTAACACAATTGATCTCTTGGAACCTGACAAACCCTTCGTTGCATTAGAGCCAGTCTCAATACCAGAAACTTGGCTGTTCGTGCTACATTCCCTTGTGAATCGATCACCCCTACATTTTCCAAATCAGCATACTTGTTTGAAATGGGGATAGCCACAGAAGACTCCTGCACTACCTGTCTTACCTCTCTTACCCTTCCTGGAGTTAACCCATCTGTGTGACTGTATCTGAGACTTTCCCCTCTTCCTATAACTGCCATCCATCACATACTGTTGCTGTTGCAAATTCCTCATTGCCTCTAACTGTCTCTCCAACCGATCCATTCGATCTGATAGGATTTGCAACCAATAGCATTTATCGCAGATATAATCCACAGTAACCCTTAAACTCTCTTTAAACTCCCACATCTGACAAGAAGTACATATCACTTTCCTCAAGGCCATTTTTTCACATTTACAATCTATACACCCAGAAAATAACACCATACTGTTCCTCTACAAAATACTGCCCAAGGTTAAATTAATAGTTATGGTTTATATTTTAAGTTTAATCAAGGGACATATCTCAAAAAACATATAATCAAGAAAAAACCCACACAATTAAAACAATTCCCTTATCCGTTTCTGTGCTGTGAACTTCACTCAAACAGTTCCTCCAAGATTAGTTGTGAATTTCACTGTTTGTTAATTTTCCCAGACACACTGCAATGTCCAGCGATACATGAATTCAAACAGCAAAGGCAGTAACTGTGCAGGTACACTGTGGTGTCAGTTTCTTTCTCTCTCTTTCTCTCTCCTGCACTGTCCTCACCATGTGCTTCCTTTGTCTGTTCATCTCCCTTTTAAACTGCTGTTGTTTTAACTTTTTTTTCCCAAAGTTCCAAAACAATGCAACAGCATATAAAACAGTAATTGCTGCTCCTGGAATTCGAGGAGATCACCTCCAACACCTAAAATACCTCAAAAAAGGAGCAGCTGTTACAGCCAGAAATTTTTCCCATCCTCCATCTTGGATTACCTAAAATCTTTCACATGGGTACCTGCCACATACATGGTGGAGGTGTCCCCGCGTGTAATGGTGGGATCCGTGTCGTCACTCTAACACATCTTCAGCGGCTGCCGTGGCAGGGTTGAATGCTGTTGTTGCCCTGAAGGGCAGTTTGTACAAATCATGATCTGTTTCAGGTTTGGTGGGGGCTTAAAAGCGAGAACTGGAGGCGTGAGGAAGGTCTTGGTGAGGTGCTAATCCTCACTGATAATGTGTTGCAGGCTGCGAAGAACATGGTGTAGTCGTTTGGCTCCTGGGAAGTACTGGACAATGAAGGGTACCCTGTTGGTTGTGGCTCGTGTCTGTCTCCTGAGGACGTCATTATGGTTTCTTGCTGTGGCATGTCGGAACTGGCAGTCGATGAGTTGAGCATCATACCCTGTTCTTATGAGGGCATCCTTGAGTATCTTCAAATCTATATCTTAGCTCTATTTAATCCCTTTCATTCTGTACTCCTCAACACTCTTCCTGACAAAAAAAGCAATTTAATTTGGAAATTTTCAAATTTATTCTCCCAATTCCAATTAGATTTTGGTCAAGAAAGTTCCAGGAATTCACCACATTTTGTAAGAAGTCCTTCCTCATTTTTACAACGATATTAATTCACAGAAAGTGGATATCAGGGGCTACAATATTGTGGTGTAGGTACACTGAGAAGGTTGTTAGGGAGAAACTTTGAGGATTCTTTCCCACCAAGAGTGAAGAAACAGTCATATTGGGGTGGTACAGTGGCTCAGTGGTTAGCACTGCTGCCTCACAGCACCTTGGGCAACTGTCTGTGTGGAGTTTGCACATTCTCCCCATGTCTGCGTGGGTTTCCTCCGGGTGCTCCGGTTTCCTCCCACAGTCCAAAGATGTGCAGGTCAGGTGAATTGGCCATGCTAAATTGGCCATAGTGATAGGTGCATTAGTCAGAGGGAAGTGGGTGTGGATGGGTTACTCTTCGGAGGGTCGGTGTGGACTGGTTGGGCTGAAAGGCCTGTTTCCACGCTGTAGGGAATCTAATCTAATATTTCCAATTCACGATGGCTAGGGGCTTGGAGGAGAATTTGTAGCTGATGGTTTTTACATTGACCTGATGCCCTCATCCTTCTAGATAGTGGGGGTCACAGGTTTGAAAGGTGCTGTCTAATGAGCCTTTGTGAGTTACTGCAATGCATTTATCAATGTACGCATTGCTGCTACTGTCCATCAGTGATAGAGGGAGGAAACGTGGACACTACCAGATACGATGCCAACCAAACGACTTTGATATGAGACTCCTCTTTGCCAAAGCTTTTTGACGATACTTACCCTGATCTCGCTTTATGTGGCTCCACATAAAATCTTCTCCTGCTCCTCGGATGCTGCCTGACCTGTTGTGCTTTTCCAGCACCCCCAAATCTAGACCCCCAAAAAATCTTCTCTGCTAATCATTCCTGTGAAATACCTTGAGACCTTCTGCTACATTAGAGGTTGTGGTGTAAAAGCAAGTTGTAGGAAATGCAGCAGAATATTATTTAGCTCAATAATTGAAAATGCACTGAGTTGTGTTTTGAAATTTCAGAAAAGAGCAGGCATTTTCTGACAGTTTCCCAGCTGAGATTACAAGTGGGGATCTGGGAGATGAACGGGTTGTATCGAGGATGAAGCATGCCCACTGCTCCATCTATCACACCAAGGAGAATGAAGTAATGTCAGCCAGGAGAAATCAGAGTAAAGCTTCACAATGATGAGTCACTGGTGATAACGCTGAAGGATGAGTGATTCAGTGACTGTTATATATCCTGTACTACTAGTTAAGATGAAATGGAAATGGAAACTAAGGTACACACTCCCTCTCAGTCTAAAGATGTGTTGCTTGATGGAATACTGGGCTTTTTAAATAGAAACACAAAGTACAAAAGCAAGGAAGTTATGCCAGAACCTTTATAAATCCCTGGTCAGGCCTCAGCTACAGCACTGAGTGCCTTTATTCCGAATATTACGCTTGGATGTCAAGTACTTGGAGAGGGTGCAGGGAAGATTTGCTGCCGAGGGATTAGGGTCTTCAGTGCTGTGATGAAGCTGGGATTGTATTGACTCACACAGAGAAGGTTAAGGGGATATTTAATGGCAAGTTAAAAATTTATGTGAGTTTCAATAGAGTAAATAAAGAGAAAACACTTATACTGACAGAAGGGTAAATAGCAGAACTTTAAGGGAGTTGGGATAAAGAGAGAGGGGCAGAGATTTTGTTTTTAACACCATCAGTGGTTACAATCCATCATGCAGTGTCTGAAAGAGCATTTAAATGAGTTCAATAGTATTTTTCAAAAGGCAATTGGGTAACTATGAAAAGGCAAGACTTGCAGGGCTATGAGGGAAAAGGCAGGCAAGTCAGATTAGTTGAATAGTTTTCAAACAGCCAGCAGAAGCAGAATGGCCAAATACCTTTCCTCTCTGGTGTGTCAGACGATGGCATTACAGACACTGGCACTTCCAGCAAGCTGAACAGTGTAATTAAATGTCTGCAAGTAAACATTCATTAAACACTACAGTAACTCATTAAGCACAGCAAGTGTTAACAACATGTAATTACAAAGGTACACTTCTCTACAACTTGTATCAGAGAGCCAAATAGAAATTAGATAAGCTGTTTAAAATGTTGTCCTAGCAACATAACTATTATGAACTGTTACACATGAAATGGATACTCCTAGTGCACTAACATAAATGAATAATTCTGAGTTCAATAAAATTTTATAAAACAAATTAGTTCTGAGGCTCAATTTTCAATATTTCTTGGGCTTAATCCAAGACAATAATTAGACAAATGCTTATAGCGGATGTCTATGCTCAAAGATAAACTAATTCCCCTTGGATCAACAGAAATGACCTTTGTGTTGAAGAAGTACTGTCAGCTTGTGCTGTTGGATATTGTAATACAATCCTCTTGTCTGCACCACAACACAAGGTTAGACTGTTGCATTGGAGAGGCCAGACAGTGAAATATATTATAATTTACTACTCAATTGAACCCACTATCCAAAAATAACAGTGACAACTCCAATTTATATAGTGTCTTTATTGTAATCAAAATGGCCCAAGGTGTTTCACGTGGCATGCTATAAAGCGAAATTAGACACAGAGTCACTTACAGAGATAATCGGACAGATAGTCAAAAATTTTGCTCAAACTTTTAAGGAGCATCTTAAAGAGGAAGCAGCTTATAGAGGGGGAGTACAGAGTCTCATCCCCAGGCAACTGAAGGCATGACCAGTTGGTGCATTGATTAAAATCAGGCTCTGAGTTCAGCATTGGAGGTGTGCTGAGATCATGGAAGGTTGTGGAGCCTGAAAAAGGGAAATAGAGGATGATGAGAACATGGAGGCATTACAAAACAAGGATGAGAATTTTAAAACTATGGGTGTTTGTTTAACAGGGAGCTAGTGTATGTTGCTGAGCACAAGGCGTGAAAGAGGGACAGGAACTGATTTGAATTAGGACACAGGCAGCAGAGTTTACTATTGCTAGATTGTGGAACCCTGGCCAGGAGTCCTTTGGAGTAATCTCATCCACGGATAATGAAGGTGTGGGGGAGAGTGAGGCAAGCTGGGGGTGATATTCCAGAGGTGGAATGGGTGGAATGTTGTGAATAGGTGATTGGAACCCCATCTCAGGGTTAGATATGACACTGAAGTTGTGACGATGTCAGGTTCAGAGTCAGACAGCTGCAAGATGTCCAACTCTCACAATGCCAGTATCTAATTTGGTATTCAATCAAATAAACTCTACCAATGCATTAAGGCAGAAAGCTATTCTAATCAAAGTCGTGGGCGGACTGGATGCTGAGTTCTCTGAATCTCTCACATGTGTTTGTTGCTCCTACAAAAACCAACTGGGGAAAGAGTCTACCAGCAGTGACTGGGGATAGGGTAGGGTTGAAGAGGTGAGGAGATTGTGATGTGGCATTTACTTGCAGCTCAATCCACTCATCATCTGGTTGCCAGCGTTCAAAGTATTGTTGCGTAAATTCAGATTAAATGTGACAAATATTTCAAGCAAATGCGATCTTCCTGACTTTTTAAAAGTTGATTTTTTTTGTATACGTGTGGCTGCAATCAAACAATATGTCACTTCACAACCTAAACAGCCAGATCAGCACTATCTTCCTTTTATCTCGCACCATTAATATAGTCGAAAGCATTCCAAGTTCTTCAGAGGTTCGTTACCAAACAAAATTGAAAATCAACCGACAGGATATGAGGGCAGGTTACCAAATGTTTGGTCAAGAAGTAGGTGTTAGGCAGCAATATAGAAGGAGGAGAGATTGGAAATGTAAATGAAGGTTCTGGCATGACTGCTTGTTAGGTGTTGGTTCTGTGTATTCAATTGAAACTCCTCGCATTTTCGATCAGATTAATGAATTAGTTTCCAAAACTCCTTAACCGACACTGCGTTTTGTCTCTGTCCTGTTTTTCTTTTATCGCTTCCACTTTGGAAAGTTCTCTTACTTTATGAGGTAAGCATTGCAGTTTTACACACATCCTTCCAAAATGTTACGTCGAAGGAAATTACCCAGACCATCCCTCAGACTAATTGAGACCAATTGTTCAGAGTTGAAACTTTATTGCTGGAACCCCTGGATGCTGCCTGGCCTGCTGTGCTGTTCCAGCAATAAAGTTTCAACTTTGATCTCCAGCATCTACAGACCTCACTTTCTCCACCAATTGTTCAGAAGCTGTTCAGTAAAATGGCTCTCGGGTCTTATCTAAAAACTGATGGTATTTTTCTCTTAAATGCTGATGAGATCGGGAACACCAAGCATATCTTTGCAGGAAACCAAAACCATACATAATTTGATTCATTCATGCAATGTAATCGTGGACAATTGAAGAGCAATTTATTTGGAAAGCAGTATTTTATTAATTATTAGCTGGCACTGAAAAGATTTGCAAAAGCAATTTATTGTCACTTGTTTTAAACAAGCATAATGAGATGTGTCTAAGTTGCCACAATTCGGTGCCATTTTAATGACAGAAATTATTAAACAAAATTGAGACAAAATTAGGACAAAGTTCATCTTTTGTTCCCTCCACAGCTGCTGGGTTTATGGAGTGGGCACAGGAGGCTGCAGCCGAAGCTGCCCCTGATACCGCCATAGCAAGGATGGACGGACTGGACCCACCACACTGTCTCACCACCACATGGCCACCATAGCAAGGAGGGATTGACCGGACCCACCACACTGTCACCACCACCGCATCACCGCCATAGCAAGGAGGGACAGACCGGATCGACCACACTGTCACCACCACTGCATCACCGCCATAGCAAGGAGAGACAGACCAGACCGACCACACTGTCACCACCACCGCATCACCGCCATAGCACGGAGGGACTGACCGGACACACCGCAGTGTCACCACCACCGCATCACCACAATAGCAAGAAGGGACTGACCGGACCCACCGCACTGTCACCATCACCGCACTACCGCCTTGACAAGGAGGGACTGACCGGACGCACCACACTGTCAACACTACTACATCACCGCCATAGTAAGGAGGAAATGACCGGACCCATCACACTGTCACCACCACCGCATCATCACCATAGCAAGGAGGGACTGATCGGACTCACCACACTGTCACCACCACATCACCACCATAGCAAGGTGGGACTGACCAGACCCACCACACTGTCACCGCCACCGCATCATCATCATAGAAAGGAGGGACTGACCGGACCCACCACATTGTCATCACCATCACATCACCACCATAGCAAGGTGGGACTGACCGGACACACCACACTGTCACCACCACATCACCGGCATAGCATGGAGGGACTGACCGGAATCACAACACTGTCACCACCACATCACCGCAATAGCAAGGAGGTACTGACTGGACCCACCACAATGTCATCACTATCACATCACCGCCAAAGCAAGGAGGGGCTGGCCAGACGCACCACACTGTCGCCATCACCGCATCACCGCCTTAGCAAGGAGGGACTGACTGGACCCAGCATAATGTCACTACCACCGCATCACCACCATAGCAAGGAGGGACTGACCAGACCCATCACACTGTCATCACCACATCACCACAATAGTAAGGAGGGACTGACCGGAACCAGCACATTGTCACCATCGCATCACCGCCATAGTAAAGAGGGACTGACCGGACCCACCACACTGTCACCACCACCGCATCACCGCCATAGCAAGGAGGGACTGACCGGACCTACCGCACTGTCACCACCACCACATCACCGCCTTGGCAAGGAGGGACAGACCGGACCCACCGCACTGTCACCATCACTGCATCACCGCCTTGGCAAGGAGGGACTGACCGGACCCACCCACTGTCACCACCACTACATCACCGCCATAGTAAGGAGGAAATGACTGGGCACACCACACTGTCACCACCACAGCAAGGAGGGACTGACTGGACCCACCACATTGTCACCACCATAGCAAGCTGGGATTGACCAGACCCACCACACTGTCACCACCACCGCATCACCAACATAGCAAGGAGGGACTGACCGGACCCACCACACTGTCACCACCGCATCACCACCATAGCAAGGTGGGACTGACCAGACCCACCACACTGTCACCGCCACCGCATCACCATCATAGCATGGAGGGACTGACCGGACCGACCACACTGTCACCACCACCGCATCACCGCCATAGCAAGGAGGGACTGACCGGACCGACCACACTGTCACCACCACCGCATCACCGCCATAGCAAGGAGGGACTGATCGGACCCACCGCACTGTCACCATCACCGCACTACCGCCTTGACAAGGAGGGACTGACCGGACCCACCGCACTGTCACCACCACCGCATCACCACAATAGCAAGGAGGGACTGACCGGACCCATCACACTGTCACCACCACATCACCACCATAGCAAGGAGGGACTGATCGGACTCACCACACTGTCACCACCACATCACCACCATAGCAAGGTGGGACTGACCAGACCCACCACACTGTCACCGCCACCGCATCATTATCATAGAAAGGAGGGACTGACCGGACCCACCACACTGTCATCACCACCACATCACCACCATAGCAAGGTGGGACTGACCGGACACACCACACTGTCACCACCACATCACCGCCATAGCATGGAGGTACTGACTGGACCCACCACAATGTCATCACTATCACATCACCGCCAAAGCAAGGAGGGGCTGGCCAGACGCAATACACTGTCGCCATCACCGCATCACCGCCTTGGCAAGGAGGGACTGACCGGACCCACCGCACTGTCACCACCGCATCACCACCATAGCAAAGAGGGACTGACCGGACCCACCGCACTGTCATCACCACCACATCACCGCTATAGCAAGGAGGTACTGACTGGACCCACCACAATGTCATAACTACCACATCACCGCCAAAGCAAGGAGGGACTGACTGGACCCACCACACTGTCACCACTACCGCATCACGACCATAGCAAGGAGGGATTGACTGGACCGACCACACTGTCACCACCACCGCATCACCACCATAGCAAGGAGGGACTGACCAGACCCATCACACTGTCATCACCACATCACCACCATAGTAAGGAGGGACTGACCGGAACAAGCACATTGTCACCATCGCATCACCGCCATAGTAAAGAGGGACTGACCGGACCCACCACACTGTCACCGCCACCGCATCACCGCCATAGCAAGGAGGGACTGACCGGACCTACCGCACTGTCACCACCACCACATCACCGCCATAGCAAGAAGGGACAGACCGGACCCACCGCACTGTCACCATCACTGCATCACCGCCTTGGCAAGGAGGGACTGACCGGACCCACCGCACTGTCACCACCACTACATCACCGCCATAGTAAGGAGGAAATGACTGGGCACACCACACTTTCACCACCACCGCATCACCGCCATAGCAAGGAGGGACTGACCGGACCGACTACACTGTCACCACCACCGCATCACCGCCATAGCAAGGAGGGACAGACCGGACCGACCACACTGTCACCACCACCGCACTACCGCCTTGATAAGGAGGGACTGACCGGACGCACCACACTGTCAACACCACTACATCACCGCCATAGTAAGGAGGAAATGACCGGACCCATCACACTGTCACCACCACATCACCACCATAGCAAGGTGGGACTGACCGGACACACCACACTGTCACCACCACATCACCGCCATAGCATGGAGGGACTGACTGGACCCACCACAATGTCATCACTATCACATCACCGCCAAAGCAAGGAGGGGCTGGCCAGACGCACCACACTGTCGCCATCACCGCATCACCGCCTTGACAAGGAGGGACTGACCGGACCCACCGCACTGTCACCACCGCATCACCACCATAGCAAAGAGGGACTGACCGGACCCACAACACTGTCACCACCACCACATCTCTACCATAGCAAGGTGGGATTGACTGGACCCACAACACTGTCACCATCACCACATCACCGGCATAGCAAGGAGAGACTGACTGGACCCACCACACTGTCACCACCACCACATCACCGCCATAGCAAGGAGGGACTGACTGGACACAACATAATGTCACCACCACCGCATCACCACCATAGCAAGGAGGGACTGACCAGACCCATCACACAGTCATCACCACATCACCACCATAGTAAGGAGGGACTGACCGGAACCAGCACATTGTCACCATCGCATCACCACCATAGTAAAGAGGGACTGACCGGACCCACCACACTGTCACCACCACCGCATCACCGCCATAGCAAGGAGGGACTGATCGGACCCATCACACTGTTATCACCAACACATCACCACCATAGCAAGGTGGGACTGACCGGACACACCACGCTGTCACCACCACATCACCGCCATAGCATGGAGGGACTGACCGGAATCACAACACTGTCACCACCACATCACCGCCATAGCAAGGAGGAACTGACTGGACCCACCACAATGTCATCACTATCACATCACCGCCAAAGCAAGGAGGGGCTGGCCAGACGCACCACACTGTCGCCATCACCGCATCACCACCTTGGCAAAGAGGGACTGACCGGACCCACCGCACTGTCATCACCACCACATCACCGCTATAGCAAGGTGGTACTGACTGGACCCACCACACTGTCACCACTACCGCATCACGACCATAGCAAAGAGGGATTGACTGGACCCACAACACTGTCACCACCACCACATCTCTACCATAGCAAGGAGGGATTGACTGGACCCACAACACTGTCACCACCACCACATCACCGGCATAGCAAGGAGGGACTGACTGGACCCACAACACTGTCACCACCACCACATCTCTACCATAGCAAGGAGGGATTGACTGGACCCACAACACTGTCACCACCACCACATCTCTACCATAGCAAGGAGGGATTGACTGGACCCACAACACTGTCACCACCACCACATCTCTACCATAGCAAGGAGGGATTGACTGGACCCACAACACTGTCACCACCACCACATCTCTACCATAGCAAGGAGGGATTGACTGGACCCACAACACTGTCACCACCACCACATCTCTACCATAGCAAGGAGGGATTGACTGGACCCACAACACTGTCACCACCACCACATCTCTACCATAGCAAGGAGGGATTGACTGGACCCACAACACTGTCACCACCACCACATCTCTACCATAGCAAGGAGGGATTGACTGGACCCACAACACTGTCACCACCACCACATCTCTACCATAGCAAGGAGGGATTGACTGGACCCACAACACTGTCACCACCACCACATCTCTACCATAGCAAGGAGGGATTGACTGGACCCACAACACTGTCACCACCACCACATCTCTACCATAGCAAGGAGGGATTGACTGGACCCACAACACTGTCACCACCACCACATCTCTACCATAGCAAGGAGGGATTGACTGGACCCACAACACTGTCACCACCACCACATCTCTACCATAGCAAGGAGGGATTGACTGGACCCACAACACTGTCACCACCACCACATCTCTACCATAGCAAGGAGGGATTGACTGGACCCACAACACTGTCACCACCACCACATCTCTACCATAGCAAGGAGGGATTGACTGGACCCACAACACTGTCACCACCACCACATCTCTACCATAGCAAGGAGGGATTGACTGGACCCACAACACTGTCACCACCACCACATCTCTACCATAGCAAGGAGGGATTGACTGGACCCACAACACTGTCACCACCACCACATCTCTACCATAGCAAGGAGGGATTGACTGGACCCACAACACTGTCACCACCACCACATCTCTACCATAGCAAGGAGGGATTGACTGGACCCACAACACTGTCACCACCACCACATCTCTACCATAGCAAGGAGGGATTGACTGGACCCACAACACTGTCACCACCACCACATCTCTACCATAGCAAGGAGGGATTGACTGGACCCACAACACTGTCACCACCACCACATCTCTACCATAGCAAGGAGGGATTGACTGGACCCACAACACTGTCACCACCACCACATCTCTACCATAGCAAGGAGGGATTGACTGGACCCACAACACTGTCACCACCACCACATCTCTACCATAGCAAGGAGGGATTGACTGGACCCACAACACTGTCACCACCACCACATCTCTACCATAGCAAGGAGGGATTGACTGGACCCACAACACTGTCACCACCACCACATCTCTACCATAGCAAGGAGGGATTGACTGGACCCACAACACTGTCACCACCACCACATCTCTACCATAGCAAGGAGGGATTGACTGGACCCACAACACTGTCACCACCACCACATCTCTACCATAGCAAGGAGGGATTGACTGGACCCACAACACTGTCACCACCACCACATCTCTACCATAGCAAGGAGGGATTGACTGGACCCACAACACTGTCACCACCACCACATCTCTACCATAGCAAGGAGGGATTGACTGGACCCACAACACTGTCACCACCACCACATCTCTACCATAGCAAGGAGGGATTGACTGGACCCACAACACTGTCACCACCACCACATCTCTACCATAGCAAGGAGGGATTGACTGGACCCACAACACTGTCACCACCACCACATCTCTACCATAGCAAGGAGGGATTGACTGGACCCACAACACTGTCACCACCACCACATCTCTACCATAGCAAGGAGGGATTGACTGGACCCACAACACTGTCACCACCACCACATCTCTACCATAGCAAGGAGGGATTGACTGGACCCACAACACTGTCACCACCACCACATCTCTACCATAGCAAGGAGGGATTGACTGGACCCACAACACTGTCACCACCACCACATCTCTACCATAGCAAGGAGGGATTGACTGGACCCACAACACTGTCACCACCACCACATCTCTACCATAGCAAGGAGGGATTGACTGGACCCACAACACTGTCACCACCACCACATCTCTACCATAGCAAGGAGGGATTGACTGGACCCACAACACTGTCACCACCACCACATCTCTACCATAGCAAGGAGGGATTGACTGGACCCACAACACTGTCACCACCACCACATCTCTACCATAGCAAGGAGGGATTGACTGGACCCACAACACTGTCACCACCACCACATCTCTACCATAGCAAGGAGGGATTGACTGGACCCACAACACTGTCACCACCACCACATCTCTACCATAGCAAGGAGGGATTGACTGGACCCACAACACTGTCACCACCACCACATCTCTACCATAGCAAGGAGGGATTGACTGGACCCACAACACTGTCACCACCACCACATCTCTACCATAGCAAGGAGGGATTGACTGGACCCACAACACTGTCACCACCACCACATCTCTACCATAGCAAGGAGGGATTGACTGGACCCACAACACTGTCACCACCACCACATCTCTACCATAGCAAGGAGGGATTGACTGGACCCACAACACTGTCACCACCACCACATCTCTACCATAGCAAGGAGGGATTGACTGGACCCACAACACTGTCACCACCACCACATCTCTACCATAGCAAGGAGGGATTGACTGGACCCACAACACTGTCACCACCACCACATCTCTACCATAGCAAGGAGGGATTGACTGGACCCACAACACTGTCACCACCACCACATCTCTACCATAGCAAGGAGGGATTGACTGGACCCACAACAAAGGAGGGACAGACCGGACCCACCACACTGTCACCACCACTACATCACCGCCATAGTAAGGAGGAAATGACTGGGCTCACCACACTGTCACCACCACAGCAAGGAGGGATTGACCAGACCCACCACACTGTCACCACCACCGCATCACCAACATAGCAAGGAGGGACTGACTGGACCCACCACACTGTCACCACCGCATCACCACCATAGCAAGGTGGGACTGACCAGACCCACCACACTGTCACCGCCACCGCATCACCATCATAGCATGGATGGACTGACCGGACCCACCACACTGTCACCACCACTGCAAGACTGCCATAGTAAGGAGGAAATGACCGGACCTACCACACTGTCACCACCACATCACCGCCATAGCAAAGAGGGACTGGCCAGACCCACCGCACTGTCACCACCACCGCATCACCACCATAGCAAGGAGGGACTGACCGGACCCACCACGCACACACCACCACCGCATCACCACCATAGCAAGGAGGGACTGACCGGACCCACCACGCACACACCACCACCACATCACCGCAAGAGCAAGGAGGGACTGACCAGACCCGCTGCACTGTCACCACCACCACATTACCGCCATAGCAAAGAGGGATTGACTGGACCCACCGCGCTCTCACCACCACCACATCTCCGCAATAGCAAGGAGGGACTGGCCGGACACACCGCACTGTCACCACTACATCACCGCCATAGAAAGGAGGGACTGACCGGACCAACCACACTGTCACCACCACCTCACCGCCATAGCAAGGAAGGACTGACCAGACCCAACACACTGTCACCACCACCACATCACCGCAATAGCAAGGAGGGATTGACCGGACCCACCGCACTGTCATCACTACCACATCACCGCCATAGCAAGGAGTGACTGACTGGACCCACCACACTGTCATCCCCACCACATCACCGCCATAGTAAGGAGGGACTGACCGGACCCAACGCAGTGTCACCATCACCACATCGCCGTCTTGGCAAGGAGGGACTGACTGGACCCACCACACTGTCACCACCACATCACCACCATAGCAAGGAGGGACTGATCAGACCCACCGCACTGTCACCACCGCATCACTGCCATAGCAAGAGGGACTGACCGGAGCCACCGCACTGTCACCATTGCATCACCGCCATAGCAAGGAGGGACTGACCGGACCTACCGCACTGTCACCACCACCACATCGCCGCCATAGCAAGAAGGGACTGACCCGACCCACCGCACTGTCACCAGTGCATCACCGCCATAGCAAGGAGGGACTGACCGGACCCACCGCACTGTCACCACTGCATCACTACCATAGCAAGGAGGGACTGACCAGTCCCACCGCACTGACACCATCACCGCATCACCACCTTGGCAAGGAGGGACTGACCGGACCCACCGCACTGTCACCACCACTACATCACCGCCATAGTAAGGAGGGACTGACTGGACCCACCACACTGTCACCACCACCACATCGCCGCCATAGCAAGAAGGGACTGACCGGACCCACCGCACTGTCACCAGTGCATCACCGCCATAGCAAGGAGGGACTGACCGGACCCACAGCACTGTCACCACTGCATCACTACCATAGCAAGGAGGGACTGACCGGACCCACCGCACTGTCACCACCACTACATCACCGCCATAGTAAGGAGAAACTGACTGTACCCACCGCACTGTCACGACCACCACATCGCCGCCACAGTAAGGTGGAACTAACCGGACCCACCACACTGTCATCACTACCACATCACCGCCATAGCAAGGAGGGACTGACCGAACCACAACCCTGTCACCACCACCGTATCTCTACCATAGCAAGGAGGGATTGACTGGACCCACCACACTGTCACCACCACCACATCACCGGCATAGCAAGGAGGGACTGACTGGACCCACCACACTGTCACCACCACTGCATCACCACCATAGCAAGGAGGGACTGACCGGACCATCCACACTGTCACCACCACATCACCTCCATAGCAAGGAGGGACTGACCGGACCCACCACACTGTCACCACCACCGCATCACCGCAATAGCAAGGAGGGATTGACTGACTGGACCCACCACACTGTCACCACCACTGCATCACCACCATAGCAAGCAGTCAACTTCTCCATCTCCTGATGCTGTCTGGCTTGCTGTGTTCTTCCAGCCTCCTGCCTGTCTATCTTAGATTCCAGTATCTGCAGTATTTTTTGTCTCTAGCTTTATTTATGAGGAACATACCAGAACCACTTTAGCCACCGCTGGAACTGCTGCACCATCGCCATGAGGAACCGACCAGACCCACTGACAGTGAAGCCTTCGATACAGCCACAGTCACTATGGCCACAAGGAATGGACTTCTGGACCCACCACCCTGCCATTACCACAGCAGGCTCTCACAATCCCCCTCCTCCATCACAGCCCCCGAGAAAAAAGAAAAGGTGAACTTTGATACAAAAGAGAGATAACTAAGGAAACAAAGCAAATAAAAGAACAACACTTGCATTTATATGGCACCTTTATATAACGCCTCAAAGCACTTACAAGGGTATTGTTTGATAAAATTTGGTACAGATTGCACAACATAATGAGAAAATGAAGAAAGAATTTTCATTGCTAATGCAACTTTCACAACCTCTGAACATCTCAAAACTCTTCACAGTCAACTAATTACTGAAACCAACAAATGCTGGAAGTCACTGCGGGTCAGGCAGTATCCATGGAGAGAGAGAAAGCTAACGTTTCGAGTTTAGATGACTCTCGCTTGCTCTCTCCGTGGATGCTGTCTGCCCCACTGTGATCTCCAGCATTTGTTGGTTTCAACACAGATTCCAGAATCTGCAGTAATTTATTTCTAAAATTAATTACTTTGTTTAGCCACAAGGGACTAGGAAGTATAGAGAACACAGCATCCAAATTGTGCTCAACAACAGTAAGTTCCCACAAACAGCAACATGATAACGACAACAGCAACTTATATTATGCCTTTATGGTGTTACACACGAGCATTATAAAGAGAAAAACACCAAAACACCACAGAAATATAAGATGACCAGAAGTTTGTCTGAAGAGATAAGAAAGACAGAAAGGAGAAATGCGAGGTATAAGTTCGCTAAGTTTCAAGATGGTACAATAACCAGTTAATCTGTGTTTTGCAAAGATAATTGTTGAAGGCTAGAAATTGTCCAGGACATCATGCTGTTCTAAATCCTCTCCACAATCTAAGCAGTTACTATGGGATACTTGCAATAGAAGTGCAAGATGACATAGAACTGATGCTTACTTCATGATCAGGAAAGCCTGCAGTCTCTCAGTATCTGGATTTGAGAAGAACATTGAAGATGGGCCTGATGGGCGGGACGTGACTGACGCTGCGCAAACATGCTCCAGTAAGCGTCATGTTTTCAGAAATGCAGAAAAGGAGGCTGGTAAACAACTAGGACTATCCAGTCTAATAAATTCAGCAAACTGTAACTGTTCCTGAAAGCAGACAATAGATATCATTTTAAGTTTATTTGAAGACCACAATGAAAATAAATCTAACATTTTAACTTCAGACAATGTTCTTGGAATTTTCTACAATTAGAATAACATTAAAGTGAGACCTTTTGACAAAGTTACTAACTGCCATTTTTCACGGGTATTGGTTGGAATAAACGCTGAAGAGAAGAAACAGAGAAAGACAGAAAAGAAGATTTACATTTTAATCATGTTGTTCACAACCTCAGGACATTCAAAAACATTTTCCAGCCGGTGAAACACTTTGGAAATGTAGTCACTGTTACAATATCGGGAACACTGCAGCCAACTGTGTACAGCAAGATCCCACAAACAGCAACTTAGAGTCATAGAGTCATAGAGATGTACAGCATGGAAACAGACCCTTCGGTCCAACCC